>NC_045701.1:5955577-6276688 GCF_009834535.1 Camelus ferus | reverse complement strand
TTCATTAGACAGGAAGCTCCAGGCAAGCTTGATTTTCTTGACCTCTCTAATTGAATACATTTCTCCTTATCCCTGGCAAAGAGAGTGGAAAAACACTTTTAGAACTCTGTCCACCAATTTTAGCCTTAACAGGTTGGGTGACCTACTTGGCCCTAGGTTTCATTGTCCACCCGTTGCCCATGGGCATCTGGCTGGTTGGTCTGCAGCCACCATGAGTTTGTTTCCAGACCAGGATCTTCAGGCTAGAGGCTCTTTATCTTTCTCCCTTACCTAAACAGCAGAACAATAACCAGAGTGTGTTTAACAACGAAGGAATGAGGGTAAGCAAATTTGATTTTAAGACCATGACGTCAAACAGGATAAAGCATCAGTTTGGTGTTGCAGGTGGTTTCACACAGGTTTGAGCCTGTATGGTTCACGCAGTGTCAGACTGTGACCTCCCTGACATCAGCCCTACAGACATGCAAAGAGAGCCTGGTAGACTAGGAAGTATATTTGCACCTCGGACAAATATGCAAAATACTCTGCTCCCAAAGATGTGATTGTGGCAAACATTGCTTTGTGACATGAGTCTTACAGTAAGCAGCCACATACATGTGGTCGCCCCCTAACAAAACCACATGGACTATATAAGGAGCAATTTTTAACAAAGTAAACTCAAGTCCACAAATATTTCATCATCTGAAAATGCAACTTCTGGTTGGCCAGTAGTGGTTACTAACATTGTCCAGAATCTCTTGCTTATGAGGTTACTTTTCCCCTGAAGATTCAGGCCAAGCAGTCTTCTTGATTCCCATTCCCCTGGGCAGAATCGACCACTTTGTTTCCCAAGGTACCCTGCACGTGCCTTTACTGATGTGCTCGCTGCTGATGCGTCCAGTTTTGTCACGTCTGTCTTGCAGGAAAGAGGAATCTCTTTCTCTCTGCCCAGGGTAGAGGGTAGAGAGGAATCTCACTATTTCTCCATGGAATCTCGTTTCTACCAAATATACGTTTGTTGAATTAATAAAGTTTTGTGGAATGGTGCATAACGTATGTTTTCTGCAGTCAGCTTAATTTTTTCTGTTATTGAAACCATGACCAATAACGAAGACTGAAAAGAATCAAAGTGTAGGCGACAGTAACTTCCTGTTTCGCATTTTCTTTAGCCCACACATTTTCTTCCATCTTTTCCCTTTAAAGAGCATTTGTTTTAAGACCCTGTTCAGATTTTGTGTAATATAAGGCTGTAAATTATACAGTGATGGGTATAGTTGACAATACAGCCAGAGACTCTATTTTTGTCCAGTCTCTGACACCAACCAACTAGGAAAGTCACTTCCTCACCTGCTGAATATAAACAGGGGTGGCGAACGGCTTCCATTTCAAGGACCAGCATGCATCAATTGGTAGTAATCACACAAAATATCATGTTGGGGGACTCTCAACTCCTAATTGAGTTCTGTGGGAAAGAATTCCGGGCCTGATTAGTGGTATCTGCTGGTGGATATTTGCCATCCTTGTATAAATGTTCTGAAGCACCTCTTCTAATCTCTAAACTTCTGATTTATTTTTAGTAGTTCACAGACTACACAGCATCTTAAATTGTTTTTTTTAATGAAGTATAGTTGATTTACAATGTTGTGTTAGTTCACAGCAATGTGATACCAAGCATCTTTTAACATTAATAATAAATATATTTAATATATTAAAACATATTAAAAATAAAATATATATAATAAATATAAATAATAAATAAAAAACATATTATATACAGTCAGGATGCATTCAATGTTTACTAGATCCTGGTAGCGTCCAAAGTACTTTGCCTAGATTATGTCATTTTATCCCCACAACAATGCTATGGGGCCCGTGCTATTATTATTCACTTTATGCAGGATGAGGAAACTGAGACTCAGAGGTTGAGTGGCTGGCAAGATCACAGAGCTGTAACAGTGAAACCAGGATTCACACTCTGAGGGTCTTTCTCTAGAAACCATGTTCTTAATCACTCTGTCGAGGTGGCCACTCCATTTGAGCTTATTTCTCAACGATAGACTAAAATAAAGACTGAAACTGGCAAAAAAATAAGCATGTTCAGAGATTAGGAATCTGCTTGCATGCTAACTGACAGGCAATGATTTGCAACCTGAAATAACACACGGCTGTACAAATACTGACTGTTCCTGAATCGCTGGTGGTACACGCAAAGCTGTCTGAAAGCTGGGAAAACTCAGACACATTATCATTTTGCACCAGTGCTAGTGAGTTAAGGAAGTTGTGATATTCTGGGTAAAATGAAACAGGAAATTGTTCCTTATCTCCCTTTTAAAGATGGAAAGAGGGATTAAGAACTTCCATGGGGGCTTTGATGCCGAAACTGCAATTGTTTCAGCAACTTCCTTGACACGCCATCTTCAGTCCCGCTCTGTTCCATGCTCCCTGATGCTCAGCAGACGACCTCCTCTCTAATACATTCACGTTGTTCCTAGCCCGTTACCCATGCATTATGACCCTGCCAGTCCATCAGGGCCAGTCTCACCTGCTAGCAGCTTCCCTAGGCTCAGATCAGAAGAGGCTTTGTGCAATTTAGCCTAATGTGTTACCAGAGACGGCTATGAAGGACCAGTTCCCCAAATTCAACTGACCAGCAGGTGGAACACAGGACCCGGTCAAATTTCCTTCTGTTGAAACCTGAGAAGCACCCTCCCCCAACTGCCAAGTTTAGAAAAAGGCATTCCCACTGGCGCCCAGCAGGTGAGAGGATGTGCATACTGCTTTCCAGAGAAAGATGCTACGTTTTGTTGTATTGTGTACATTAATTTTCTTCTGTCTTTTTTCATCATTACTCCATTCACTCCTCTCTATCCAAGACTAAACTTTGTGTCTTCTGTGCTCTGGACCTCATCCTTGAAAAGAATTTTCTTCCCTCCTGTTGGGGCTACGGTTTTAAATTAATCTCTTTCTTTAACTTTTAAATTAATCTCATTAATTAAATTAAACTAATCTCATTCATTAACTACACTAATGGATTCTCCATGTAGAAACTAAGATCTGCAGATAAGGCTAAAGTCAGGTAGGTAGTTGAAAATATGAATCTTGAAAGGAGTGCACTAGGAATGAAGCAGCCCCTGAAGTTGTGGCCATTGATGAGATTCTAGAGAGAATTTTCTCCTCTCTTAAACCCTTTTAAAAACAGATTCTTCCCCTCAGCATAAATAACCTCGAATCACCCTCATCTACAGAAACAAAACCAACAAACCAAACCAAAGAAGCTCCCTTCTTCCTAAATCTTTTCCCGGTTATCACCTGCTGCTTTCCATCCTCCCCTCCCACCCACTCCTTTTAAGGTTTTCTCTGTATCATCTTACTTCTGCGGTTTCACTACAATGTATCTTGCTTTGGTTTTCACTGGGTTAGACCTAAACAAAGAACACACGGTTACACCAAGAATTTCCATAAAAACCCAAGCGTATTGTATTGCTGCCTTCTACTCCCCTTGACCCACGGAGCTGGGAGTAGGAGTAGGGAAGCTGGAAGGTACCTGCGCAATTACACCCACCCAGCTGTGCTCCCAGCTAGACCAACGGCAGGCCCCCTAAAGGCGAGGAGCCAGGGTACGTGGAGCATTTGTGTCTGCAGTTCCGGGCACTGGCCCTGCTCCACTGAGCTGGGAGTTGCTCTTTGCTAAAGCAAGCACTTACTTTGTCAAGAGTTTATCGGGGCATAACTGTGATCGCTACCAGACATGCCCAGCAAGCTCTCTCCTCTCCTCCACCCCAGTCAATCCGTCGCACTACTGTGTTCACTCTTACATCATCATGTATCATCATAAAAACCTGTTTATGTTTTTCAGCCTAAGATCCTTTTTATTCTGGTGACCCTCTAAAAGAGTCTCAATATATGACATATTAAGTCAGTAAGCCCCTGGACCAAAATGGAAGACACCAAATTTCCTCTCACTATATTGTTATAAATGCACGTGCACGCACGCACGCGCGCACACACACACACACACACACAAAACCAGGAAGAAGTTCTCTTTATAAAAGGATAGCCAGTTGTTTTGACAAAATTTAATAAATGTTACTCATCCTTCTCCCAAAGATTTCAAATATTACCTTTATCTGAAACCTCACTGTCAACTCTGCAGGGCTCTGTTTTGTTTTGTTTTTAGGTTCTTTGATCTCTAATTCTAGTCCAGTGTCAATATCACACAGTTTTGTTATAATTTTTCATTGGATTTTGATATTCAGTAAGTCCTCCTTTGTTGTTCTTTTTTGGCAAAAATGTTTTGGAGGGGGAAACTAGCCTAAATGTTTTTCTCTTTCATGTAAATGTTAGAATCAGCTTGTTAATTAAACATTAATTTTAATGAATGTTCATGAATGTTACTGTTAATTAAACATTGTTGTTTAATAATGGAATTAGCTGGAATTCCACGTGCTTTTGGAATTAGCAAAGGGGCATATCACACCAGTGAGGATGAGCTGGACTTGTTCATATTCCAGCACTGGGGATAACTGGACAGCCACATGGAAAAAAGATAAAATTATATCCATATCTCTCACTGTTTATCAGGATCCTTCAGAGAGTTCATGTATCAGAGATTAATTTATTGGAGATATAATAGAAAGATAAGGGACACAGGCTGTCCCTCCAGTCTCAGTCGGGGAGACAGACACCTACGTGTGGGTTACAGCCAGGGCTAGAAAGTACGTTTCTACACAGCCCCACGGGAACCCATGAGGGAGTACCAGCCCTGCCTGAGCGCAGGGAGGAGGCTTCACAGCATGTCTGGGTCACAAATTAGAAAGTTAACAGGCTCAGGAGAGGGGCCAGGGTGTGTCCAGCAGGGGCAAACTTACGGGGATACAGAAGGGTGCCTGCAAGACTAGGGAATTTCAGAAAGTGAAGGGTATGTAGGCGAGAGGGCCATCGTGAGGGTGAGAGGGGGCCAGACCACGCTAGCTCATACAGGGCTTTGACCCTGGGCTAGTCAGCCAGACGGGTGCAGAGCCTGTCTTGGAATTCACGCTTGAGGCCTTGGGGCCACGGGAAAACTTGACCTGCTCCACTAATTAGCTACTCCAGCTCGTTCACTGCAGACCAGAGAGGGGAGAGGCCTCCACCCCGACATTCTCAGTGCTCCCCAACTCCCAGTTTTATCTTAGCAAGAGCCCAACACAGTGGCAGGGCCTCTGCAGCATCTTGGTGACCTCTCAGTGGGCAAGACGGCCTGAGTGTTTGTTCCCTCTGCAGACTTCAGCACTATAGCAATAATCAGGAGATTCTGGGGATTTTCCTCTGGGCGAAAAACACTTCAGTTTCACTTAGTGCCAGCACTTGTCAGGTCTCAAAGTCTGGAACCACCACAGACAAGTTCCATTCAGATAACTGCCATGAGCCCCCTTCTCCCCCTTAAACTAACAAAAACACCCTTATCTCCCAACCAAAAAAAGAAAAGAAAAATCCCCATCATTGTCCAAACACACGAACTTCCTATTTTTCCAGGCCTGCCACCCCTGCTCCTTCATCTCGGTTTCCCAGCAGCAGCCAACACCCCCTGCAACTTGAGCACCAAAGGAGACAGGTTCTACCCAGGTATGTGCAGGACACAGCTGTGGGAGGAGACAGCGGCGGGCAGAGAAGGCTCTTCCGAGAGCCCGAGGCACTTACAAGGCTGGCCTGGGAAGCAAGCCTGTGGCCTAAAGAAATGTTTCCAATCTTGGCTAGAGTCATTGCAAGTCACATGTGCTCAATGCTGCAGAGTTTATGGAGCTATTGTCATGTACATGACCCCTCTTCATCCTCACAACAATCCCAAGGGGCCAGATCTGATTTTTGTTTCAAAGATGAGGAAACAGAAACTCAGAGAACGTAAATGGCTTTTCCCAGACCACTTGGCAGAGTCGAGACCAGAATCTATGACTTCTGAGTAAATCCTGGCAGCATGGCCCTACCCTTGGCATCACAGAAAGGATAGAAGGCTTTGAGAAGCCCCAGGAAAGCGATGCGTGAGTGAGTGGCCCACCACACACATACTCACAGTGATCATGGTACCTATCCCGCTGTAAGAAACTCATGTTGAAATGATCCAAAAGACTCAGCACAGTGCCTGACACCATACAGTGCTTTACTCGGAAGGAGACCACCGTAAGGTCACCATCAATTTTTTTTTAATTGAAATATAGTCAGTTTACAATGTTGTGTCAATTTCTAGTGTATGGCAGAATGTTTCAGGCATACATGTACATACATATATATTCCTTTTCAGACTCTTTTTCATTATAGGTTACTGCAAGATATTGAATGTAGTTCCCTGTGCTATACAATAGAAACTTGTTTATCTATTTGCAGTAAGTATCTGCAAATCTTGAACTCCCGTTTTATCCCTTCACACCCCCTTGCCTCTTGAAAATACCATATGATATCACTAATACGTGGAATCTGAAAAAAAAAAAGACACAAATGAACTTATTTATAAAACAGAAACAGACCATCAGTTTTTATGAATGAACTTGACTGCAGTTTATCACACTGAACGGTAATTACCTGTTTATAAGACTACTCCCCTCACCAGGCGGGGAGCTACTCAGGTCCCCGCAGTACCCAGCACACCACTGATCCTTAAAACACAGTTTTTAAAAAAAAGGTAATGAGAATGAGAGGCATGAAGACAGATAAACTGCCACTTCAGTCACCTTCCTTGGGCTATTATGCTAATGTTAATTCTGCTCAGTCAGTCGTGCGCTCAGGGCCACTCAGGTCAGGCCCAGCAGGATGGGGGTGCATGGAGCAGGGGGGCCAAACACAGTGAGAGGCACCAGGTGCACTGGGGGGCTGCATGCTAGGTGGGGGTGCAAAGCCGGTACTGAGACACAAAGGTCAACAGGAGATGTCTCGGAGGGAGCAGGGAAGAGGCCCCAACCGGAAAACGGCAGAGCTGATGGGCGATGTTAGAGGACAGTGTTGTGACAGCTCCTGGTCTAGAAAAGAACACAATAGGCGGTCTTCCTGGAGTCACTAAGGTCTAGTGGGCGCCCCTCCATCCAAGAGGGTTCTCTCTGGTCCCCCCTTACTGCACGTCATCCTGAAGGTGCCCTGTTCCCTCCAGCCCAGAGCTCGGTGAGCAAATGTGTGGTGAAGCTATGAGGTCACCTAAGGGACACAGAGGCATTGATGGCCACACCTCCCACTGCCCGGCACCAGGAGAGATGAATATCTGAACACAGTTAGACTGAGGACAGAAACTCAGACACTTTCACTCCATGATGGCCAGGAAACCAAAGTGCGGGGGGAGATGGACTGGCTTCACATTACCCGGCTTTGAATCCCTGTCTTGCTCCTGACTCGTGGGCTGAGGTGGGACAATGGAATGATGTCAGGCTCAGTTCGGGCTGAGACAAGACAATTTGTCCAAGACAACAGGTGCCCATCACTCCCATGCAGGCTGCATAGTCTACCTGTGAGAAAAGCAGATTCAGAGACAAAAGCACTTAGGAATGAAAAGAAGTTTACTTTAAAAAGAATTCAAGGAAGTCGGACTTCAGGAGGGCAGGCTGGCAAAAATTAAAAATGAGATAAAATCCATTTAGATATTTAAAGAGAAAAAAACCCCTAAGTATGAGCAAAGTTACCGACTGTACATTAGCTGTCGTGGTAGAAAAACAGTGACTTTCTCACGTGATTATCTTATCCTCAAAAGCCACAGCTGATGGTCAGATGCCGGCATTGCAACAGGCAGGGTAAAGTTTCTGTTAGAATCAGGTAAGAATCAAACGACAGCCCTACCCCTGCTGGGAGCGGAAGAGATTACAGAGGCTGGAGACCCATGTTTACTGGACGAAGTCAAGGCTTCGTTTATTTAGGGGACCAGAACCAGACATACGGATCTATTTGTTCTATCTCCCAATGCAACCTGATTTTTTTTTCCTCCCCTGGATGTGAAAAATGATGTACACATTACTTAAAATGGTAGCAGGGCAAAGGGTCAATTTTGCTTTCCAAGGAGGTGGCTGAAACCCTGTTACCACTTACAAACCCCAAAAGTTAATGTCAGAGAGCAGGAGGGAACTTGGAGGTTGGAGCCCCTCTTTAGAGACCTTTCCAGCCTGCAGTGAGTCCCAGCCCTCAAGGGGGTGGTGATGGTGGCAGTGCTTGGGCATGAAAGGCTTGCTCAGAGCGCTTCATTTCTCAGGGAGACAGACAGCTAAAGAGAAGAGGAGGAGGAAACAGCCTGGGGCAGCAGAGAGGGCTGCTATAATGGGATCAGTTCACTCCTGGAGGGCCAAGGATGTGCTGGGTCTGCCCAGGATCAGATGCGGGTCCTGGCAGAGAGATCTTGCCTGGAGACCTTAAGGATTCCACCCCAGGGGGTCACCTTATAAGAATGACGGCCAAAGTTGCCCTAAGTGACAGAGGGGCAGAGGGAGGAGTTCCTAAGTGACCAGCCAGAAGAGGCATGTCCACCACCACCAAGGGAAGGTCAGGGAAAGGCTCTGCAGCCTGGAAGCACAGCTATAAGAAATCCACCGGAGGGAAAAGCATCCTTAAACACTTGTCAGGTTAGAGGAAACTAAGACCAGACAAGTACCAGTCAAATAAGACCCTTCCTGCCCTACGCCTTTCCTTCCTCTCCTCATTGCTTCTCTGTGGTCATCGGAACTTAGGGCAAGTCTCGTGCAGGAAGGAGAAGCCAGGGTGTCAGGAGAGCCAGAGGGTCCACAGCAGGCTCCACCACCCCTCACCCCCAGAGGTCCTGGCTGTGGGAGGGGGAAGATTTACATTTGAAGCTTATCGTTTGCTGGCGTTTTAAAAATGAAACTACGTAGCACTGGATATTTCATTATTATCTGAGACCATTTAAAGGACTAAGGGGACTGGGGACTTTCACGCCATAGAAGTGAGGTCACCTGCATGAGATTTTATCTCAGGCCAGGGAAAAACCAGCCCGATGGCAGGAGGGCAGCGAGGGAAGATTAAGTTGCTGTAGGGTTGGTCTTACAAGTCCTGCCCTTCCAGTGACCGGTTAGGCGGAGTACTGGCCTCCTATGACTGCTGCAACAAATGACTGCAAGCTTCGTGGCTTTAAATAACACAAAGGTATCAGCTTACCATTCTGGATGTTAGAAATCCAAAGTGGGTTTTACAGGCTAAATAAAATCAAGGCCATGTTCCTTCTGGAAGTTCTGGGGGGAGAATCTGTCTGCTCACCCTTTTCAGCTTCTAGAGGCCACTCACATTTCTTGGCTCATGGTCTTACATCACATCACCAGTTCTGGTCCTCCCCCTGCTTCCATCGTTACGTCCCTTCCCCTCCTGCCTCCCTCTTCAAAGGAACCTTGTGACTACATTGACCTTCTTCCCCCAAACAATCCAGAAGCATCTTCCCATCTCGATACCCCTCAATGTAACGTACCTGCAAAGTCCCTTCTGCCATATAAGGTAATATATTCACAGATTATGGGAATGTGTGTGGGCATCTCTGGGGAGCCTATATCCAGCCTACCCCAAGCAGACAAGTCAGCTTCCAAGGAGTCACTTTATTCACTGAACCTTGCTTTTTCCTCTGTGAAATGCAGATAATAATACCCACCTTGCAAGATCACAGCACTTCAAGGAGGGCTGACGTGAAACACTGCATCACATCTTAGGAGGTGCTTTGGGAGAACTCATACTTTTCACTCACTCACTTGATAAATGTGTTAATTACCTCCCATGAGCCAGGCAGTATTCAGAATGCTGAAATATTGCTAAAAAGAAGGGAAGGGAGGAGAAATTAAGGGCTTTGGCTGCTTTAAAGAGGTGGGTGCTAGATCTGGGAAAATGGTTCAGAAAAGTGAAGCAATTACCCAGTGGATCCTATCAAGTACTGATGATAATTTATCCAAATGGAGCGGGGAGACTCATTAAAACACTTGGCTCCTATCTGCTTTTCAAGAAATATTGATTTATTGATTTAGGATACAGAAATTAAAATGCAAAATATTATCATGCCCTCGACATCTGTAGAGATTAATTCCGAGGCTCAAAGGGACCCAGGCGGAGTGATGACTGTAGTCTGGAAGCAATTTGGCACACAGAAGTACAGCACTAAGGTTAAGTTCTGGGCTCAGGTCTCAGGGGTTTGTATCAGACCTTCCTCAGGTTCTCTAAATGGTGTTACGCTAATTAAACAAGGACGCCATCAGACTGAGGTGATTTTAATGCTGTGGCAGCCTATGTTAGCAAACCAAACTCTGAGCCCGTGAACGTCTCAAGGTTACAAAATCGAAATCTAAGGACAAACAGTCACAAACAACCGCCTAAGCGTTCAGTTAGACTCAATCAGTAACTTCCCTACTTTGCCTCCGCCTTTCCTCTGTCAGGTTCTCTCCCGGAGCTCCGGTCAGTGGTGCGTTCCTAACCACGCCCAGTTTGGCACTGCCCAATTAGAACTGAGTTTTGCTCAAAGAAACTCCTAAACATTTTCATATGCTCAATTTCCTTTTTCATAATAGGTACTTACTACATGTTGAATTAGAAAGTTGAGGCTGTGCTTTCATTGATCTGGCTCCAAGACCAGAACATGGAAACAGTATTTCATCAGATTAAGGAGCAGTGGGGGAGGGTGTAGCTCAGTGGTAGAATGTGTGCTTAGCACGCAAGAGGTCCTGGGTTCAATTCCCAGTACTTCCACTAATAAATAAACAAACAAACAAACCTGTTACCTCTGCCCCCCCCCAAAAAAAACCCCAAAAATTTTTTAAAAAGAAGCAATATGAGAAAGACAAGAATTCCTAGAGGAAAGAGAAAACTGCTAACGAATTGCTTAAAAAGGCACAAAGCTTTGCTCCTGATAGAATTATAACCCTTCCTAACTGCAGGAGTCTTAAAAATCAACACTTGCTATCACCAAAGAGGATGTCTTACTTCTAAGGGGCAAGCAGCGTTCCATATACATTTTCCCCCCATGGGCTTTGCTTTTTTTTCACTTGGCCATATATGTTGAATCTTTCTGTTTAAAATAAAGAGCTATGGAATACTTTTTTTTTTTAATTATGAAGAAATTTGAATATGTTTGTGGGACAAGGGGATGAAACCAGCTAAGATAACAACAACAAAAAACACCCAATATGTCCATTAAAACTGTAATGATGAAGTCTGTAACAATGTGGAAATGTGTAACACTGCAGGAAGTGTGCAGCTGTAATTTTTGAAAAGCAAGCACATAGAGATGGAAGGGAATCTGAAAAGATTCTAACTGTTGTGATAAGGTGGTAGAATTGTGGCTGACATCACCTCTTGGTTTTCTAACTTTCTGAAATGTCAGCAGAATCTTCAAATCAAAATAATTCCAGTAAATTACTTTTGATAAAACAATACAGACAAAGGCATATTATTTGCAACTGGGGACCTTGAAACTTCTGATCCCATTTCATAAGATTTTCTACTTGGCATCATTCCCTAATGCACACTCACTCTCTTAATTCTTAAAATTTTTACTAGGATTTCTCGTGCTTTAATCAGATCTCCCCCATGGTGTCACATTAAACATTTTTCTCGTTCAGGTTAACCCAGCTCTTTAAGAACTATTTTTATTTTCATTAGCAGACAACTTCTTTCACTCTGTTTAGCATTTTGACAATTTATGATTAAGCTCTCAAACCCCCATTCCATCACAAATCTTTACTTTGATACAGGTCCCTGTAACACTGGCTGTACAGTTGTGTCCTCTGAATTCTTTGAAACCTTTGTAGTTTAAAACATGCCATACAGATACTATTGACAAAATACTATGAAGAGGTGGAACTGTAATAGGATTATCAATATAGTTTGCAAAAAATCAATAGCAACCAACAGCAACAGAGTCCTTGTTTCTCTGGGCGAGCAGAAATACAGTTGGATAAGAAATATGGTTCAAGTAACCTGTTATCAAGACCTGGAAAAAGCCTTTTTTTTTTTTTTTTTTTTCTGTTAAAACACATGGCCATTAATATCCAGTGGAAATGTAAATATCTTATCAGGAGACTGAGCTCTGCTCACCGCCTATCAGAGACATTTCCTTGATGTCTTTCTTTACCTTTTAAAATTTAGCCTCAGAGGCCCCGATTATTATCTGACACAAAAAAGAAAAAACAAACATGTGAAAAAAATGTAAAACGTTAGTATTTTGTACATGATGCCAAATCTAGACCTCCCTTACGATGACAGACAATCATGGGGAATCAGGGAGAACTCCTGGGCCTGGTCCTTTCCAGTGTGGTTGGGGCGACAGGCGCAGGCATGCAGGACTCGTCATACTGTCACACTGTCATTCAAGGCAGCAGAGGCTGGTACAGACTCTTGGATCCAGCTTGTTTCCCGGCCGGAGCCACAGGATCTCCACCAGCAGGGCCACCCCTGCTCCCAGCTCCCAGGCCCTACCTTGATCCAACGCAAAAAGATTTAATCAGAGCAGCCACACATGGTGGAGTTCAGCATCAAGTCTTCTCAGTAAGCAGTGTGGCCCCATGTCTGATGACTGGATTACTGCTGATGGCAACCAGTCCCCTTTTTGGAACACCCCGATTCTTACTCAGCTCTCGTTTCTTGTATATTTCCCATTCCACTCTAAGGCCTGGAATTTTCCTCCATTCCTCGCCTCTTCTTCATGCTGTCCACTTGTCCTCATGACCTCCTGATTGTCCCCCAAACCCAGATTCTCAGTCACCATGTTCCATTTACAACAGAACAACGATCTCATGCTGCTCTTGTGGAAAAGTAAAAGCAATGAGATGGTAAGATAAAGCAGCCACTGAGACCCAAGGTGTCATGTCACCCCTGTGAGCATCATAGCCCTTGCAAGCAGCTGCAGGTTACTGTCCTCAAAGTCATCATTTCCCATCGAAAGTAAAGCCAACCACCAAAAGTCTACAAATGATAAATGCTGGGGAGGAGGTGGAGAAAAGGGAACCCTCCTACACTGCTGGTGGGAATGTAAATTGGTGCAGCCACTGTGGAAAACAGTACAGAGATTCCTTTAAAAACTAAAAATAGAACTGCCATTACGATCCAGCAATTCCACTCCTGGGTATATATCCGGAAAATATGAAAACTTTAAATCAAAAAGATACATGTGCCTTTAACGTTTATAGCAGTGCTATTTATAATAGACAAGACATGGAAACAACCCCAGTGCCAATCAACAGCTGATTGGCTTAAGAAGTTACACACACACACACATACACACACCACACACACACACACACACACACACACAAAATGGAGTATTACTCAGCCATAAAAATAATGAAGCGTTGTCACTTGCAGCAACATGGAGGGATCTAGAGATCATCATACTAAGTAAGTCAGACAGAGAAAGACAAACATGATATCACTTACATGCAAAATCTAAAAAATAATACAAATCAGCCTATATACTAAACAGAAACAGACTCACAGACATAGAAAACAAACTTATGGTTACCAAAGGGGAAAGTCAGGAGAGAGGGATAAGTGAGAAGTATGGAATTATCAGATACAAACTACTGTACATAAAACCGACAAATAATAAGGACTTACTATAGAGCACAGGGAACTATGTTCAGTATCTTATAATAAACTATAATGGAAAATAATCTGAAAATATATGTGTACCTATATATACATAATGGAATCACGTCTCTGTACACCTGAAACTAACACAATATTGTAAATCAACTGTACTTCAATTAAAAAAAGAGAGAGAGTAAAGCTGGACACTGGCTTGTGTAACCCAACCCTAGGTTTTCACCTCAACCACCTGTTTCTCTAGAAACTGCCAACTCAGAGCAAAGTTCAAATAGGTTATAATTCCCACAAGCAGCTGCATTTCCAATAAATAATTAGTTATCAAATTAACTGTGACCTTGACATCTGCCAGGCCAAACCAATTCACAAGGTTTTTAGAGAGCGCATGTTTCAAGATTTTGTTTTGTTACCCATATTATTTTCAAAATTACATGATATTAAACACTCAGCTTTAGATATCATAAAAGCTTTTTGGTCTGGTGGGATTCCTACAACTGTGTGTACATGAGTGTTGGGTTTAAGGTACCCTCAGTAATTCCATATTTAAACGTGGTGAATTCAGAGTTTAAACTCAGTCAGTTCAAGATTTTCTACCTTTATTTACCTTTCATCCCTCTTCCCAACAGGGAAGTAACTACACCAAGAGCCGTTGTCAGGCCTGGCTGGCTCTCTGAGCAGTGGCTTAGTGGTCATCAGCTGGTCCTCAGGTTGATGAGCTGGCCTTTCCATAGATGGTCAGTCCTCACCATGGGCCTCTGGTCACTGGGTCCAATCAGCCTGCTTCTTCCTGGTTCCAAAACGAGGCCTTTCTGGGTGGACCAGCTGGCCTGCAGTCACTTCTGAGCTCCTGTTTGGGAGCCATGGGGAATTCCATATGCTCTCTTGTGCCTTATCACACACAGTGAGCTTTCCCCAAGTCCACCGGCGGGCACTCCTCCCTCAGCCACTGCTGTCCTACCACACAGGCCCCAAGATGAGGCAAGAATCTATTTACATATAAAGTGATTACCTTTAAAGGGGGGAGGACATAGCTCAGTGGTAGAGGGCATGATCAGCATGCTCGAGGTCCTGGGTTCAATCTCCACTAAGTCCATTAAAAAAATAGTAATAAATAAATAAACCAAATTACCTCCCCTACAAGGAAGAAAAAAAAAAAAAAAAGAAAGAAAGAATGTTCTGCTTGCACACGTGGCTTATCTATAAAATCTTTCACTGAGCCATGTTTAAAAAAATTGAAAAGTGATCACCAGTGTAGGCAGAGATCCTAGAAGAAACGCTCTCCTGATACCTAGACATGCCTCCTTGCTTCCCTCAGCAGTTTCCTGGAAATAATCTGACATGCATTTATCAGGCCAGATTTACTGAGTGCCTAGTACTAGTCTAGGTACTGGGGATACAGTAGTCATCAAGACAAGGCATAAAGACTCACTTCCTGATTGCATGGAAGTGAGATTCTAACGTGTCAAGACGGACAACCCACAGGCTCTCACTTCACAATGAACACAGAGCTTATTTTAATTCTTACATCCAAACAAGCCATGAAACATTAAACTTACCCCCAAACAGGACGTGCCTAAAAGCTCTGTGAATTCTGAGCAATTCTCACAAGTTGCAAATCCCCAGGATCGTGCTGTGGCTCATTTGCCAAGGTATTAAAAAGTACAGAAATGACCTCTTTTAAGACAACACTGATCGTTATCCATTACTGAGTCCTTGCTACGGGCCCGGCACTAGGCCCAGGTCTTGGCGTGTATTCTCTCTAATCCTTAGTGCAGTCTTAAATTAGGTGGGTATTGTTGTTACTAATGGCCCCACTTTGCAAATGAGAAAACTGAGGCTGATACAAGGAACTCAAGTAGTAAGTGGACGGGACACAGATGGTCTGACATCACTCTGCCTCCATACAAATAGTAGGGAAATGCATAAAAAGGAAAGCAAAATTATACATAGGGATTCTTGGCAGTGTTCCTTTAAACAAAACCATGCCTTTACATTCAAGAGTGCATACATGTGAGCTGGAAGAATTGGGGAGAAGGGTGGCTTGAAGAGGATGAAACAGAAATGGTAAAACATCTTAGGAAGCATAAAACAGGAAGGCGTAAAAATAGAATCCATTTTACAAATAGTCAGTTCCCATGTAAGCTTCTGGGAACAGAGCTTGAGGAGGTGGGGGAGGAGAGAGGGAAGCCGACCTGGTGCCTCCATTCTGTGGGCACAGATCCCGCACCAGGCCTTACCCTCAATCCTCATCCTCACCACGCTCTGCTCCCTTGTTCCACACACCCCGAACCTGCCCTGCCCTCTCCAGCGCCCAGTGAGCCAGCCTTCCAACCAGATGGCAGCCGCTTTCCCTGCATCCTCTGTCTTGGTTCTGGACTCAGCCTCCCAGGCACATGTAGGTAACTCCAGGCCATTCCATTAGCCCAGGCCTCCCCAGGTCCTGGGTTAACCTCTGTGAACATTGAATTCTCCACCTGTCCCCCCTTGCCCCATGGTGCCCTCAAGTACATACAAGGAAAGCAGCTAGGAATGGTGTTAACCTCCATCAGGGCCGGTCCTGGGGGCTGTGTTCCCACTCGGGAAGCCCCGGGGGGAGAAAGCAGGAGGTAAGCACAGATAGCCCTGCCCTGGAAGGGGCCTTTGAGCCGATCAGCTCCTCCGCATCATGGCCTCTGCTGCTGTTGGACTCCTTCACTTTGTCTTGCCTTGTAGACGTGCCTCACTTGCACAAGACTGCAAGCTCCCTGAAGGCAGCCCAGAGGAAGTGCTCCGTACACCTTCTCTAAGGTTCCACAAACATTCTCCCCTCTCTAGAAAAGGAGGAACCCAATGACGGCCCGTTGTCAGAGGAAAATTCAGTCCAGACTAATGCATTTTGTGATAAGCTCAGGGCATCAGGGAACCTCCCCTCCTCTCCTCCCTCACCCTCTCCTCTTTCTCTCCCTCAAACCTCTCCCTTTCTGGATTTCTGTTCCTTGGAACAAAAATGACACTGTGACCATGACCACATCACAGTGAATGGAAACACAAAGAACAGAACTGATTAAACTGTTTGGAGTTTCCTGTCACATGATCTACATGGAAACAAGTCCAAATCAGATATTCCATTCACGCCTCAAAGTTTTTTATCCTCTTCTTCTGCTCATTTTTTTACCAATTATTTTTATGTGTCCCCTTTCAAAGAATGTACCTATTTTTTATTTCGTTCTTTAAAAAGTGTCCTTAAGATATCCATCTTCAGAAAAAAATTCTGGATATAGTTGATATATAAAATTTCATTCATTTGATATATAAAATTTCATATATTCGATACCTGCACAGTTAATAGCACTAATGTCTCAGGGTAAACTGCATTAGGGGGTTCTCTCTAAGCCTTGATTTCAGCAGGATTTATTTTTCCAGGTTAGTGCCTGGAAAAAAGTTGTGAGATGGCTGAAGTTTGTTTGCAAGTGCTCTCTCATTTACCAACCCACTGTCCTCACCTCCCCAACGCACCCGTCCCTGCCTGCAGCAGGCACCCGAGCCCACACGTCTGGAGTCTTCCATAGAGAGGAGCTAGGGGTAAGAGCTTGACCTCTGGTGCCAGCCTGCCTGTGCTCAGATGCAAGCTCTACCCCTTCCTAGGCATGTGGTTTTGGGCAAGTTACCGGATTCCACTGCCGCTCAGTCTGCTCATCTGCAAAGCAGGACCAATCCTAGGTTGCCATGAGGATGAAATAGCTTCCTAAGTTTAAAGCACTTAGAACAATACCTTGTACTCAGAATGAGTTGATAAATAATACTTTAAAAAAATTGCAGTTCTCCACCCAAATAAAACCTCCAAAAGCAGTACCAGTAGTAATTGGCCATCTCAGCAGAGCCCTCATCTTCCCACCCCTGACCAACCTTTTCTCTCCTTCCTATTCTCTCCCTTCCTCCAATCATACTGTTTGGCAGTTGCACGGAGACAGAGACGCAGCTGGGGCTCCTGCACCCTGCTGTCAGCCCTCGCCTTTACACTTCCCTGTGCACGCACACCACCCGCTCCTTGGCTAAATGCCCGAGGCTCCCTCGTTCTCTTGTCTTTCTTTGCTCCCAGGCAGCTCCGGGCGTGGGCTACACGCACCAGCGACAGGTTGGCCTCCCATGCCAGGCTCACCAGGAAGCTTGCAGCCCATCCCAACAGGGAGCCTTCAACCTTGGGGTTTGATAAGGCCTCAGGACAGGCTTCCTGCTTGGCAGAGGGGAATCAGATAAGCTGTAAGCCTGATCCTCTGTAGCCGAGGTTGGATCTGCTCCGGGAGTCTGAGAGGTTGCCCGGCACTGCCCTTCATCTCCTACGTGGAGAATCTCACTTCCAGAGGCAAAAGCTTTGGGCTTTGCCGCGTGAGACAGAGTCCAAGCCTTCCTTGCTGAGATGCTGGGGAGAAACTAGCTCATCCCAGTGCACGAACTCCCTCATCATCGATTTTTCTCCCTTGGGTATGAGAAGGGGCACAGCCCAGGAAACCCCAAAGGGACAAATGTCCTCTTTTTTAGTGGAGGTACCAGGGATTGAACCTAGGACCTCATGCATGTGCTAAACATGTGCTCTACCACTGAGCTATTAACCTTCCCTCTCATGTTATTTTTTCCCCCGAAGGGAAAATGTTCTCTTACCTCTTAATCACACCGCCCCATAGGTGAAAGTCAGCCCCTCATCCAGCTCAGGGGTTTTCTCCCCATCCCACCCAGTGCCTGAAGCACGCGGCTAGGGGAGAACACGGGGTTCTCTCCTCACACTCGGTTCTCCCAAAGGCAGGAACACACGTCCACGTGATGAAGACCCACAGTCCCTGCTGACCGCTCCAGAGCCAGGCACTTGACAGGTTACGCAGAATCAGCTTCACTATCTGCACAGCAGGCTGGGGTCAGGCAGAGCAGGCCCAGAGGTCAGCAGAGTCAGAGGATGGGGACAATATCGGGAGAGGGCTAGGGGCCGAAACAGAAGCCTACCTTGGGCAGAGTCGGCCAGAGGAGCTGAGCATCAAGACTTCCAGCTGAGAAGGAGGTGTCTCTGTGATCTATGATTTCAGCCCTGGTGTAATGGGAACAACCTGGCCAGGTGCACCCTATCTGTATAAAGGCTCAGAATCGGCTAGTATTTTATACGATAATTGATTTAACCCTCACAAGGACTCTCCAAAGTAGATGATATTACATCCCTGTTTCAAAATGAGGAAACCAAGGCACAGGGGAAAAAAGTAAATCTCTGAAGGTCACATGGCTCATAAGCAGAAGAGAGACAGTTGAGTTCCAGAATCCATGCTATTAATGGCTACCTTGGACAACCAGGTTTGTAGGCCCAGTTCTGCAGTTGCCTTACTTGAAAATCTAGGCTTTTAGAAACATGTACCCCAATGTCCACAGCAGCACTGTTTACAATAGTGAAGACATGGAAGCAACCTAAATGTCCATCAACAGATGACTGGATAAAGAAGCTATGATATATATACAATGGAATATTTCTCAGCCATAAAAAAGAATGAAATAATGCCATTTACAGCAACATAGATGCACCTAGAGATTATCATACTAAGTGAAGTAAGTCAGAGAAAGACAAATATCATATGATATCACTTACATGTGGAATCTAAAATACACAAATGAACTTATTTACAAAACAGAAATAGACTTACATAGAAAATAAACTTAAGATTACTGAAGGGGAAGTGGGAGGACAGATAAATTGGGAGTTTGGGATTAGCAGATACAAACTAGTATATACAGAATAGATAAACCCACAAAGTCCTACTGTACAGCACAGGGAACTACATTCAATAGCTTGTAATAACCTATAATGAAAAAGAATATGGAAAAGGATATATATGTACAAATGAATCACTGCGCTGTGCACCAGAAACTAGCACAACATTGTAAATCAACTATACCTCAATAAAAGAAGAATCCAGTTATCAGAAAAATGAAAAAAAAAGATACCTAGGTGAACTAAAAAAAATATCTAGGCTTTTATTTCTGAGCCTTAGTTTTCTCTTTATACCCTCACTTCATAGTTTGATGTGAGAATTAAGTAAACCTATGCATGTGAAGCCCTCGGCATGGTGCCTTAATAGTAACCACAATCAATGTCAGTTATCAACAACATCATCATTATTACTATTATTAAGGGCCAAATGCCCACAAATCCATGTTGCCAGGTTAGCCTGTCTCTCCGACTCTCCCTCGCCTGTTTCCCTAAACTAAAGTAGGTCTCTGACAGCTCACGGTTACTCCCAGGCTGCCACCGCCTTGGTTTTCAGGCCATCATGCACAGATACTCATTTCCCCTGATCTTTAAAATAATACCAGAATGTAAGGAGAGCTGAGGCTTAGCAAGATTAAGTACTTTGCTCAAGGATCATTCTTTCAGGTTCTAAGATCCATCTCTATAAAATTGGGTAGAGTGTTTGCATTTTTTTTTAATTCTAAACTCAATTTTGAAAACCTGTTATTTATAAAGAAAAGCATGACCACAACCCCACTGTGCTAACAGCAGTGATACGTATTCATGTAAGGTGTCACTCACCAAGTTCTGTCCGTCTCTGCAAAGACTGACTCTTCTCTGATTCACTGCCTCCGCGGAGCAGCTGATCGCGATGTCTACCCCAGTGTTGGGAAGACCCACAAATACTCACTGAGGGATTCTGGAGGGAGCATGAAATAAATCCACAATGACTCCAATTTGACCCCAGGAAAATAAAAATATAATCAAACATGGATAGACAATTAAGTCAGGCAAGCCCTTAAGCAATCCCTTAAGAGACAAATCAGTCTCTTTCAGCTACTAATTTTTAAAAATATTTTTATTAAGTTTTTACAAATAAAACTCGTATACATGTAAGGTGTACAATGTGATGTTTTGATATGTGTATGCGCCATGCAGTGATTACCACAATCAAACTAATTAACATACCTATCACCTCCCAGAGTCAACTGTGTGTGTGTAGTGAGAACACTTGATATTTACTCTTTTAGCAAGTTTCTAGTGTGTAATATACTAATATTAATACAGTCACCATGCTTTACATTAGGATTCCAGAATGTATTCATCTTATAACCGACAGTTTGTACCCTTTGATCAATATCTCTGAGCCATTTTTTTAGTCTAAACCACACTGTAGCCAAAGTCTCTACTGTGAACTGTTAAAATTATGTAGGCATGTAATCCAGTGATATATTTATCAATGTACTCAGTAAACCAAAACCAAAGTTAAAATATGAACTTTAATTCTATTCCTTTTTTTCCCCAATATCATTAACCAACCACATCAACTCTGGGGTTTCGGTTTTTTGTTTTTGTTTTTTGGTTGCTATAGTTTGTTTGTTGTTTGTTTTTACTGTAACAGTTTTTTTTTTTTAAGTTGAAAGTTTCAGAAACAAGGTTCTCCTATAATAAATTTTACACAGAGTGGGAGAAATTTGTAACTGGCACCCGGAACATCCTAGAATGTGGATTATAGAAGTGAGAGGAAGACTAGGGGAGGGAAGTTAGTGATGATAAAACTCTAGTTTGGTTTGAGCTGCCTCCTACTTCGCCCCAAATACCCGAAGCTCCGGGTGATCTTCCTCTACTCTGTCCTCTGATTTGATCACCAAATGCCCAGCACTGAAACATTTCATCTGTTTTCGCTGCAGGCTTACCTCCTACACAAACAGCTGGGTTGGGGTATACTGGTAGGAATATATAAAGATGTGTAAGAAATGGTCCCTGATTCAAGGAGCTTACAATTCCACTGGGACACAGTGGTAACAATCAGAAGATTTGGGACTGATTCCTGGCTCCCTCACTTACTGGGTTTGCATGAGAAATTGATGACAATTCTTTATCTGTCAAATAACAGTAATAATCATAGTACCTCACACCTGACTTAAAGGGTTGCTGTTTGGATCAAAAGGAATAGATTCTGTGAAAGCACTTTACAGACTAGGACGTGATATTCAGGAAATTGTTACTTGTGTTCTTATAAAATGTTTTCACAACTCAAAACAGCACCTCTCAGATTTTTATCACTTTGCAAGTTTGAATTTTCTAAGATTATCCTTTCAGAGACATGTTTCCTGCAAGATGTGATGCCTGCAATTCAGTCTCACCTGGAAAGCATTTGACATTTTGACACACCATCTTGATGTAGGCATGTTTTGACCTAGCCCACAAACAAACCTTTACGCTTCCAGGTGTTTCTTTTAGTGACCAGTCAATGCATGAAATATACGTACTTACCCTGTTCTTGAGTCTCCATCCCTCACCTCACTCCACCGCTGACTTCCTGGGTCAGCAATCAAGGATATGAGTGGAGTCCACAGTGGGTAGGAGATGGGAACTAAGGTGTATCCAGTCAAGGCTCTTTTTTGATGCAGTGACACAAAGTACAATTCAAACGCAGCTTAAGTTAAAAGACATTAGCGGCAGCACAGCCACAGTCGCAGCTATAGCGTCAGAACGCAAGTGACGTCCCTGGGACACTGACTCTCCACTTATCGCTCTGCTCAGCTCCATGTTGCCTTTATCCTTGGGGTCCACTTACTGGCAAGATGCAAACAAGAGCTCCAGGCCTGTGTCCCGTCAGGTTCCAATTCGGCAGAAAAGAGTTTCTTTCTCAACGCAACTCCTGGGTCTCAATCTCACTGGACCAAATGTGACTCCCATTGGATCACAGTTACATCCTCAAACCAATCACTGAGGCCAGCACTGTGGAACACGCTCACTGGCCAGGCCTGAGTCAGAAATGAGAAGGAATCACTATCATCTGAAACACCTGGAGTGAGAGAGCTGGTGGAGTGGTTCCACTTAAGAATATCAAGGTACGACCTGGACTGCAACCACGAGGAATAATTACTTACCAGGTGAGCAAAACCAGTAAATATCCATTACTGATTCAAATAAGGGAGACAGTGCTCATTGGAAGATGGTGGTGTTCAGGGACCACTTGCCAGACAAGTCAGAAGTATGAGGACTCATACGTTTGCCATGTTTATGAGCCTCAAAAAGGGCCAACATTTCCCCTAAGTATCTGCTCATTCTCTATGAATTCATCTGTTCATATCTGAATTCTTCAATTTCTCTATTAAGGATCAAATTAATTTTCTGTTAGGGAATAAACAGATATATCTTTCTAATGAGGATACTGGTCTCTTTGACAATTGAAAATCTACAGTATTGGTCTTCAAAATGGATGATATGCACCCTAGGGGCAAGATAATCCATCAAAGGGAAGGAGATATCAATTCATCTTAAAAGCAGGAAATTAAGTTTTACTGATATTAACTATAAGCACTGTCCCTGGCAGGCATCATTGGTCCAGCTGTCAGAGGTTCTCAGGAAAGAGCGGGGGTTCTGTACACAGAGGGGCTGGGTAGTTGAGGGGGGGCACCTCCTCAACACCTTGCTTTCAGCACATTTTACCCTGACAACAGCTGCTCGAGCTGGGCTTACCGGATTCGCAGACTGTATTATCACACTCTAAGACATCCACCACAAAGGAGGCAGATGACTTTGAAAAAGATGTCAGATTGGAAAAATACTGACAAGGCAAACACAGCTGGAAATTAGAACCTGGTCTGAGTTCTTGTGGACCATCTTATAAGGTTAAAAACAGTAATGAATCTAATGGATCGATGAGAGGTTGGCCACTGGGTGAAAAAGTAACTGCTTTCAGAAGAAACTCTGGCTATAGAGAAAGCGTTTTGAAAATAAGAGTTTAAAAATACTGTTATCGTTAAGTGATTTTTGTTAGTGAAACTACAAAGGTCACACTAAAAAACCTTAATAATTGAGCATTTAAAAAAACATTTACTGATTTGTTCAAATATTGTCCAATAATGGGTTTTAATAGGCATCTGAGCCTATTTGCGGAAATACAAGAACACAGAGTTTATGAGAACAACTGATAAATGTCCGGCACACACAAGACAAGACAAAGCCAAGACCAAGGCCTGACTAGTTTGACCAGTAAGGACACAATGAACCCCTTTTAGATTCAGACAGTTTATGATTTACATACAGAGCAAAAGGAAAGAGAGCAAAGGTGTTCACTTCCTGTGCTTCTTGCCCGACACACTGAAAGGTGACATCAAAACAAAGGGCACCAGGTGACGGCAGTGTGAACTGCAGGTCGCCCCACACCTGAGGAGCCAGCTCTGGACGGCCACTAACAGTGCATCTTAGATTTGAAGGCTAATAATTCTGGGTGATGTGCAGACATGAAAGAATTTTGTTTATGATGAAAGCAGAGTGCTAGGAAATTAAACTGATGATGATGGTTCAGTTTAAACTCATTTTTTAAAAGATTGATAGATAGGTAAATACAGATGTATTTGTAAGAGTGTGTGTGTGTGTGTTCTACCTCTGTCTGCTGAGATAGCTTAGAAGCAAGGATACTTCAGCAGCAATGATCACACTTAGCACTCAAATCTTGGTTGCTAAATACTATATCCATCCGTGTAAGAAACCAGGATGCGTTGAAAAATGATTGATTTCAGGGCTGGAGTATCACAAGGGCAACATGAGCCTGGAACAAATTTTAGATCCAGAAAGTTAGTTAATGCCCAATGAAGATCTCAGAAGAACACAAGAGCCAGCTTAAAGGAGCTCTCACTGGTCAAACCTGGTGCTTATTTTTTAAAACCTGGGGAATTTTTGAGAATCAAAATAAATAATAACTGCAATGAGTTATAACCCATAGAATAAAATAAAACCCACATGGATATAAATGAACAATTGAATACACAAATAGTTGGGGTAGAAAGGGAAGCTCTTCCTTATAGTAGAATATCAACTAAGAAATATCAACAAAAGGATGAAATTCTAAAATTACCATTTGGGGTGGGAAGGGATAGACGGGATTTCAAAATTGTAGAATAGATAAACAAGATTATACTATATAGCACATGGAAATATATACAAGATCTTACAGTAGCTCACAGAGAAAAGAATGTGACAATGAATATATATATGTTCATGTGTAACTGAAAAATTGTGCTCTACACTGGAATTTGACACAACATTGTAAAATGATTATGAATCAATAAAAAATGTTAAAAAAAAAAAAAACCTACCATTTGGCAATCTCTACAGTGATAAAAGTTTCAGGCAAGAATCATCAAAGGATGCTAAAATCTAGTGAGTAAAAAGATCATAAGAAACACAATATTAACATAGTTTTAAAGTACGTCTTACAAGAGATTTATTAATTCCAAAGGGGAAAAGAGTAACTTTCACAGTGGAGAAACCTGGTAAACACAATCACTTTAACCAAGTAATCAAAGTTAACATCTCTAGTAATGAGACAAATTGATACTGTGTGCCTCTGATATGATACCTTAAAAGACACATTTCTCCTACAGTGTTTATAGCAGAAATGTGTAACCTAAATCTAACTACAAAGGAGTGTCAGACAAACCTAAACTGTGGGAAATGCTATCAAAAAAAAAAAAAAACTTACCTAAACTTATAAAAGATGTCAATATCAGGGAAGCCTGACATTAAATAAGATTAATGAGATATGACAACTTTTAATACAACTTGTGACTTTAGAATTTTCTTCTAAAAAAACCCCAAAACATTACTAGATAATTAGCAAAATTTGAATAGAGTCTATAGATTGTCTAATAGTATTGAATCAATATTAATTACCCAATTTTTATAAGGGAATTATGAAAGAGAATATCTTTATTTTTAGGAATATATAGTAAAGTATTTAAGGATAAAAGGGTACATATCTGCAACTTATTCCCCAATCTTTCAGGGAAAAAAAGGATAGATAGATGGATACATAGATACATAAATATATAGATATAGATAGATAATGATAATGATAAAAAAATGGGAAATGTTAACACTTGGAGAACCTGGGTGAAGGGTATATGGGAACTCAGTACTATTCTGCAAACCTGAAATGATTTCACAATAAAAATTAAGAATTTGATGATGGTGAAGAGCATCCCAAGGAAAGAAGGAAGACATGGTTACTCCAGCCTTGGTGACCAGCAGGAGGTCGGGACAAGGATCCTGAGCACTGTGAGGACTGTTCTAACAAACAAGCCACCGTCTCCTGACAGACTGGTGAAGACAGGAGACACCGGTTCTGTTTTAAATCAAGAATTGTTACCAATCTACAAAAAAATTTCTTTTGCTAAATAAAATAAAATGTGGATTTTCCTTGTCTGGATAAACACTACCATCTGATCACCAGGGAATATTTATCAAGGCCTGATGTTCATGAATGATGAAAACCTCCTCGTGGTGATGGTTGAATTTTAGAAGCCCGTATCAGCTGAGCTGTTGTTCCTCTCTCGGGAACACAGCAGATGGAGTCTGAAGGGCACAACCAGTGGAATGGAAAGATGCAATTCTTTGTGTTTGTGTCATTTAGTGCAGCCACCCAGCCACATTCCCAGGAGCCTGACCTTTGTACAGACTTAAGACTAGAACCACAGATGTGCATAAAGCCATTCAGCAAAATGACACTCGCCTGCATGAGCTAAAGGCTGTTCACACTACGTGTGAAAACAGAAGGGCACCTCCCCCTGTTCATATGAAGTTTGCTGGGACTAAATGCAATTCTCTCATTTAACCCTGGCCATCTTCACACTCGATAATTTAGAGAAGATAAAACCAAGGTTCAAAGTAGTTAAACATTTGCCCCAAGATCATACAATTAGTTGGCAGCAGAGCGGAGATTTGAAGCTGAGTCTTTCTGACTTCAGACTTTCTGTTCTTTCTAACACTGCACCTCATTTCCTCTGTCTTACTTCCTAACAGGAAGAAGCAGTCACCTCAGCAGACGCTGACTTCACACTCAGCTACAGATCCAATTTGGGTCAGTAAAATACGTGGAGAAGTTTGCTGGGGCTTTCCAGGGAAGTTCTCTCTCAAGTCTTACGGGAATGCCTGAGAAGCAAGTCCTTCTTTCGAGCCTGGTCGCTGACAAGAAATCATGGGGTAGTCCCAGCTATCTCTGGCTGACATCCTAGGACCACAAGTGTGACCTGCCTCTAGATGGAATGATGCTTGGATGGCAGAATGGAGACAGGGAACCAGACATGGCTCAAGAACACAGTTCTTTATCCTGCTTCTACCCACATGTGTTCTGGATCCTCTCTTGCTTTTCCAAAGGCTGTGTTCCTAGTTATTGCTGGCTTTCTTTCTTGTCATTGTGAACATCTCCCTCTATTCTGGATATTCCAAACATGTGTTGGAGTCTTCCATATTAAAACAAAATGAGTATCTTTTGAATCTGTAGTCTCTTTCAGCTAAAACCCTTTTATTTTTCTCCTTCCCTTTTCCAAAATTTTGTCCTTTCTCACCTTACACTTATATTTTAACCCAGTCTAGTCTGGCTCCTGTCATCACTACTCTCCTAGAACTACGCCTGCCAAGTTCACCACTGACCTTCATCTTGCTGATGCCAATGGGCATTTCTCTGTTCTCATTTCCCTTGACTTCTCTGCAAAATTTAAATGGGTTGAACATCCCCTACTTCTTGGAATACTTTCCTATCTTGGCTTCCATGACTCTAAACTATCCTGACCTCTCTTCTACCTCATTGGCTGCTGCTCCTCTGTCCCCTACACCGATTTCTTTCCTCTATTAAACTTCTAAATGTTGGACTGTCTCGAGGCTTGGTCCTAGGTCCTCTAATTTCTTCTAATTATTCCATCTCTTCCTACATTCATTCAGCACTCAATCAATATTTCTTGAGCGTCTACTATATGGCAGACTCTGTTAGAGTCACTGGAAGTGACTTGGAAGCAGAGCAGTGAATAAACAAATTGCTGCCTTTATAAAGCACACATTCTAGTGGAGGAGAAAACAAACAAACAAACAAACCAACAAACAAACCAATAAAATAAGTGTATAATGCAATGTCAGGTAGTGATAAGTGCTATGGAGAAGAACAAAGCAGCGACAGTGACAACGATGCTTTTTAAAAATAGGAGGCCAGGGGAGGATGCTCTAAGGAGGTAATATTTACATCTGGGAGAAGTGGGTGTGGGAGAGAGAAGTTTAGGATGATTCCAGGTTCTTGGTTTGAGTGAAAAAAAGAATGATGGTGTCAGTTATTGAAATAAGAAAGACTAGGGGGGAAGAGATTTGGGGGGGATAATCAAGAGTTGTGGTTTGGACGTATTGATGGGTCATGTGGATACATCAAGTGGATATTGGACAGATTAAGTTCCTCTTGTGGATGATTCCTTCCTCAAATCTTAGGGAGACCTTTCCTGACCACCGTATCTCTAAGAACATCCCTCTGCCACCTCCCTAGCCCAGAGAACCTCTATCACCCTCCCTAGTTTATTGTCTTCATGACAGTCAGCACAATCTGTCATAACAAAATCTGGCTATTGTTCGGCTATCCTCACAAAAATTAAGTCCTTGGGGAACAGGAACTTGTCTGTCTCGTTCACAGCTTCATCCCCCGGCCCTCGTACTGCTCTTGTCACAGAGTAAAAGCTCAACAAACAATGAATGAAAAAACAAAGGTAGGTCAGTCCTCAAGAGAAGTCAGGACAACTTGACTCTTGTCTGAGCCGTCACTGGCTATATGGCTTCAAATAAGTCACTTCCGTGGTATTTCCTCAGTTTCAGAAATTGTTTAATTAGATGCTTTCTAAGGGGCTAATTTGTCCACTTTGAAATTATGTTTAAAATCCGGGATTTTTATTTATTTATTCTAACCAAATTTGTACCCAGAACTTCCTTCTGGTAATAACAATGCTGAAGGGCTTTTTGATGTAGCATGAGGGCAAACTACTGCTTCTGGGGAAATTTGCCACACAGATCCCGCAGGCTCCTATAATCCCACTGTGGACCACCCTAGATCCTCAGTGGTGGGTAGCCATGTATTCTGCTAGGCGCCACTCCAGGACCAGGGAGACACAATCGGTGAGAAAGGAGGATAAGTGAACGAGTTCATTTTCTGGAACATTATTGAGCACTTGCTCACCAGCACAGTTCAAGCCTTTTCAGGTACACTATCATACTCCACATTTATGTTAGGATTATTTGGATATTAAGGCATACTTTTACAAAACCCTGTGAGGTAGATACCAATACCCAGTTCCACCGATGTAGGAAATGAGGTTCAGGGAGACTAACTGATTTCTCCTAGTCCAGACAAGTGACAAGCGGCAGAAAAAAAAATGACTGGAATCTGTAACTTCCCCCACCATCATTGTGGACTCGGGTCTATTTGTTGAATCAAATAAAAAACTGGATGAAGAAACACTCTCTTAGAACCCGGTGTTCAATAAAAAAAATCAGTTTACATTTCAACTCCTCTGGGGAAACCCTAATGCAAAGCCAATAATTACTAGGTACATATACTTAACTAGGTAGAAATAAAGCCACAAAAAAAAAAAAAAATCACCTCGTTTGCAGAGAAAGGAATGATTTCCCTTCTGAAATACCAAGATTCCTTCTGAGAAGGTAGAGGGGGATGCCAGAAATATCTATTCTCTACAGACCATTGGAAGATCCTTCACTTCCTGTTTGCTTTTTCTTCAGCAATTTTTGAAGACTTCAATTTCAAAAGAATCCTGTTCTTAATGGAAAAGGAATTCTTTTCCCATCAAGGTATCCGTGTTATAGGTCTCTCCCCCTGATGTGTGTGTGTGTGTGTGTGTGTGTGTGTGTGTGTGCGCGCGCGCGCGCGCGCGCCAATGAAGATATGAACCGATACCACATCTAATATGTAGAGCCGTCTATATGAATCTTAGCATTGGGCATGGTTCTGAAAGAATAACATTTTTTAAAACCCGTAAGTCATTTGGCATTGGTATAAATCAGCAAGGAAAAACATCGTAGATGGGGTGTAGTTCTGTTCTCTCTCTTCCAGCCACAGCCAACCTTTTCATGTAACAAATGGGTCTGGAAAAAAGGATTGTTTTGAATAGAGGAGGCCGTCATTATTTTATCCTTTCCTATAAATAGACGATAACATAAGCAGACATCCAAGAACTAAAATGGCAATAAAGGAAGAACAGGATTAGAAAAATGAATAAATAACATTTATTTTGTACAAAGCGGCCGTCAGTGTCCGGGAGGCCCCAGGCGCAGGCGCGCCCTCAGAGGGGCAGGAGGGGGCCCAGCAGCAGCTCGCCGCGGCCCAGCAGGCGGCCCCGGTTCTCGGCCTTGACGCGCACGGCCAGGCGGCGCACCTCGTCCTCCGTCAGCCCGTCCAAGCACAAGTCCTGCTCCAAGACGGTGCGGCGGCTCCGCCGGACCACGGCGCCGCGCGGCCGGCGCGTCTGGCCCGGCGGCTGCAAGACGAAGCTGACGCGGCAGCCGACGGGGGCGCGGAGCTCGGCGGCCCCTCCGGCCGGGCCCTCGGCGGGGAGCAGCCGGACGCGGAGGCGCCCGCCGGCCCGACTGTACTCGGCGGCCAGGCGCAGGGCGCCGCCGGCGCGGCCCAGAGCCACGGTGCCCTCGGCCTCCAGGCGCTCGGGCCGCGGGCCGGGGGGCGGCGGAGGGGACGCAGTGAGGGCGGGGATCGGGGGCTCAGAGTCGGTGCGGCACTCGTCGTCCTCGTTGTCGTCCTCGTCCCCGCTGGAGACGGAGCGCGCGCGGGCCAGGCTGCAGCTCCTCCGGGCCCACAGCGCGCGGCGCAGCAGCCCCTCGGAGGCGCGCAGGAAGCGACGGCCGCTGGGCCTCCGGGCGAGCTCGTCCCGGGGCGGGCGGGGTTTGCCGCGAGCCTCCGCGGAGGCGTCCGGGGATCCTCCTGGGGGCGGGAGGGGGGCGTTCCTGCCTCCAACAACGCCGCCGCCGCCGCCGCCGCCGCCGTAGGTGCGGGCCCGGGGGCGGGGCGCCGTCAAGAGGTCGGCGGCGCCCGGGCCCCCGAGGAAGAGCGACTCCCTGCGGCGGGTGTGCGGGCTCTCGAGCAGCGCGCAGAAGCCGTAGGCAGTGCGCGCGCGGGGCAGGTGCGGCAGCGAGAGGGCGGCCTGCGAACGCGGGTCCCAGTCCGTGCGCCCCGCCCCGTCGTCGGCTCCTCGGTGCCACAAGTCCGGCTCCGCCGCGCACCGCCGGGGCAAGGTGGCGGCCGGCGTCGGGGACTCGGACGTGCAGGGCGCGGGCAGCCGCGGCGGAATGCAGAACTTGGGGATGCGGTCGGGGGTGAGCACGTTGGAGAAGACAGGCTCCAGAGCCGCGCTGCCGGCGGCCGAGGCGCGGAGTTTCCCGAGGAGCCTCATCCTCCAAGGTTGAGGCTGGGAGTGGTGAGAAGAAGCGCTCCTGCAGGGGGAGAGAAATTGCTGGGTTTGGGCGCCTGGGCCTCTCGGGAGTGGCGGGACCCCTCCCCGGAGCCCTCTGAGGGTATCAACGCACCTACGACCCCCTACCAGTCCGGGCCGAGCTCTCACGCACCCATAAACCCGCCCGCCTTCCATTCATTGGTGCTAAATAAATAAATGAAGTAGAAACCATACCTTTGCCTCTTCTTCAGTCCCTCTGATTCACGAGTTGCAAGTTCAATTCCCAGTCCGGCTGGCACGCCAGCTTCAGCACTGTGGCCAGGACAGGGGCGCGCCTGTCTTATAACGGAGCCTGAGTCCCGCCCAGCCGGCCGGGAGCCCAGCCCCCGGAGGCGCTGGACGGCCCGCCCTCGGGGCCACCCCTTCCCGCCAGCGCCGGGCTCCGGCGTGGCAGCGACGCTGTGGCGGAGCAGGCACTCGGCTTGGCTTGGGGCCTGCATCTGTTGTGCGTGCACGGAACCGCTTGCACGGGCCTGTGAACGGTTACAGGTGGAGGGAGGCCTCCTCGTCGCCCTGCCGAGGGAGAATTGGCGGCTGAAAATTTTGGCGGCCTCTTGGAGAAGGTGAAGCAGAGTGAGGAAACAGAGCTAAATCCTGCCCCCTTGCACATGACCTACACGCACTAGGGGCTTCTAGTTTACTGCCCCCGGGAACCTGCCGAGTGTAGACCGATACAGTTCCCTTGGCACTCGTGTACTTACTTATTTATACGTCTGTCTCCCTCTGCTGGACCATGGCCTCCTTTATAGCATATGGCCTGCCTCTATCAAAGCCGCGTATGTTGGTGAAGTAGGTGGATTAATGTACGCAAAACTTTCTGAATGACCACAGGCTCCACCTGTCATCTTGGCTGTCGCAAAAGATGGGGTTCAGGCTCATGCCCTCAAAATGACGCTTGATATTTCCAAAGCTACCCCCTTCTCTCTGCTCCAGCATGGAAGTGTCCAGTTAGAAAGCACGTTACAGAAAATCTAGGTTTCCTCTTTCCACCCTCCCCCGCCCCTTCATTTTCTAAGATGAGAAAACTGGAAGCCCAGTGGGACTTGAGGAAATTCCGTCAGCAGGAAGTAGAGCTAGTTAATGGCAGAACCTGGAACTAGCAATTTCCGGTATATTTGTTTGGCTTTGCATGTGATGCTTCCTGTCATCTGAAATGCCCTTCTCTGCTTTTTTTTTCTCAATAGGAACTCCTTCTTGTAGTTGAGCCAGACATCATTCTCTTCAGGACCCTTTACCCAACTCCCCCACTGCAGTTCTCAGCCTCTCCTCATCCCCTCCGTACACATTCTTCATACCACCATCGCTGCATTTAGCAAGCTGCTTTGGAATTTTTGGTTTACAGGTTTGTCTCTCCTAGTATGAGTTTCCTGAGGGCAAGGACTGGGGCAACGCAGCCAGAGAGGAATCTGGGGGAACCTACTATGAATACATGTAAAATAAAAAGAAGTGCTACAATCCAGAACCTGGGGTCTCCATCCCAAAGCAGACCTCTCCAAGGGACAAGCCTCGCTGTCTTATTCATCTCATCCAGTTTCAGCACCTGGAGATACAGTGCCCAGCAAATAGTAACTGCTCAGTAAATATTTGATGAATTATATTGTGTTGAATTTAGCCTGATCTACAATCCAGGTCTTATGACTGTCATGTGCTTTTAACCACATGTCTCTAACTGCTGTATTCAATTTCTTTCTCATGACACGCCAGTGCGGTGGACATTGCTTCTGTCTACGAGATAAGGAACTGAAGCTCAGGTTAAGAGATTCATCTAAGATGAGTCAAGTTATGGATCTCAGCCCATATATCCTGTCCTAGCTTTTTTCTGATGTTTTCCTTCCTTCTCTCTTTCCTTGCTTCTTCCCTTCCTCCCTCCAACCGCCCACTCAGTTCAGTATCATTCACTGAGTCCACCGTGTGTCAGGCATTGTGTGCAAGGCTTGTATTGCACTTTACATCTGGAATGTTAATTCTCAAAGCACTCCAGTCTGCTAAGTGTTTTCCATTATCTTCGTTTTGGAATTAGTACCATTTTCCCCCAAATCTTTAACGGCAAGGAGAGTGACTGCCTTCCATGAAATAGTAATTAATGCTTTCTTTTTGGACTGATCACTGTTGTCCTCTAGAATATGCTCTTTTGATAGGACAAGCATGAGTCAATATGCAGCCAGAGAGCAGTAACCATTTCTGCTGAAGCCAAACTTGCAGCAGTGGAGTCCCCGGGGGTCTCTGACTGGATCATTTCCCTTTGATTCTTGAGGCTAGTCTGCAAATTTGCAGGTGAATGGTTTTCTCTAAAGCAGAGCACACCTGCGTTATACCCTCCTGCCAACGTACCAGCTCACTTCGAATTAGACCTCAGTGAAAATGGCTTTCACTCCCCTGAGGGCCTTTGTGACATGAACACACAAACATTTGGTCAATGAGTAAATCCACTGGAAGAGGACATGGGATTTGAGAAATTGTGCTGCTACCACATCCAAGTTCATTAAAGAACGTAAGCACAGCTTTAAATACAGTCTAGAGAGTTTTCCAAAACCTTTAGTTTCCCATGAATTAATATTCTACAGAAAAGAAAGTCAGATACCGGGAGATTAAATTACTTACACAGGGATGCGCTCCAGTCATTCACTCCTCTAGAGCTGTAGCTGCAGGCTGTATCCATAGTTAGAGGCCTGGTTTCCTTCCTGATTCTTAAATCACACAGCCTCTCAGTGGAAACTCTGATCACCCCAGTTGTTTCGTTACTTTGTGCCTGGTGACCACGTAAGGTTCACCATCACCTTGTATTCAAGCTGTGACATTGTTATTTCAAAGAAGCTATCCCATTAATACTACTACTGTTTATTAAACACTCACAATATACAGGGGTCTTATTTAATCTCTAAACAACCCCCTAAAGAAGGTAGGGATGTAGACCTGAAGCTCATAGAGAATAAACAACTTGTCCAAAGTCTCGCATCCAGTGAGAGCAGAGCTGGGACTCAAACCCAGATCCATCTGGCTCGTTATCCCGTGTGTGCTTATAACCACTTCCCTAGAGCGCCTCCCTCAGAGCTGTTTCTCCTGAACCCATCTCCTCTCAGGGTGGTTAGATAAAAGAAAAAGGGACCCTTGTTCCAAGCCTTGAATGGAAGCTATACACCTTATTGATTATATCGGCACCTACCAGATTAAAGCATGCAATTGTCAGAAGCAGGAAATCGCTAATTATGCATCCTAGTGCTGTCCCATTTATAGGCAGAATCCTTGTCCTCCCCGGAAGTGTACTGATTCTCTATTTATACATATCTCGTTCCAAAACAGGATTTGAGGTGATTTACATAATAAAGAGCCAGGGAATTTATCATCAGCTAGAGCCTGACATGGTGAAAATGGAAAAGACATGCTATTAGCTGAGCAGAGAACCCTGAATGAGGTCACAAATTGACACGTATCAATACCCATGACCCCAGGATGGGAAGAACAGGGTGTGCAGGCAGGTGAAGAGGCTCCAGCGGGAGAGCTGGGGATAGTGAGCCCCCCACCCCCAGGCTGGGCTGTGCCCTCTGCTATGACAGCACTTTTCACGTGGTATTCAGATTGTTTAATTGCCTCTGTCTGTCTCTGCCACGGAGCTCTTTAAAGGAGACTTTGGTTTCCCCTCCATACCAAAGACTCTACACAAGTATGTAGGTAGTCAAACGTTTGCTGAAATTAGACACAGTCTTGCACTGCTATTTAAGTGGGGTTTTTTTGTTATTGTTGTTTTTTGTCTGTATGTGCTCAAGTACCTTGTCTTTTCAAACAGACTCATCTGAAGTTAAGAATCATTTCTTGTATCTGACCGCTTCCCCATTTTGCAAATTTCATGTTGGGACCTAAAAAGGAACCAGGTGAGAAATTAGTACTAACCTCTATAAATTAGTACTTTCCATTCTATAAGGACGTTAGTGTATTCTTTCCTGTGCTGCCTGTCTTAATTATTGCTTAATCCAAGTTACGTACAGTGTCATGAATGTTATTTGAATCTTCTCAGGTCAAATAAAAAGTCTTTTAAAATTTCAACCATGTAGGTACATTTACGTTATGAAAGTGATTATGATACCTTCATATTAAATCGAGTACTTGATATGATTTATTAAATTGATGAACACAGTAATTAATGTGTAACAGCTTATACTTCCTTATAGGCTGTCTAGAATAAACTGCTCCCGTCTTGATTCCCAGCCAAATGCTTGATTCTAGTTGGTTACTGATTTATTTCTCCTTTCTCTGTGAATAGCAACCAAAGTTTTAAGTATTCCATTCTCTTTTCCATTACTAACTACTTTAATGTCAACCAAAAGCAAGATTCCTGTGAAGACTTATTTTTGTTTCTCTGTCCATGGTATCTAGACTCCATTCACGTTTTCTTCAACTTTTCTTTCTTAGTTTTTTTTTTTTTCAATCTGTAGCATTCTATATATGCAAAAAACCCAAAGTACAAATATAGTGAACACCTGTTTACTCACCAACCAGCTTAAGCAATAAACTATTTTCAAAACAGCTAAAGCTCCCTAAGTAACCCTTTCTGACCATGTTCTTGTCTCTTTCTTTCCCAGAGTCAAGCACTATCTTGAATTTTGGGTTTATTCTTGCTCTCTCTCTTTAAATATTAGTTTTACTACATATATGTATTTATATCCCTAATATTATTGTTTATTTTCTGGTTTTGATTTTTATAAAAATGATAATAATGTAAATACTCTTCTGCAATGTGTTTTTCTTTACATTCTGTTTGTGAGATTCATTTATGTGTTCAGGTATAGCTCTAGTTCATTCATTTTCACTGATGTATAGCATTGCATTGTATAAACATACTTCATTTTCTTGCTGATGGATGCTTGGATTGTTTCCAAATTTTTCCAAATTGAAATTGGCATACATGTCTTCTCAATCACCCGTACAAAGGTTTTCTTGAGTACATCTCTGAGAATAGCTAGCAATAGGGTAATTGCATCTTCACTTTTAATGCAAAATCACCTTCCTCACAGCAGTATGTAAGATTTCCTATTGCCCCAATCCTCAACGACATGCAGTATGATTGGATTTTTTAAAAATATGGCTACTACGGTGAGTGTTGTGGGCTGGATTGTGTCCTCCCCAAATTCATATGTGAAGTCCTAACCCGTGGTAGCTCAGAATGTGACTGTCTTTAGAGATAGGGTCTTTTAAAGAGGTAGTTAAGGTTCAACGAGGTCATTAGGGTGGGCCCTAATCTGATGTGACTGGTGTCCTTCTAAGAAGACATTATATTAGACTAGACATGCACAGAGGGAAAACAATGTGAAGAAGATGGCCACCTACAAGCCAAGGAGACAGTCCCTTAGAAGAAGCCAACCCTGCCCACACCTGGATTTGGACCCTTAGCTCCAGAGCGGTGCAGAAATAAATTTCTGTTGTCTAAGCCCTCTGGTCTGAAGTTCCTTGTTACAGCAGCCCTGGTAGAATAATACAGTGAGTTAAAAATGGTGAATTAACATAGCTTTAATTTGCATTTCTAGTATTTATAATTGAGGTTAAGCAGTTGTGCATATGTTAACTAGCCATTCAGCTTTCTTCTATAAAATTCTTTCAGAAGTGTTTTTAAAAATATTTTTATTGTGTTATTTCCTTTCCATACACATATATGCACATCAAATACTACTTCTTGGTCATTTCTAAGTACTGTAAACATCACCTTCCTGTGACTTGCTTTTCATATTTTTATGATGTATTTTGATAAATAGAAGTTTTAAAACTTTGATGTAATCATCAAATGTATCCATTTTTTCCCCTTTGTGATTTTGCTTAAGAGATAAATCCCTGTCCCCAAGGTCATCAAAATACTTTTCTCTATTTTCTTCTGATGTTTTAAAAGGTTTGCTTATTTACCTTTGGGCTGTCAATCCACCAAGACAAAGAATTTCCAGTCAGTGTTCTCCAAAGGTGTTCTCCTGAAGAGGTGATATGCTGCCCGTGTTTGGAGGCGTTCGGGTAGTCTGGACAGTGTAGAGGTAGGGGTGTTCTAAAGAGCATGCAAGGATCAGGTGGATGAATAAAACGTTCTGTCTGTTCGGTCATGGATCTGAGTACAACAGACAGCATTACTGGAAAATAATCCAACATTTCAAATATCACCTCAAAGTACTTGGCTATCCTCTCTGGGCTGCACTTGACCAACTGATTGTTATTTGAAAGCCACAGCCAACTCCACCACGTCATTTAAAGGTATGGATAAGTCAGGAAGTGCTGTGCATTGACAGACTTGGACACCAGTTGGCAACTGTGAAACTACAGCTTCCTGCTTTGCAACAGGACTCTGTTCCAGTTTCATTGTGGATCCTGGGGGACTAAATGAGGCTCTTATTGATTTTTCCTATTAGTTACAAAAAACGGAGACTGCCTGGATGCCTCTGCTCTGTCACTCTCTAGCTGGGGCAAGCTCCTTAATTTATTTAGACCTCAGTTTTTTCATCTATACAATGAGGTTAATAGATGTCACCGCATCCGAGGGTGATGCTCATGAGTAATCCATGTAAGGCCATTATGAGACAGTGTCTGGCATTTACTCAGTAAATCTTCCCTACGTTGTGGGAGTAGTAGTAAAAGTTGACAGCAGTATTTTGTAACTATACTCATTGTTAGTATATCAGGTTAAATTTTAAGACATAGATAACAACTTGAAAAGGAACAAAAGAGAAAAAGACAAAACTTTCGTGGACACCTCTTCTGAGCCAAGCCCTTTACAAAAGAACCCTTACCTAATCTTCCTCAATCTTACAAGGTTACAATCACTTCACTTATAAAGATAAACTCTGGCTCAGAGAGTTTAAATAACTCGTCCTAAAGTTGCCTGGTCTGTGACCACACAGCTCAGACCTAAACACTGTGAACCGATACAAAAGCCTAGTCTGTCCGTGGCATTAACGCTGCCTTCAGAAGTCACTTGAGGTTAAAACAAGTTGATGGACTTATCCCCAGAGCCTAACCTGCTCACTGCCTCTAGTTTTGAGAAGTCAGTGCATAGCTTCCTTAGAGGTGCTTCCTGACTTTGCACAGTATTTTGACAGGCCTAGCAGGAGTGCAACCTGGGGAAAGGATGCTTGGGGTTGCTCTGGGCAAGTCACTTAAACTTCCCAGCTCTTGGGTTCGTTCACATGAAACAAGACACTGAATGCTACCAGGTAATCTTTAAATTCCTTTCTAGGGCTTCATTCCCAGAGCCTAGAAACTCTGCAGAGCAGCACATAGGGTCCTGCAGGGAAAGCCCTCCTGGGCCCCAGCCACATGCAGACAGTGACTTTCCAGTTCCCCACATTCTGTTCACTTTTCTTCCAGCCTCACTAATTTCCCTGAGCTCAAAATGGACCTCTCGGCTCCTAACTCATATCTATGGTGCTCAACTATTTGTTACAGCCACGACAATATTAGGCACCAAAGAATCTACACTGTTAGTTTCCCTAAGCAGTTAGAAGTTGGCTGCTTTTGGAATAGCACCTGGATCCAGTTCTGGACTGCAAGACAGAAAACCAGAGCTATTTCTAGCATCACTAGTTAAAAGTTTTGTGATAATGGCTATATTTGTTTCCCAAGGGCTGCCACAGCAAAATACCACAAATTGGGTAGCTTACATCAAAAATATGTATTGCCTCATAACTCTGGAGGCTAGAAGTCCAAAATGAAGGTGTCAGCAGGGTCGTGCTCCCTCGGAAACCTGTGGGGGAGAATGCTTCCTTGCCTCTCCCTGGCTTCTGGTTGTTGGCCGGAAATCCTTGGAGCTCCCTGGCTTGCAGCTGCAGCCCTTCAGGCTCTGCCTCCCTCACACATGGCGTTTCCCCTCCTGTGTCTGTGCCTCTGTGTCTCTCCTTTTCTTATCAGGACACAAGTCATCTTGCATGAAGGACCTACCCTACCCCACCCCAACTTGACTTTATCTTAGCTAATTACATCTGTAAAGATCCTATTTTTCTAAATATGGTCACATTCTGAGGTGCCGGGGGTTAGATCTTCAACAAATCTTTTGCAGTTGGGAGGACACAATTCAACCCATAACAATGACTAAATCATGCCTTGTCTGATCCATCCATCGGCGATGGCTTCTCAGTCCAACTTAATATAGAAGAAGAGGGAGGCAATTTTAGGACCTAAAGCAGGGGTGGTGAGGGAAGATAGGAATCCCCATAAAAACTGAACCATCTATTCCCAGCACAAGAATCAGAGGTCACTTCTACACCCCTGCTTTCCGGGTAGAGAAATTTATAATTGTTCCCTCTCCGGGGGAAATGTGAAAGGTCGCCGACTCAGTTAGGGCTTGGCTATTTTCCTGAGGCTGCGCCAGGTTAGCTGACAGCCAACAGTTGCTATTTAAGGAGCAAAATCCCCTCATCAGGAATAAGGAGATGGCTGAATAAAGCCTGGAATTTCAAGGAAGGAAATAGGCTGTAGAAATATTTTCCTCCACATGGACCCATGCCAGTACAGAGTGGAGCATGGAGGGTCCCAGGCCAACGCAGGGTGACGGGGGTCACAAGGGGTGTGGCCTGCCTAGGAGAAGACTGCTAAGGCCCTGGCAGGGCCATCCCCCGTCCCTACCAACTTCTCAGACCAGAGACCTGGGATCTTAGCACAGCCCAAATGGTGGGGGAAGAGCCATCGAGAAGGACAAATAAAGAGCACTTCCGTCAGACTTCCCAAGGGAGAGGTCCAAGCCAGATCTGATTTAACTTGGAAGGGAAAATGTTACATTTCTAGCAACACCAGTATTGTGGAGAAATCTGGAGCTGTTACAGTAAGAGCTAAATATCATTTAACTTCTATTGTCTGTGTAAGATCTATCGCACACATAAACTCTTTGTCAGATCAGTAAGCTTTATTTTAGTGTCTGTCATAGACTGGGTTCCCTGGGAAGCTAAGTGAACTAGAGACGTGCATATAAGGAGGTTGCCAGAAGATGCTCTCGGGAGACACACCTGTGGGAAAGGTGGGTGGGAGTGCAGGGATGGAGGGAAGAAAGGGGATTGGGCAGAGGGAGAAGAGATGCACTGCTGTCCCAACACAGGCCTCCGCAGATTCCACAGAGAGCTCCGGAACTGGGAGAGCCCTGAAGAGTTGTCTCAGGACGGGGTAAGGGGGCAGGCAATTATGGGTCCCCATCAATCATCCATTGTCTGGGAGCTCTCCTGGGCCAGGGGGCATGACCCTGATGCCCTTAGCTAAGGCAATTCCTGGAGAATTTGTCTGTGACCTGTCAGCAGCTAGGGGAATGAGTGCCTAGGGACTGAAGTGGGGTGGTGGTCTGGGCAGCACACCAGCCTCTACCACGACAATGCTCTCACTCTGGGGTGACATGGGATGGCACTACCACAGGGCCTGATGCATTCAGTGTACACAGTGGCCACTCAGCATGCGCTGGCACATCCAATCCCAAAGATTCCTGCACTTACCACAACCCAGCCACCCCTCATTCCATCACAAAGGCACTCCTCCCAGCTGGAGACACGTGTGCATTACACTGCGGGGCTGCTCTCAGGGTACATCCAGGTGATAACCACCCCTTTTTGAGGGCAAGTTCTCAGGTCTGGTAGCCTGTGGGCAACAGCATATGGATGTTGCCTGAGGCACATCAGTGTTACGTCATTAAAACTGAAGTTGTAGAAGACTGTAAAAGAAAATAAAAGTGTGCACCATATGATCCCAGTTCTGGGGAAAGATACACACATGGGGAAAAAATTGATCAGAATGCCCACTAAGCCAGAGGATGGAATTATCTCCGGATGGTGGGCTTCCAGATCATCCTGATCTTTCTCCTTTTGCCTAGATGTATTTTCTGATCAACCTAAAAAGCATGTTTATTTTGTAATAGGGAAAAAATTGTTTCTCCTCTAAAGTAGACACATCTTGTAAGGCCCTGTGACTAGATCAATCTAATAGTGAAATTTGTTTAATCACCAGGGACAGAAATCAGGAGCAGGACTTTAAATGGAATTTGAATATTAACAGTGACCACTTCAGAGCCTGGGAGATTTAGGAAAGGACAAGTCTGGGTAAGAGAAGGAGACTTAGGCCTATGCTGTTCAGAACAGCAGCCATCAGCCACGTGTGACCACTGGAGCACTGGAAATGTGGCCGGTTTGGACTGACATGTGCTTTAAATATGAAATACAGATTTCAAAGGTTTAGTGTTAAAATATGTAAAATATCCCAGTAATAATTTTTAATAGTACATCTTGAGGGGATCATATTTTGAATATATTGGGTAAAATAAAATATAATATTAAAAATAATTTCTCCTGTTTCTTTTGTACAGTACTGGTCTAGACATCTGGCAGGACGCACAAGTTCTCTGAAATACTTCCCCAAAGTACAAGCAGTTTGAAAGAGTGATTGCCTCACAGGATACCCACTAACCTTAGTTTTACTTGGGGCTTTCACAGGACCAGCACTGAAAAGGGCAGTTGGTTGACAAATGAGCACAACAAAAACGAGCTCTGGGTGCTACAAGGCCATTAAATGCAACCACTTAACAGCGTGCATGTTGATCCATGTAACTGTACTCTATCAGCTCACGGAGAGTTAAGGAAACACAGTGTTGCTGTAGACAGCCGTTAGCATCTTCCCCTGGGAAAAGCCCTCATGCCTGTCACGGGGTGCTGCCCGGGAGCTGCCCGTGGCACCCACACACCAGATGTTGACTTGAGCTCATCTGAGCATCTGATCATCTTCAAATCTATTTCTTTCCCTAGGGAAATGTGAAAACGCACCCATTTGGCCAGGGTCCTGCCTCACCCCTGAACCTTTCCCCAGATTTGCTTAAAGAACAACAGTTGCTGCTTAAGGAAACAAAGGGCTGTGAAAATGTCTTTCCCTCTCCATAATAAACATTGCAAAGGTTCAGCTTAGAGAAATTTTTTTCTCTTAAAATGCCAGATATTCTCTGCAATTAGCATTTCCCGTAAATTTAAGTTATTCAAATTCAAATGTGCCATGTCCCTGGGACTTCTACTCTTTAAAGTTCCATGTGCCATACAGGGACTCTTTTTAAGAGAGATGACTGTGGTTCTTTTGCAAAACAAAAGTTGAAAGTCTTTCTCTCTCTATAGAAGTGCAGTCTGACATTTGCCTTGAATCATATGTTCCTGCTCACAATTCAAATGACACCATTGGCAAGTTTCAAGCCAGGAGGGGACGAGCCAACTTGAACAACCCCCTCCTTCACCACTATCTGACTGGATGACAGAGACCCGACCAGGCTCTGAGGATGAACTGTCCACCTTGAAGAAAAGACAGATTCTGGATCCACTGGGGTAGCTGGGCTTTCCAGTCCTGAAAGCGGCCAATATTACCACTCTACTCCCATTTGGCATCCCTGAAGCAAAGGCATCTTGGAAAGGAGTAGCCATCATGGCCCCACAGGAGGCTGCACATCATGCACATAACTGCTGGGAGCAGCAGAGAAGTAAGTTCCCCTGTAGCCAGCACAGCCCGGCTCAGTGCAGCCACAGGAGGTGCTGCCTCAACTTACAATTTTAGGGCTTGAACAGGTGCATCTACAAAGCAAACCAATGGACTGAAGAACAAAGCTACCTACAGTCCCCTGACTTCTCGCAGTTAAGACTTTGGCTCTTGGTGTTAGAGCAGACAGATAGCTAGATATGAGCAGAGAAAGGGGGACACAGACCAAATGGCAGGAATTAGGCAGAAAGGAGGGGCACAGGCCAAATGCAGGAAACCACACATCATGTGAGCAGCAGGGACCCTTGGGCAGAGAAAGAAAAGCTGGAATCTTTGGGCTGATAAGGGGCCACACCTTTTGGCTTGGAGACCAAGAAAGGTCAGAAAAGGCAGGAATTTCCAGTGTCCTGAATGTAACCTTTTACTCATTATGCCCTCATTTCAATAAAATTAGCCTTGCAGATCAGAAGTACCCATCACACACCGACGCCATGACACTTCCCGATCCAGACTAAATAAGGACAAAATTCCCTCCTCCCTTTGGGAAGGTGGAGTTGGGATGATAATCAGGGAACACGACCCCAAACCCTTCCCTCCCCAGTGAATACTCCGCCCATTCATTTTTACACCCTGTGTAACTAACTTGCCAAAGAAACTCAGGGCAGCTGCTCACCTGAGCCTGCCAGCTCTCCCCTGAGAGTGTACTATCCATCCTTTAATAAATCCTCACTTTACCTCTTGTCTCTGAATTCTTTCTGGGACGGGGCAAGAACCTGGAACACCAGTTGCACCTATCAGCGACACTGGTACAGCCTGAAACGTGACGGACCCTCCAGTGATTAATACAGAACACTCCTTGGTGCCCTTTACAAGAGAGGGCTTCAAATAATACGACATTTTTGTATCCCAAGTGGTATCAAGAAATCCTTATCTGTTTCACTATAGGACTAAATACTATTCAACGTGTGTCATCTTTGAGACATGTTCCATACGAATGCTTTGTCAGATCATACGTCACCAGAAGTACACTTTATTATAATGCCCTGCGATTACGTTGAAGTATATACGTTGTGAGACAGCACACACCTCAGGAAGGTTCAATAAGACATTAACACACTTGGTGCTGGGTGTGCCACTTGTTTCTTAAGTGAAAATGCACAATTTCAAAGCAAACTCACACGATGGAACCCAAACATCCTGTGCTTGACCACAAAAGCACATCTGCCCTCCCCATCAGGAGAAGCCAAACATCACATCATGGGGGCCTCGTGCACAGTGTCTCTAGTTGGTGTCCATTCATCATCTACACAAAAACCTCCCGGATGGGACCTGTGGACAACAGGAGATTCGTTAATAAATTAAAGCACACCTGTGTGAGAGACCATTAACATCCATGTTTTATAATCCAGAAGAGTATAAGCTCAGAAAAATTAAAAAAGTCCACAAACCAGAATTGTATTAAGTGATGCCATTTCTGAAGGGAAAAAAAAGCACCCATGGCAACCACTGTGGAATGTCACCGGCAAGTTGACTCTGCATGGCTGGACCACCGATTATCCTAGTCTTCCTCTATTTACTTATCTGTATTTTCTAGATTTACCAAAGTGAAAGTGTATTGCCTCTACAGTAGAGCCCCTCCCGCTCAAGAAGTAGATGCTTCTACTGAGAGATGGAGCTGAAGCTGGTTTACGTAGACAATGAATGTGAGTTATCAATAGCTGAAGACATCAGGGTGGAACTTAAGAGTTAGTGTATTAAGAGTTGACATTTTAGAGCCTGGGTTCTTGGGAAAGGACAAATTTGGGTAAAAGAAAAAGCCTTTAGTCACACGAGAGGGTACATGAGTTCCCTGAAAGCTCAGGAAAAAGGGAAAAGGCCTGATCATAGTGCAGTTGTCCCTGAAGCCCTTGAATGTCAAATGCGGGGCCCCTCACCGGGCAAAAAGAGGCCCACACTACCTCGCCAGCGTGTATGCACGTTAAGCCATACAACTGGGGGCCTGATAAGAGAACAATGCACTTACGTTGAAAGGGGAAAACCAAGAACCACGAGCCTGTGGCAGCACCGAATCAGGCCTGGCCCAGGGCCGTTGATGGAGGCCAGCCACGGGAAGGACTCAGTAGTATGGGTCTGTGTGGAACTGAGCACGGGACAGACGCATCCCAACCCATTCCCAAAGAAGAAGATCGGTGTCTCTGGAGATGTTCACATTAGGATGAATGAATGAATGTAGTTTACAATATATGATTTTGGTCATTTTGATTCTTGACCTTTAAAATTAGTCATGTCATAATTAATATGCAGTCAATGGTTACCCCAGAGAGGTTCCTTTGGAAAAACACAATCTGGTTAAAATTGATCCAAAGGAAGCTAAACTAGGGAAGGCTCTATGACTACCTCCAAATTTCAAATTCTATTTTCAGGTAAGAGGAAAAGAGAAGGATGGAAACTTACCTAGTTCTTAGTTTCTTTAGTTTCATGCTTCTTGTCTCTTTCTTTCTTCCTCTCTAAAATATTCTAGCCCTTCTCACTCGTAAGGTTTTGAATCCTTGAAGACATTAAATCAAGATTTAAATGAAGATTAACAAGGCACTGTGTTGTACTGCAAATTAAAATAGAACAGTGCTTAAAAACTACTATAAATCTTGTAGTTCACTAAGTAGGGTGTCAATGGAACATTTCAGTCTTTGTGACAACCTAGAAGATGTGAGGAGAATGGTAAAGGGGTGGCAAAGGGAGGAGGCAGAGACAGGAGAACTCGGTGCACCAGGGAAATAGCACAGTACAAATACAGAGCCAGACTCTGCACTGTTAGTGGGAACGCAAAATGGAACTACCAATTCAAAGAACAGTTTGGTAGTTTCACTGGTTGTTAAATGCATACTTTCCAAGTGATGAGCCACTCATTCTACACACACAAATAGCCTCAACCCAGTTAAAAAAAAAAAAAAAAAACACAAATAGTGAACCCTAATGTAAACTATGGACTTTAGTTAAGAATAACGTATCAATAGAAGTTTAAAATTATAAAGATTTTTATGCTTAATATTCCTCATGTGGGGGTGGGGATTCCAAATCCACCCTCCCTAAAGCACAGACATGAGGCTCTCTTAACCCCTCCAAACAGCCTTGCGATTCCTATGACTTACCTGCGTCTTAAGGCACCTGAAAAGCAGCATTTTCCAGAAGTAAGCAAACCTCCTGACGTAAAAAGTGGGAAGACTCCAGGCATTTGTTCCCCTGAGAACCGGAAGTTCTGTGTGTGCGAGGAAGACGATGTGTTTGCTCAGGGAGCCTGGGTTCTGGCAAGCCCGTCCCACGGTGAAAGGTGGAGGTTGAGCCTCTGGTCCATCAGAGTCTTGGATCTTAAGTAGCCCACCAGCTGTCTTCCTGCCCCAATTACCAGGCCCTTCACCTCTGCAGGCCTGCTTTTCCCACCTTTATCCAGAATGAGCTCCTTGGATGCTCTGCCCCGCCTCCTTGCTCCGAACATTCCCTCTTTTTCCTCCTCCACAAAACTTGATTCATTTCTGCCACAGCAGGTTTCCATCCAAGTCCAGTTTTGATCTCTCTTTCCTAGAGAATTCAACCTAGGAACTTTGGAAATCTTCAAGGTCAAATCCATTACTTTACAAAGGAGGTAACAGATTCCATGAGGTAAGGTGACTACTGTAGGGCAATGTAGTTAATTCCACATCCACCATTGCCACCATATTAGGCAACTGAATAATCAAATGACTGCCATGACCATGTGTCCAAGATTTTGAATCCCGATTTCAAATGTCCTGTACGGTCATCAGGACACATTAAGAATTTCACTATCTAACATTGCAACTGCTACTGCAGATGTGTTAAGAGGGACCTTCTGTAAGCAATACATTTACTTCTGTTACTGAATCCAACTTTCCAGTTATGAAGCACTGATTCTTAACTTTTTAGTGCAATGAACTCTCTTTAGGAAACTGATGAAACTTATGGGCCCTCTCCACACAAAAATATTTCCAGAGAAACACAAAATTTTGCTCCAGTGAATTAACCATGCAGTACATGACTGTGAAAACCATTGCTCTGAGAGCAGAAATCAGCCTATCTGCCATGTGGTCAGGGACAATTTTAAAATAGCTCTTAAATCCTAACAAAAATTTGCCAACATTTATATGACAGATTACAGAGCACGTTTAATCCTCACAACAACCCTGTGAGGTAGGTATTAATACCCCAGTTTTACCTACAAGGAAACCACAACCCAAAGAAGTTCAGAGACTTGCCAAAGTTCACACAGCTAATAGTTGCATGCAGTGCCAGGACTAGAAGATGGGCTTTTTGTTCCTTGATCAAAACTTCTTTACATGTAATGTGCTCAGTTTGGGAATCAAGATCCTACCGAGGGAAGACTCATTGGCAAGCCCTTTCAACAAAGAGGGAACTATGAGAGGCTACAGACCAGAGCCCAGTGAGCTGTGTGGACACACTCCCCGAGCATCATTCCCGGGCAGGGATACCAGAAAGGATGTCATTAGAATTGCAGGCTTTGGGGTCCAGACAACAAACACCGTTCAAAGGAACACAAAACAAAACCAAAGCAGGTGCCAGAAGTTGCAAGACACACAGGTTTGGTTTTGGTTCTGTTTTCACCATAGTTATGAATTATTTGGCTCTTTCCCCAAAGAGCTGAAAGTTAGCTGGGAGAGGACCCAAAAACATTTTCAAAAAGGCAGAACATACACCAAAACGGGAATCTGAGAGCCAGAAAACAAATATCCAAACTTCACCTAAAGATTAAGATGCTTGGAAACCTGATAAATGGCCATAGAGAAACACCTCCAATAGGGAAAGGTGCGGTGAGAAACCCTAATCAACCCATAAGCCAGAGATTTCAGAATCTCCACAAAGTCTCTGGTCATATTCTTCATGACCCAGAACCATCCTTTGGCCATCTGCTCAAAGACACGAAGATAGGGAAGTTCATGCCATTGTTTCTGGGCTGGATCAGTGGAAATTAAATGCTGTCCAAGGACTGTGGAAGGTTTTTGAAAGATTTCAACGGTCCACAGCAAATGAGAAAACTATGGTGGTGCTGTTGTTTTAGTAAACGAATCTATCTATCCAAATGAGAGCACCGTCCACCATTGTGCTACCTTAGTACAAAAAGCACTCTTCAAAACGCTTGGTAAAATGGCAGTAATAGAGCCAATTTCCCTCACCCAGCTTTGTATGTATGTATCAGAGTGCCTACCCAGCCAGTGCCTTAGTTCCAGGGTCTTTGGGACTCTGGCCAGGCAACCCTAAGGCCCTTGCCAATTATCTTCAGCAGAAATGAATACCTTAAAAACAAACCACGTAGGAAAGGGTTCCCGGATCCCATCATAACCTACCAATCTACCCTCCTCAAACTCTGGAAACCCACAGCTACTTTTCAATGTCTGCTTTGTAAAACCAAACCTACACATACAGCAAACCTTGACTCCCTCAGAAGGACCCCCAGCTTCAGCAAAGACCCTTAACCCACCCTTCACATAGTGGTAGCCTCTTCTACAAGAGGGGTCCTTGGGCTCTCTGGACTTTAGGGACCCATAACTCGGATACCAAAATGTTTTTCTTCAGCTTCTTTTTGGTCATTTGGGGATAAGGATGCTTCTTCATTCTTCCTTTGCATTTTCCAAATTTCTCACAACCCCCTTCTCCTCCATTTTTCACACAGCATGACAGCCAAGCGAGAGCCTGAGGTGAGTCGCAACTGAACCACTCACAACAGCACAGAGGTACTTCAAGGAGAGGAGAGGAGAGAATACGGCCCATCACTCCGTGCCTGCGGGTATGGTGCCAGGACACAGAAAGCGTCCTATCCCTGACTCACTTCAGAAGAGTGACTGTAACACCATAACCCGGGTTGCCACCCTGGGGAAGGAGGGAAGCCATGTATCCTTAGACCATACACGACAGCTTGTCATCCACCCTCAGCCCAAGAGCAATTACAAGAAGACTTCAGGACCCATTCTGGGGTCCTCCCTTTTCTTAAACACAGAAAAGGGAGTACTCGGAACCCCACTTCTCACCCCATGCCCTACAGGCAACCATGACATTATCTCCCCACTACATACGAGCTCTTCTAGAGCACAGAAGGACTCATGTTCATCTTTTATCACCAGTACCTAGACAGTGCCTGGCATGTAGTCAGCACTCCGCATTTACAGGAAGGAAAGGAGGGAGGAAAGCAGGAACGTTGAAGCACAGGAAGGGATGTTTCCTGTTTCCTGTTCTGTGGGTTCTTGTGTGTTTCTTCCATTGCCGTCGCCCCTCCCCTTAGCCTTTGCCCTTTCCTCAATATTCATTTATCTTTCCTTTTGTACAACCTCTACCTAAATCAGTGTTTCTTCTACTTTTTTCCCCCTTATTTTTCTCCTCTCTCTGTTGCTGCAGCCTAACTTCCCTAACACTTTTATTCTCTATAACTTTCTTGGTTTCTCCTTTGCTTGCTCTAGTTTCATCATTCTTCTTGGCTTCCTTGAGGATCAACAGACCCAAGGGAAGTGAAAAGGCAAGTAATGCTGAAAAGAGGAATGCCACAAAATGATGAAAGGGGAAATAGCTAAGAGGAGGAGGCCCACAAACCCAAGCCCACTGGGCCCAGCAAAAAGAAGCCATTAATTCCTTTTTTCCCTTATCACAAAGGACAAGAAATTTCTATTTATATGTTTTCTAACTTATTCTTTAGCTTCTTCAAAGTTACCGCAAAAGCTCTTCCAGTTACCATCAACCTAGAAACGGACCTTTTCAAGGGTATGTATGTATCCTTGCTCAGCATGGGAACACCTGGCCCTTTGTCTGTCAGCACACTGCTCCCAGGCCGCCACCCCAGGCCCTGTTTATATGAGTGACAGCAAAGGCCCCAGCTAGCACCCTGAGGCTGGGGAAGAGTCCTTGCTCAGCACCACTATCACGTGCCTCATGTCCCTCTCCCCACTTCCTGACCATAATGCAGTGTCCCCGGGGCTGGTATCTCTGCAAACTCCCTCTTCCCAGCTCCAAATCTGGATTCCAAAGGTTTTGGGCCTCCTCAGATGATCTCACAATTGGAGGAGGGAACAAAACTTAGGAGACTTACAAATCCAAAATCCCAGTTTCTCACTAGAATCTAGCACTCCCTACCACCTAGTCTAGCAGCACAGAAGGTATGGTTTTCGATTTGGGGACAAACAGCCCAGGCTAACTGGAGGCACTCTGGTGATGCTAAAACGGACGGGAGAGCTAAGAGGTCAAAGAAGCAAATAACCAAAAAAGGACTTTTCCAGTTTAGAATGTAGATGTATCACTGACATTGTACATCTAGTGTCCTTCCTATTGGGGAATGCCATCCATAGGGACCACCTGCCTAACAATGAATATCATGTCTCATTCTCAACCAAAGACTCCAGCGACTCTGACACCACTTGCCAGATCCTGAATACTAAGGGGTATTCAGTTTCAAGGTTGGATCCCAAATTCTTAACAGCCTTTAGAATTATGTTTGGACTGCTGTTTAGTTGTCCCTGCAATATTGTTTCTATTCCCCAGGCCCACTTAAAGAGACAGGGTACTAATTCAGGAGAAATGAAGAAGCAATCTTCCTCTAATTTCACACGTGTCCCTTAGGTCAGGAATGACTATCCAGCGATGTCCTACCCTCTTTCCCTTTGGGTCTGTGAGGACTGTTGTAAGTCTCTTCTAACCACTACCACCATGGACATGAACATCCATACGCAGGCTTAGCCTATTTTAAAATAGGTTTTAAGAGTGCCCCGCCCACAGGACTTTCAAGGCAGCCTTTCTTACCACCCCAGTTAGTATCTACTTCACTTTCCCAGTTCTGGCCTCAGGAAAAACACCCCCTCAGTTCCAAAATGCCCAGAATCTCTGGAGAACCCACACCTAGATCCAGTCTAATATCATTTCAGGGTTCCTCCTTGGGAACACCACCAATGTTTGCCTCATTAACAGACAAAACTTCAGAGCCCCGTTGGAGCTCACACATGTGCTTAAATCTACAAGCCAGAAAGCCTGTGCTAGTAAGAGAGAAAAGCAGACTCTCCCACGAGGGAGAGAAGTCTCAGAGGGAAATTTTCTTTTGTTTAACCCCTTGAACCCAACAGCACATTGTTAAGTGACTTCTCCAATGACATCAAAGGGACTTAAAAGTCTTTTTGGGAAATAGCTTTCTTCCTGTCTCCTAAGAATGGGGAGAAGGAATACATCGTCCCCTAAGAGATGAGAGAATAAGAGGGCTCTGATAGGGAAAAGATAGGAACAGAAGGTAAATAGGAATGGCCTAGATGGCAGAAACCCCTAGGCTTGAGACAGGGATCTGGGTGCAGAGGCTGAGTCCGTGCGACCCTGACTGGTTGCAGGCTTCAATAAATTGATGACCACAGTCCCAAGGTGATCACTTAGAGCAGGAAGCATGCCTGCTCCCTTCTTGTAGTCAGAAAAGCTGGCTAAAAACCCTCAGCCTTGAGCAAAAGAGAAGTCATCTGCCGGGCTGGCAGCTGAAACTCAGAACTCAGTATTTATGGGTGCAACTGCAAATTTTACCCAATTTAGCATCCACTGTATAACTTTCTGCCCAGGACAAGGTTTGAAAAGTTCCAGTGGTTCCCCCAAGGCCACTGCACAGGCCAGCTGCATTATTTAAGAAGGCCTGTGCAGCTCCGACCTAATCATCCTAGATACAGAATCTTCTCCTAAGGCCACTGTCACCACAAGAATATATGGCTCTGCTACAGTTCAAGGCCTGAGCAACAGCCTAGGTGGTCGCGTCCCTGCATCTACAGAGCCTCCTGGCCGGCCAGCCTGCCTGCCAGTGTGCGAGCCTGTGCCCACCTCGACCCCCGCAGCGAGCTTAACGGAAGGAAGGTTGGGAGGGGGCAGAAGAGCGGCCAACGCCTTCCAACGGCAGCTGGGGGCCGGGGGAGGGGGGGCTCGAACGGGGGTCTCCCGGCGATTGGGCAGGGGCGCTGCTGGTGTACAGGGATCCCAGGGCTTCCCTGCAGGGGCCGGACCAACGGCTGGGCTGATGTTCCGCTGGCCGGTGGCCGCTCTCCTGGGCGGCTCCGCCTCCTTGCACTTGTATGACCTTGGAGTTCTGTGCACGGATCCCTCCTCCGGGCTCGCGCTGGGCTGAGCCCTGCAAACGTTGGGGGCCACTTGGAGGTTTGGCTGGTGGCAGCCCCGAGGCTCTGTCCCGCCTGCGGTGGCTTCCAGTTGCAGTTACCTTCCTATTTCCCTGCACAGGCTCCACATAGGGTCCCTGGTGCTACATGAACAGTTTCAACCTGGACGTGGGGAGGCAGTGGTATAGCCCTCTGCCCTAACCAGCCCTTCTGGCTTCATTTTCTTCATCTTAATTGCTTGGGCCATCTTAGACTTTTCTGGATCATGGGGGTTGGGGCAGGTGCCCATTTACCACCTCTCAGTCCTCCCCAGAAATGAAGTCATTTCACTCTTTCCCTCCTCCACTCCATGCTGAGGCTCTCATACCACGCTTCTTCCTGCCTCTGTGCCCACCCATTCTTCTTGCCCTCATCTGGGGTAAAGAGGTTCTGTCTGAGCAAAGGTGGCCATCCTGCCACCCTCCCCACGCAGCTCCTTGTTCGCAAGCATCTGAGGCATCTGTGCTCCTGTCACTGCCATGTTTCTGGTCCCTCCTGGGTCTATCTGGCATTCTCTATGTTGTCCTGTCATCACTCTCTCCCAGGTGTCAGTCATTACACATCCTTCAACTTGCTACTCCTTCAGGTCCAAAGGGCATGTGCTGCCGGAAAGCAGCACTTGGCACTGTCTGTATTGGCTTTTGTGCTTGGCTTATTAAACTCAGACATTTAATGAATATCATCTTGAAAAACATTTTTACTTGAGCATTTACTTATTGATTACGGGTTTAACACACATCTTCTATGTTATTTAAATTACAAAGTGAGGATAGTTGAGTCATTTGAACACTTCGGTGGCTTAAACAGCAGACACAACTTGAACTTCTTACCAAAACTGTAATAGCTTTATAACTCCCCACCTCCCCAAAGGCAACAATTGAGCTTTGCTTCTTACACCTACTCGTTCCTTGGGCAGAGGGAGAAAGAGATGCCGAAACAGGGACAGTGGTTATTTGTTAGCGATGAGATGAATGCTTTTCATTTTCCTATTTATCTGTATTTTCTACAAAGCAAATGTATCTTTAAAGCCTTTTTTAAAAGAGACATGAAGAGACTGTGGGAACAGGGAATCAAAACCTTTGACAATCTGATGAAAGGACATGTGTCTGCTCTTTCAGGGAATTTTCCCTGACATTTGCACGCCTTTCCCACACAGTGTGGCCCTAACCGAAAGAAGAGGCAAGGGCAGCTTAGGGTAGACGGAGGGGAACTGGTGTGGAAAAGGTTAGTGGGGATTCTGACCATGGTTTGGGGCAGAGGAACCTGAGCCAATTCATTCTCTCCCCTAAGAGAGGGACCAGCCGAGTGACACTGCGCACTTGTGAGCTGGGAGCAGATTGCTCTGTCCCCAGGGGGGTATCCCATATTTTGTTTATTCAGTCCTCAGGCTGCTTTCCCACTCTTTGGAAAGTGTAGGGCAGGATTCCAAATTACAGCCACCAGAGTATTCAAAATAATTTGGGAGAGCCTAGGGGTTAAGACTCCGGCTGTGAAATCAGACAGGACCAGCTTTCATCTAAACTCTCCACACTGATCAGGTGTGTGACCTTGGGCAAGCCATCCAAACACAGAGCCCCTGATTTTTCCATCTCTGCACGAGTGATAATACTCGCCAGAAGGATCATCATACATCACGGCACCTGTCACGTTGTCAACGCTTAGCTGATGAGAGTTAGTAGCCCTCTTCCTGCTTCCCCCCCGTTGTCAGACCCCGGAGCCCACAGCCTCCTTCAGCATGCACCTTATTCCCATCTGTGTCCGCAACACTCTACATGGACTCAATATGAGATAGTCTTAGATAATCGTAGATAGCTAAGATCTTTTTCCTTTTCACAGAACACTTTGCAGACCCTAAGGAAGGGTGCCCCCTGACCCTCACAGTCCCTTAGGGTGTGCCAGGGTCTAAGATCTTGGGTCTCTAGAGGAATCTGGCCAGAGCTGGAGGGTCCATCGTACCCAGGGGGCATGGAGAGTCCCACTCAGGCTCTGACTTGACCTCCTAAATGAGCAGTGCCCAGCTGAGGGCCAAGGGTGAATGGGCCTCCCACTCCCAATCCGAGGCTGACTTGACCGCCCCAGACTTTGATGCTCCCTGAGAGGAAACACTTGCATAAGACCCAGGGTCCTGTCCTCCCCGGTCAAAATCCCACCTCCTCTGTGGCAGGAAGGCCCCGGGTGTGGATCTCAGTCAGTTGTGCCTCCCCAGCAGGGCCCCTTCATCTACCTCTGTTCCCACTGCATCCTCACCATTGCCCTTTCCCTGGCCCAGATCCTCAAAGGTCCTCTTCCCCTTCATGCCTTTACCTTCTCCCTGTGAGTGCTGAGGCCCCCAGAATTCATCCTGTCCAGTGCCTTGTCAGGTTTTGATGTGGGGAGCTTCTGTACCTGCTGAGAGAGATTTTTACCAGGCAGAGGAGCCCTGCAGTCACGCGTCACCCCCTCAGCTTCCCTCAGCACATTTCCCCACTTCTTCTGTCCCCTTCCCAGTGTCCTGGAGCAGCCTCTTTAATCTCTTCCTCCTAAATCAGCCCCCATCTGGCAAGTTCCAAGGGGTCTGATGACAGGGGCATCAAGTCTCGAAAGAGGCATCTCCAGCTTTAAAAGCAGGGTTTTGGGTGTCAGTAATTGGCAATTGTCAGCTCTAGTCTGTCCATGGAGACAGGGACTCTGATGGGGCCTCTGGAGTCCCACTCTCAGGTCCAAGCCCACGCTGCTTGCCTGCCACCCTCCCCCACCCAGCCAGGTGTAGCTGGGCGAGGCCATCTCTCCGTGACATGTGCAGAATTTGTGGGAGGAACGGAGGAATATTTAGATCTTTTTTATTTACTACAAAAATAAAAAACATGCATTTGATCATGAGTGTCAGGGACTGGGAGGTAATGACAAGCCAAATGGAAAAATAACAGAACTTCTAAATTAGCCAGGGGAAAGGGGAGAAAAAATAATGGAAAAGAAGGAAAGCCAAAAAAAAAAAAAAAAGGTCAAATGCAAATCTATAAACAAGAAAGCAGAAATAGGAGTATTACTATGAGGCAAGGTTGACCCAATTATGTCACAAACTTATATACATCTAGGGATACAGTAGCTAAGTGTAACAAGCAAAAACAATTAGCCACGCAAGAACTTGATTTCAAAATACAGCCATGATGGGAGATTTAAAAATACCCCAAGAATCCTCTTGTTTTGTTTATTGTTCCAAAATTAGATAAGATGATCTTAGAACTGATGTGGGAGAGCACATGTCTAAAATCGCTAAGAAAATCATGTAGAGGAAGACTGCTGAGGATCTTACCTCGTGAGATGTGGATAAGGTCCTCAAAAGAGCTGCTGAATGCAAGGGCTTGGGGCACAGGAGGGTTGGCGGGTCGCCCCAGCCAGGGACCGCTGTGGAGAGGGCAGCTCCCAGCTCTCAGTGGCTGCACGGGCGCTGCAGGGTGGCCTCCACCAGGAAGGAGACAAGGGTAGAGCCGCCCCTGCTGGTGGCTCTGGCTGGTGGCGAAACTAGCGATAGAAAATTTAAAATAACGCCATGGCTATGATTTCTCACTCTAGGGTTGGAGAACATGCAAAGAAATAAAGAAATGTGAATTGACTGGACAATGTTTGAATATTCATTCAACAAACGGATCCTACAGGCAGGGTACAGGGGGATCACTTCTGCCAGGCAGTGACATAGCTACTCTTTGGCTACAGCTGCAGGAGAAGACGTTTTCCTTTAAGGGGTTATATACACTTCACGGCTCAGATTGAACGGTGTCTGGAACTGACTGGGTCCTCTCAGAACCCAGCTCGTGGCCCAAACTCACAATTTCTCAGATGCAACCAGAGAAGCCAGGGTACTATCTGCTGTCTAGGACTCCTATCCCCATCCCTATCCTATACTCCTATACTCAATGCATATTTTGTGAAAGAAACCTGTCATGTAGAAGATCTATCTACATATATATATATCTAGATAATATATATATGCATATATACACACACATGCCCATACACACATATATACATATATGTATGTGAATGGATAAACTTTTTTCAGGGCACTGAGAGAGGGAGGGAAAGACTGAGACACGGTGGCTCCCTTAGAGGGAAGCACATTGTTGTTACAGAACAGTGGGTAAGGCTAACTGATATGTGATTGGTTTCACCTAAGTTTCCTACCGTAAGTGGAGCCAGCTAGGTAGTTATTGCAAGGACTCCAGAAAACCTCTATCTAACTTCACTTTCTTCCATGATTAATAAAAATAATAATAATAATAGAGGTTGACTTGGGATGGTCCTGAAGAAACACCCCCCACAGGATCTTGAGACTTGGAGGAGGACGCGGATAGTATTTGGGGCTTGCAGAATCCCCAAATCAGCAAAAATGAGCCAACATTTCAGAAGATGATGTGGGGCAAGAATAGCTGGTGGGAAAGGAAGCCAGAAACAGCCTTTTTTTTCTGTATTCTGTTAAGAGGAAGTAAGTATGGAAATAAATCTTTGCCTTCAAAGAGCTAAGTCTCATGGGGAGGCATATAAGAGTGCAGGCAAATAGAAAACACACGCTTGTTGCTTTAACAGTAGAAATACAGGGTGGAGGCCCATAAAAGAGAGACAGCTGTGCAGGTAGGGAATGCCTCCGGGAGGAAGCCATGTCTGAGCCTTGAAGAATGAATGGGAGTAGGTGAACAGTGGCTTCAGGGTGGTGAAGGCTTTCCAGCAGAGGGAATGGTACCTGCAAAGGGTAGAGCATATTTAGGGAAAAAAGTAAAGTTCCTTATGGCTGCAGTGGCGCATGTTTGAGGGCAGGAGTGGCAAAGGCCTTTAAAACACGTTAAAAGAGAAAAGCAGTGTCCTTTTTTTTTTTTTTTTTAATCTTAGTTCCTGCTCCCCTCTTGGCTTCCCCGAAAGAATAAATCAGCACAGACACGTCTTCTGCAAGATACATTCAGAAAAAAATAAACAGAGGAAAAATATTTCAGACATAAACACGTATCAGAAGAAAGAAAGCATGGCAGAGAAAAACAAATAAAGCAACAAAAAGATGGAAATGGACAGTGGATGGGGTGGGAGGAGCCACAGGCCAGGAGAGTGACAGCAGAAGAGAGCTATGGAAGACAGTGTGGTCAAGGAGCCGGAGGGAGAGGGCAGGAGAGCAGGGGCCCCCAAGAACTCGGGGCAGGTTCAGGCACTAGAGCTCAGACCCTGCTGACCACACACGGGCTCCCTGACCTTGTGGAGAGGCTCTCTTGCCCAAGCAGACCTCTCTCTTCCCTCAGTTCTCAGCTCCAAGGGAAGGGGAGAAAGATGTTTGCAAATCTTCAAATTTGGAGAGGGGAAAGCAGAGTAAAGACCATTGCCTCCATGTGCAGCCAAAGAAGCGCCAGAGGTCCCAAGAATTGTAGTTGGTGGAGTGATAACAGATTTATTTGCTTTCCTAGGGCCGCTCCACAGGAGGTGTTTGTAAACTTTTTGAAGGAGCTTGGAACAAAGCTGCTCCCAGAGACTCAGTGGGTAGCTGTGCCCCAGCCATGGAACTGAAAGGTTAGCGGTGAGCTGCTGAGCCTGGAAGGGAACCAAGGCGACATGGACTAGGGGCTCCGTGGGAGCTGAAGGCAGGGACAGGTGGTGGCAGCCCCCACCAGCAGGAAAGCCTTGGAGCAGCTCTGCCAGTGAGCTCTTTGAGGCTGATGCTTTGTGTCATAAATTTGACTCTGCTCAGCCCCTAGGGTGTGGTAGACGTGCTCCAAGTGCTTGCTGAACGGATGAAAGGAGGTGGCTGAGAAAAGCATATGCTAATGAGACCGCCTAGAAACCCCCCTGACTAATAATAATCAGCTCCTCCCTGACTCCTTGAAGACACTGCTATGAGCTGCTGCCTGCAGCCTCTAAACAGCCCACAGAGTAAAGCCATGGCCTCTGCCAGGGAGCCCTGTGACCCGAGGGGAAGCTTTGGAAACTTTGGCAACTAGTCTTAGAGCTCCTCCGGGGAATTCCTTGAAATCATAACATAAAATCCTGAAACCTCTAAAAGGAAGTCTGGAAGCCCCCGTCTGAAATCCTTGGAATCCCTACCAGGAAACCCTGGAGCCCTGCTGGGAAGCCCTGGCAGTGCTGCTCAGGGTGACGGACAGCCTCTCAAGCTTGCATTACTGCATTGTCTCTGCCTTTGCAGCAACAATTCCTGCTGGAGTAGGGGACGGGAAGGAAGGTTATTACCGTTTTGTTTTAATAGCAGTGGCTGTGTCCCAGTCACTTGGACCCAGAAGGCCCATCCCAAAAGGACAGGGCATGGAGTTCCCAGGTCTCCTATCAAGATGGTGGGACTTTGGGAAGGCTGGTCCTCATTTTTGAAATGTATTTAGCTGTTAGAGAGAAAAACATTCATGTCAGAGATAAGAGACAGATGCAGGGACAGCTTCAGAAAAAGAAAAAAAAATGTAGACAGATCCTGTAGCAGAGGGAAAGGGAAAAAAAACACAAATTTTAAAAAGGGATATTAAAGTAAAAGGAGGCAGTAAAGATTGGGAAATCACGGCTCACAGTATCAGAAACCAACACACAGGCAGGGCACTGCTGTCAACTGGATGGTGGAAGGCATCTCTGTCATAGTTGGTGAGCTTCCTTAGAAAGACTTTCTGTAATTCTGAGAGAAAAAGGAGATATGAGAAAAGACAAGTGGCTTAAGGGGTGTGTCTGAATGAGGCAGAAATGAAAAGGGACAAGGGAATATACTGGGACTGAAGGATAAAAATTTTCCTTTCTCCTTCCTCTCCTCTTCCAGCCTCCCCAAATGTGTTTCTAGGCATAAGATCTAATAGAATGAAGGGAAAGAAGAACTAGGTGGCATATGGGGGGCTAAGACCAACCCCAGCTTTGTGAGCTGCTAGGAGGACTCCCAGGACCCAGCACATGGTCAGGTTCACAGCTGTGATTCATGACAGCAACAGTACACAAAGCAAAGTCAGCAAAAGGAGATAGTATGTAGAACACGATGCCCAGAGTCTTCTCCCAGTGGAGTCACACAGGACATGCTCACTTCCTCTAGCAATGAGTTACGATGACACACTTGAAATACTGTCTATCAGAGAAGCTTGTTAGAGGCATGGTGCCCAGGGATTTTATTGGGAGCTGGTCATACGGACATCCTCTGCCTGCCGTGTAGCAAAATCCCAGACTCCCAGAAGGAACACAGGTGCTCAGCACAAACCAAACTGTTTGTACAAACTGGATGTATAAATAGTGAGCCACTCGAATCGGTTAGGGTGGCAGGAACCTTAAATCCAAGTTACCAGAACCCAGGTTCCTGGCGGCTCAGCCTGGCACACAGGCTTTTCCAGAGGAGCAGCCTTTTCCGCACAAGGTGCCTTGGGTGAGCACGAGCTGATGTGTTCCCCATATGCCTTCCTCTCTAGTCAAGCTAAGAAGCTGAAATCCAGTCCACGCCTTAGGGACCATTTGAATGATCTGAAACGGTATAGGTGCTGCTGAGCAGCTCTACTGTAGAAAAAAAGAAGGCTTGGTAGTTGTCAGAAGTGTTCCCAATCAGGCCTAACATGGAGAGGGGTCTTGGTGACACTTCTGAAACCTGACATCCCTCTCTACCTCCACGACCTGATTGAAACAGGTCCCCGGACTTGGCTGCCTCAGGAGGGCTTCCTCTGGTTGTTAGCGGCACCTGCTCTGTATGACTGGGGGCCTCCTCTTGCCATCATCAGCAGATGAGCTGGAGAAACGGGGGACTTTATTGTCTCAGTACCCTCCTCCCACTTCTTAAGTATCTATGTCCATCCCTCTCCTCTACATCTCCATTTTCAATCATATAAAGGGATCTAAAATCACACTGAGGTAGACAAGCTTGCAGGGTGTGTGAAAGAGTTATTTTTAAACACTACATTAAATCCACCCTTTAATTTAGGGAGAGTCCCAAATAATGAGCTCTGGAGGTGGCTTGCCTCCTAAACGCAGGGATGTAGCCCCTCCAGTTTCCCATCCTGCAGAACACACATGGCAGCGGGATCCCTCTTGGTGTCCTCACCTCTCCCTGCAGGGCTGAGTGTGTTTATTCCCTTGGTTTACAGGCATTGGGCAAAGACGGGGCCATCATGGCACTTTTTACTGAAGCTGTCCTTGGCATTAGATCCAATTGTCAGCAGAAAAATGACTCAGTCACCTAGAATCAACAAGGAATGACCACAAATCAGGAGTTAAAGGCAATCTCAAATAGGAAAACGTGATTGAAATCTGATCTTTTTGATATTTTTTACAGTTAATGTCTTTGGTTTAAGGTTAGTATTTCCCCATGACAATCTTATGAGAATTTGAGAGTTTTTGATGAAACCAAGAACTAGTTTTAGAAAAAAAAAAAGTGGGGGGGGGGAGCAGGGATTTTTCAGAGCAGTCAGATCTATGGGAGTGTAAAGTGAGACCTGAAATTAGAGCCAGAAACTGACTCGATAGGTTTATGTTGAAAGGCTTTGGGCTGGTGGTGCTGTGTTAGGTGAGAATTCAGACTCTTGAAAATACTTTATCCTCATTCCCCTGCTGATGGAAACTCAGGAAGCCTTAGTGTACCTTATCTGGAACCAGGAAAATGAACTGCTAATTCATTCTGGAGAGATTTTTCTAGTGTCCCTTCTGAAACCTGTGTCTCATGAATCTTCTTGGACAAATTGGTAAATGGTCCCATTTACCTTCTTTAAGGAAAACTCCTGATTGTAGAAGGCAACTTCTGTCTTTGGAACCTTTTCTCAGAATTCACCCTGGGGCTATGTATAGAATTGGCAAGTGTGCTTACAGATTTCTCAGCCTACTCTTTTGTGCACTCTTCTCCTTTTCCTAAAACCTTTTCCCATGTACCCCTGACCTTCCCCTTCTCTCTCCTCTTCTCAGAGCTTGCACATATACCTTTATAAAAGATCTAATGATTTACCTGCCAGTGTGTTTAATTTCTAAGAAGGTCCAGTTCTTTCACCTAAGGAAATACAGCTGCAGTGATATACTCTAATGCATTATTAGCAAGGGTTGGCTTAGCCTTTTTAAGGAGTGAGGCTTTCCTGATGCTTTAAACTTCCCCAAATGCTGCAATGTAGACATGATCTCATTGGTCAAGGAAACTCTCAACAGTCCATATAAAGACCCTAAGGATGGTAGCTCTTCTCACCATTCTTCTAGGACAGAATTTTATAAGATTCCAGGAGGATCAGCATTCTTGATCTATGAGGATTGGGCATAGAAAAGATGGACATAGTGATCTCATCTTGACTTGGGTTAATGGGCTCTGCTCCTATAATTGCTCAACCAGTGTCCTCATTTGAGTCCTTCTGCCCTCCCTCTGGCCTCCCTTGCTAATTTGGTTCTAATCTGTCTGTGACAGTGAAATATAAGGCAATTAGGGAAAATAATAGCAAAACATAGAAGCAATAAAAGAAAGAACAGTGACTGAGAGAGGGACAAATGTGGAGAAAGATGGATACAGAAATAATATACACAAGATACAGCAGGAAACAAATAAGATAGGAGAGATGGAACAACAAAGAGTAATAAACGGATATAGGATTTTATCTCAGCAAAGCAAAAGTTTGTCAACATACAAAACTTAATCAATGTAAAACAGCACATTAATAGAATGAAGGGGGAAAAAAACACATGATCATCTCAACTGATGTGAAAAAACATTTGACAAAATCCAACACCCTTTAGTGGTAAAAATATTCAGAAAACTAGGAATAGTAGAAGGGAATTTCCTTAATATAATAAAAGTCATTTATGAAAAAACCTACAGCTAACATCATACTCAATGATGACAGATGGAAATCTTTCCCCTAAAGAGAAAGAACAAGAGAAGGATGCTCATTTTTGCCATTGCTATTCAATATTGTACCGGATGTTCCAGCCAGAGCTACTATTCAAGAAAAAAATAGGCATCCAAATTGAAAAGGAGGAAGTAAAACTCTATTCACAGATGACATGATCCTATACATATATAAAATATTCTTAAAAATGTACATAAAAAATCTATTAGAGCTGATAAATTAATTCAGCAAATTTTTGTAAGATCAAAAATCAGTTGTATTTTTATACACTGGCAATGAACAGTCCGAGCAAGAAATTAATTTAAAATTTTCACTTGCAATAGTATCAAGAAGAATACTTGAGAATAAATTTAACCAAGGTGATATAAGACCTGCACAAAGAAAACTACAAAACATTACCAAAAGAAATTAAAGGGGTATCAATAAATGAAAAGACAAGATACCCCATAGATTGCAAGACTTAATATTGTTAAGATGGCAATCATAACCAAAGCAATCCACAGAACTAATGCAATCCTTATCAAAAAACCAATGATCATTTTTTTTACAAAAATGGAAAAAATTATTCTACAATTCATATAGAATTGCAAGGGGTCCCCAAATAGCCAAAAAAAATCTTGACACAGAAGAACAAAATTGGAGGACTAACACTTATCCTGGTTTCAAAACTTACTACAAAGCTACAGTAGTCAAAACAGTGTGGTACTGGGATATTATTGACATATAGATTATTGGAATAGAACTGAAATCCCAGAAATATAACCATAAATCAAAAGTCAGTTGATTTTTGACAAGGATGCTAAGACCATTCAATGAAGAAAGAATAGTCTTTTCAACAAATGGTGCAGGAACAACTGAATAGCCACATGCAAAAAATGATGTTGGACCCTTATCTCACACTACATGCAAAAATTAACTCAAAATGAATTAAATATAAGAGTGAAAACCATAAAACTCTTAGGAGAAAACACAGAAGTAAATCTTTTGACATTATATTTGGCAATGGTTTCTTACATATGACAATAAAAGCACAAGTAATAAGAGAAAAAAATACATAAATTGGACTTGATCAAAATTAAAACTTTTGTGCATCAAAGGACACTATCAAAGTGAAAAGACAATCTACAGAATAGGAGAAAATATTTGCAAAAGATGAGACTGACAAGGGCTTAATCTCCAGAATATATAAACAGCTCATACAACTTAATAATAAAAATACAAACAACCCTGTCCAAATATGGGCAGAAGACCTAACAAGCAATTCTCTAATGAAGACATACAAATGGCCAATCGGCATTTGAAAAAAATGCTCAATATTGCTAATTATCAGAGAAACGCAAATCAAAACTACAATGAGTTATCACCTCATACCAATCAGAATGGCCATCATTCAAAAGTCCATGAACGATAAATGCTGGAGAGGGTGTAGAGAAAAGGGAACCCTCCTACACTGCTGGTGGGAATATAGTTTAGTGCAGCTGTTGTAGAACACAGTATGGAGATTCCTCAAAAAACTAAAAATAGACCTCTCATATCATACAGCAATCCCACTCCTGGGCATATATCCAGAGGGAATCTTAATTCAAAAAGACATATGCACCCCAATGTTCACAGCGGCACTATTTGCAGTAGCCAAGACATGGAAACAACCTAAATGTCCATTGATAGATGACTGGATAAAGAAGTTGTAGAATATTTCTACAATGGAATACTACTCAGCCATAAAAAATAATAAAATAATGCCATTTGTAGCAATGTGGATGGACCTGGAAAATGTCACTCTAAGTGAAGTAAGCCAGAAAGAGAAAGAAAAATGCCACATGAGATCACTCATATGTGGAATATAAAAGAAAAAAAAAGAGAGAAAGGAACTTATTTATAAAACAGAAACAGACTTACAGATACAGAAAACAAACTTATGGTTACTAGGGCAGGAAAGGGGTGAGAAGGGATAAATTGGGAGTTTGAGATTTGCAGATACTAATATACATAAAATAAATAAGGTTGCACTGTATAGCACAGGGAACTATATTCAATATTTCATAGTAACCTACAGTGAAAAAGAATAAGAAAACGAATATATGAATGTTCCTATATGACTGAAGCATTGTGCTGTACTCCAGAAATTGACACAATGTTGTAAACTGATTATACTTCAATAAAAATATATTTTAAAAAAAGAAGGTGTTCAAACAAAACCTAGTAAATGAATGTTCATAGCAGCACTACTCATAATAGCCAAAAAGTAAAACAACCCCAAGGTGGTCCAATTGATGAACAGATCAGCAACATGTGGTATATCTGTACAATGGAATACTATTCTGTCAAAAAAAAGGGGTGAAGTATGACAGATGATAGCACATGGATGGACTCTGAAGCTTTTACCTGAGTAAAAGAAGCCTGACACAAAAGGTTGTATTGCATGATTCAATTTTTTAAGAAATAGCTAAAATAAGCAAATCCATAGAGGCAGCAGACTCGTGGTTGCCGGGGTGGTGGTGGGAGGGGAAGCAGGGAAGGATGGGGAGTGACCATTTATAATGAGTATAGTTTCCTTCTGGGGTAATGACAATGGTCTGGAACTAAATGGTGGCGACAGCTGCACCGCACTGTGAATATCCTAAATGTCACTAACGGTAATTTGATATCAAGTATATTTTACCACAATTAAAATAAAAGATATGGAACTACAGGGCAGGAAGAAGTTAGGTAAGTTAGGAACTTGGCAAGTTTGAAGAGACAAGAAACACTGTGGACATTGTGAATACAGAACACTGAAGACAGAACAGCTTCTGGAAGTTGCCACAGGCAGGAGAGAGCCCTGGGGATGTCAGCAGTGACGGACCATGAGTTCCTTCACTTTGTCCTCTCATATGCCCACTGCCAAGCTCAGCGAGAGGCGTGTAGTAGGTGCTCTGACACAGAGCAAGTGTATGAATGACAGAGTGACCTGTTGGAGGGGCTGGGCCTGTCCGAGCTGAATGAACCAGCGAGCCCAGAACTCCTGCCAAGAAGCCCTGAGATGCTAACTGGAAAACCTGACAACATCACTAGGACATCTGGTGGCCCCTGCCAGGAAACTTGTCAGGAAGCCAAGCAAGCGCTGACCTCCGGCCTTCTGTCAGAATTTAGGGAGTGGTGTCTCCTAGAAATGCCTGTTACTTTAGTTATATTTGGTTCAGACCAGATGGTAAAGATAATTGACTTTTTAAAACACTCCTACTGTGAAGGGGACTCCCCCTAGAAAACAGCAAACTGGAAAGTCCAAAACCGTGGTAGCTGAGCACTTGAACTGCAGCTGGGCCCACACGTTCCTGTGCAGGGTGCGGCCTGGAAGAGACCCTGACCTCAGAGTGAGAGTGTGTGTCAGCTGCTAGAGTCTAGGAAGCCTATTCATAGGATCAGCGTGTGGTGACCTTAAATTAAACCCCCAAACTCAAACGTTATTGTGGAAAAAAGAATTACATGAAAGACGTTCCATTTGGAGAAGGGAGTTCTCCTGACTTTTGTACGAACAGGTCTTCACGGAAGAAGAGAGGCTGAGAAGTAGGGCCTGGGGCTGCCTCTCTGAGGTAGTGCAGCAGAGGACGAAAGCTGGGTAGGGCCTGAAAGGTTAGCTCCCCTGTTAATGGTAACTGGTAGACCCCAAGGGCCACTAAGTAGAGCCCAGAGGGAGATGGGGGTAGGACCGCCGTTGAACGGTCATTTCTGACTCCCTGGGACAAAGCCAGGGGAGGAGGACGGATGGGCCCCACCCCCACGGGGAATTCTTAGATGACATCCTCCCTCTTAGCTACTCTTTCGCCCCGTTATTCTCCTGAAGCCCTGACATTCCCATTTAAAAGAAAAAGTTGTCAGATGATGGAATAAGAGCTCAATCAGAAAAAAATAGAGAACTGATGAGATATGCAAAAAATGACAAAGAAAAAAGTAGAAATGTCTAGAAAGCCAAGAAGGACAGAAATATGGCCAAAACAGGAAAAGATTAAGTGATACGAGAAGTAAAGAAAGAATTAGTCACTGGAAGAAGGATTTGGGCAAGAAGGAGAGAAAAAAGGCAGGGGTCAGAAAGAGCTCTTCAAGACAGGACAGAAACAGCCCATGGCAGTACCCTTTCTCCCTTGTGTTTACACGTAAGCGTGGTTTCTCTCAACGCCCTCTCTTTCCTCTCCCTTTCTCCTTTAATAAATAAATCTTGATTGTTGATTATCCCATGCACTAGGCTTGAAAAAGGAGGAATAAGACGAGTGAGATCAATGCCTTGCTCTTAAGTTTCCTTCAAGCGAATTACGTGATCCCCTGCGAAGGGCGGGGATAATAGTGTTCCTGCAGCTCGACTGTGGCTGGGATGGCTGGGAGCAAGGCTGGGCGGGGGCAGGGCATTCTACCTGCATACCGCGGAGAGACTGATTTCAATCGCCCCAAATCTGGGTCCACATCTGTCTTGTTTGTTGAGACGATGCAGGGGACAGGGGGCCCAGTGATGTGGGTAGTGGCTTAAGATTCAGACCTTTAAAGTTCCTGGCTCCCCTCAAAGTGTTAATTGGGTATTTTGGAACTGGTGGGCCTGTGCCTGTTGCACCCTCACACACGTTGTGGGAGAAGTTACGAGACTGCCTCTACTTTTCCTGAATTAGTATCTATTAAAGGGATTAAACAACACTCACATATACACACACACGTGCACACAACTGTGTACTATTCCTGTAATTTGATAAAAGACGTTTCAACACCAAATTATGGCTCTGCATCCCATCTTCTTTGAAACTCCCTTGCTTTGTGGATGGCACCACTAGGGTGACATTTGGAGCTCTTCCCAAGATGCGCCCTGGGGTCTATGAAGTTTGGGTGTTGTATTCCAGCCCCTCCTCTGCCCTTTTGATGTTGTCAGCATTCTCCGCAGCACGGTCCTCTGCAGTACCCGGTTCCTTGATCTTCACATAATCCCCCCTGCCCACATAAGCTCTCAGCCATCCTTGGCAGGAGGCCACATAACTCACAGGAAGTCAAATAAAACCTTCCTATTGCTGCCTCTCCAAGCTGCTCCTCCAGCGAGGATATGGGGACAAAGATGGAGGTTTAAGTCTGCAAGGATGCGCCTTCCTCGCCTGGGGGGCGTGCGGGGTGTGGGGGAGGGCAGCTGTTGTCCCTTCTGAATCTCTGGCTTGGGGACGTATTCTCAGGCTGCCTGGTCTTGGACACACCACTCCCTCTTGCCATTGGCATCTTTGGGCCATATATACAGAGGGGTCTTTGTCTCTTGAGCTTCTGTGAAGCGTGGTTATCTCCTAGTCCTCCCACGTCCCTTCTCAAAGCGGAAGCATTTTTCTAGGATTCCTTCTAGTCAACAAGCACCTTCATGTTTTGTCTCCTCCTCCATCAAAATCAGAAGTCAGGTATCCTCTTGCAAGGGGTCAGGCGTCTCACAACAAGGTGACAAAGAACACAGTTCCTCATCTTGACTCTGCCCAAGGGAGAGTTGCGACGGCCAACAGGAGTGTTGCCCGGTTTTACAGGGACCTACACATTTTCCCTCTTGCAGGGAGAGAGGGAACAGATGCATTTTGAAAACCCTGAAATACAGGTGGACTGCACATTCTTACTGCGCCTGCTTTGGGATACGCCATACTGTAGCCCAAGAATATAGCTAGAACCTTTCCCCAGGGCTTGCCCTAAATGCCTCTGAGAAAAGAAACAAGGTTGTCTTCTTGCTCTCTTTCCCCTCTCCTCTGCTCTCTCTCCTCCTCCTCCTTGGCAGCCTCCTGCCTCATGCCCAGTTTCTTGGCGTCCTCGGCACCAACCTGTCAAAATCCACTTTAAGCTCTTTGCATAAGAGGCCAGAGCATCAGCACTGTAGTCAGAGAAATCCATGGGTTTCTACTTTCCCTTGCAACCTGCTTCCCAGGGGAGGATTCTCTGGGGATTAGGAACATGGCCTGTGGTTTATGGGGATCTACACATTTTTCTCCTTTTTTTAGAAAGGAGTAATTAGTGTCACTTCTGAAACCCTGACTTATGAGTGTATTACAGGCTCTCATCCCTCCTGCTTTGGCACCTGCCCCCCGTGGCAGGTGGCATCTCCAACAGCTTGTACTTCTATGACGTCTGGGTGTCTGCCTTCTGGCTTTACCACCTCCCCCGCAGTGGATCTCCTTGTGCTCTGCTCTCAGATGCCTAGAGCCTTTATGTTCTGTCCCCTTCTCCCTCCCTCCCTTATTCAGCCCAACCCTCAGTTACTCTTTGGGAAGCAGTCATATAACTGTCATGATGGCTAAAATCTTCTTCTTCTTCTTCTTTTTTAACCAATATTGTGATGGGATTTTTCCTCCTATCTCTGGAGAAGGGTAATGTATCATTTACAAAATCTCTGGTTGATAGATGACTTTGGGCTAAACTGAGAGTAAGTATATGGCAGAGGGCGGTGGCTTTCCCAAGATGGCATTTTGGAGGGGGCTGTGTGTGTGTGTGTCAGAGGCGGAAGAAGGACCAGAGATGATGCCATCCCACAGTGAGGCCCAAGTGTACCTTTCCAGGTGATCTAAGTGTCTTGGCAGGATGTCAGGTGAGGTAGGTGTCAGCTGCAGTGTCAGATCTCTGAAGGTGCCGGCATGTCCCCTGCAGGGACCAGGGTGACTTTTAGGGCTGCTGTGTAAAAGCCTGGAGTAGGGGATGGATGTTTTCTGCTCTTACTTGGGATTTAAAGACAGACCACAAGGCCTGTCCTCTGGCCCCTTCTCTTTCGGCCATTCTACTGTCTGGTCTTTCCTGAATGGAGGAGAATAAGGGAGGAAAGTTTTTGAAAATCTGGTGAATACAAAAAAGGAAGAAAATAAAAATCAGTTTTCACCCCAAGTAATAGAAAGCACACTGAAGAAGAAAAGAAGAAAATGTGTATGTGTATTTGGAGCCCTATTTGCAGGCCCTTAAACTCCTAAGGATGCACGTGGACCCTGGGTCGAGGACTCTTGCTCACGTTGGTTTCCGCAGAGAATGAGGAACACTCGACGAGGGTGGAACTCGTGGTCAGGTGGACACTTATCCTTGATCTCCCTCCTTGTGGAAAGAATCCTGGGGGGTGCAGGGGCTACCGTGAGACTTCCTTGGAGACGTCCGTGTGATTTCACGGATTGGGCTGGGACTGCAGGAAGAGGGTGTTCAGATGAGTCCTGCTTCTGAGAGTCAAGTTCTGTGTTCCGTCTCAGCTTCGAGTATAGATGCAGGCCATGGTCGGGGACTGCGGGCTGCCTAAAGGGGGCCTTTTTGGGAAACAGCATTGTAGCGTCGGGCGCTTAAACCAGTTACTCCTTCCTTAGCAATCTCTCGATGGTACCTGCTCCAGTTGATGGTATCTGAAGGCACCTTAGGGTCCTTAGTCTGGCTTGAGCCCAGCTCATCTGGGAGTGGGGGCCCTTCAGATCACTGGGGCAAGCATAGGGAGGGACGGACAGGCTCTTGCTTACCTCAGGGAATTGTTCCTCGTGGATAGTCAGTGCCCCTCCTCCCCTTGGTTCTTGTTTCTTCTTATCTCAATCTCCATTACATTCAATGTCCTTGTGAAAAGAGAAAAAAATATTAAGCAGCATCTGTCTACTTCTACATATTAACCATAGAGAGGGCAGGGATACAGGGAAGGTTTGGAATGAGGTACAATTCATGGAGACAAGGCAGGGAAAGAAGTGAGTCTCTACTTGGACGGCATCCTAGAGGCCTGAAGGGCCAGCAGGTGCTTCCTGTGCCCAGAAAACCCATTTGCCACAGGAGGTAAGAACAAAGGGAAGGGCAGGTGCACGCTGACTGATGTGGGAGAGGTGGTCACGCGCTTCCCGCCCCACTCTCTCAGGCCTTCTTTGATGTAACGTTAAAAGTCAGCTGAGGATACCGTGAGCTAACCCAGTTGGTCTCAGACTTAGAGTTCACGGACAAGTAAATTTAACAACAAAACAAACAAATTTTTAAAAACTAATGTAGGTTTGACATCTTTGATCTAGCCTACTAAGGACATTTAACAAAAATCTATAAAACCAAGCAGCTTTGTATTATCAGGTCATTTTATGAAAAACATTTTGACACCATAAAATAGAACTAATTATCAGAATACGGAAAAGCCTTTAAAAGGAACAATTTGGCTTTAAAACTCAGTACACGGTTTGACCTTTCCTCCTTTTGCTTGCTTCAGTGGAAACATTTCCCTGGCTCCTCCTCAGTCTTTGGATTGGCATTTAGCATCCACACCACCAATCCAGCTCCTGCCCCTCAGAAACCGCCTCAGTCCCACGTACCCTCTGTGCCTCTCCGAGCCGCCTGTAAGGCACAGAGGCTCAAATTCACAGTGGGTTTACACAGGTCTGTTTCCCTTCTCTAGGGGAAAGGGAGGTGATGCCCTTCAAAAAACTCTGATTTACAAAAGAAATGTTCTGGGTCCTCATCCTGCCTGGCTCTGAGACACGCCACCCCGACCACAGGAGGTATTTGGGGGGCGTCTAGAACCTGTGTCCCACGACTTGCTCGAGACTTTGTAGGAAATACAGCAGCTTGTTTCTTGCTCTCCCAGCTACTGCCTGTGCACTTTTTTCTCCTTTGTTAGTTGTCACCCCCTAGGTATCCATTTTCTCCCTCCCACCTGTGCAAAACTAACTGCAAGTTGTCATTTTTCCAAGAGGCCAGGGGATTCACTAAGGGGAAGATCACGGCTCCCTCCCCAACCACAGGTGCTTGTGTTGCGCTATTTCCCCGAGGGAGAAACCAGGGCCCATCAGGAACGTAGCCTGAGGCTCTTGGGGATCTGTGCTTTTCTCTCTCTCATGGGAGGGGTTAACAATATCATTTTTGAAATGATCGTATTTATAAATAGATTATAGGACCTTGTCCTGCAAACCTGAAGCTCTGCCACGTTCTCTGCAGAGGGTGTCTCTAGGATCTGTGTAGGGTTCTCCTGCAGCCTGCCCTAGATCTGCAGAGGAGTTTTGACTACTTACTCCAGTTTCTCCACCTCCCATCTTGATGCTGCATCATTTTCCAGCCCTCCTTCAGGGCCTTCCCCCTCCATCTCCCACTTCCCTATCAGAACCAGCTCTCATCCATCCTCAGAGAAGGGACCAGTTAATGAAAGTGAAAAATGTGCACAAAGTCCCCCACCCCTCTTATCTCCCCTTTCCAAGCTGTCGCCAAAGAGAGAGTGCAGTCACCAAGGATCTGGCCTGAGGTACCCAGACATCTGTGCTTTCCCCCGTCATAGGACAGAAGGAACTGGTGTCGCTTCTGAAACCCCCGACCACGGGTGGGTCTTCATGCGCTCTGCTTTGGGAACTGCCACCCTCCGCAGGGAGGAGGATCTCTAGGTTTGTGTAGAATCTTTTTTCAGGGACTGCCCTTGATCTATTTATGAAATAAAGAAGGTTGCTTTTTTGGCCTTCCACCTCCCCACTAAGCCCTGCCTTCCATGTTTTTCACTCTCCTAATGCGATCTACAGCTTCTTGGGATGCTCACTTCAACCACCAGCTGTCCTTTGGCGTAAGGCCAGCATAACTCACATTAAGGTGGGAAAAGCATGCAGCTCCCCATTCTGTCTATTCAGACTGTACAAGTGAGGGGTCCAGTGAGCGAGACCCAAATTTGTAAGTGACCTGAACTTTTCCCACTCGCTGGGTGAGAAGTGTTATAGGAAAGGTCATCAGCACCACTTTTGAAATCTCTGACTTCATAGACAAGGACCTCTATGTTGTCCCACTGTCCCGCTTTAGAATTCTTTTTGCTGATAACTAAACTTTGTTTTCTTGCTCTTTTACCTCCCCTTCTCTAAGATTTTGGCAGATGTTCTGTCTTCTCCCCACTTTTAAATTGTTTGGGGAAAACACCAGATAACTCAGAATAGGATAGAAAAGATCCGTATTTTTTCCTTTTGAAACAGTGACAGTCCTTAGAACCAAAGCAATAAAGTTCTAATGATTGCATATCAGGTACCTCTGCTTGGGATAACCCTTGGGGAAGCGCAGTTGTGGAGGGGGCGCTGTGAGTCACCTGCCTTTGGGGAGTCTGCCCTGGTGGCTATGGGAACTCATCCTGGGTCAACCAGTCTGACCTGAGAGCTTCCTGGGGTCTTAGGGAAAGGAAGTCCACAGGGTAGCTATGCCTACAGGTTTATACGCCTTTGGTTTCATAAGAGGTTTCATTTGCCTTGTCCTGAAACTGCTCTCCGAGGTTTTTTTTTAATAAGACCCTAAAAAGAGCTACATTTTTAAAAAGGCTGGCATTCAGTTGTTCAGCAAAGATTCTGAGATAAAACTGCAATAGTTCAGCTACGAAGGTGCTGGAGGACATAGCATGTGCTAGAGAAGATCTGTTTTGTTTCTGATTCTGCCATTTTCCAGCAACATGGAATGGGCCCCTGAACTTTTTGATCCTCTATTTCCTCATGGACAAAATTGGTTTACTGCTACTAACCACACAGTGTTGGAAGGTTAAAAGGCTCACTCTAGGGTGTGAAACATAACGTTCCTTGTCACTGTAGCACTGTGGCTTGAGTGCTGCCAGTTCACATGGGCACATCCTTGTCCCCCACGGCGCTTCCATCCTCTCTGACCGATACTGAAGTTTCTTCTTCAGTGTCTGAACCTATACTCCGTAGACACTGACGGGCTCTATGTGGTCTGAAGAACTCCTGAAACTGCCTGCAGAAGTGTATTTGTATGTGTGGGGAGGATTTTCTGGGGAGAATATTCATAGGTTTCGTTGGATTCCCCAAAAGATTCCAACATCTAAAGAGTTTCAGATTTGGAACTCGAGAGTTCAACCTTTGAATTCATCAACAGAAGTCACTCTCATCTTGTGAGTCTAAGGTTCTAGCAAATTTAATGGTGGTGTCTGACTGTGAGACAGGATACCTGAAATTGAAACAATGAGGAAAAATCTGTGACGTGCTCACTGGCATAAGATTATGCAGTTGCCCACAAGCTGAAGGGCAAGGCTGCAAGTCTGCCTGTGTTGTTATTGTCAGCTGTCTGACCCTGAGCAAGACCGTTCCCCTCCCTGACCTTCAATGACCTTGTGCGTAAAATGACGGGATGAGCCCATGGTTTCCCCAAGTCCCTCTACAACTCTAAAATAATATAACTCTCTTAGGAAGCAGGATGAAAGCAGACCTAGATTCCTACTGTAAATGAAAAAGAGCTGCAAGGAAAAGGTGCTTTGTGCCTAAGGTTTCTAGATTCCAGGGACTTCGTCCATGAAAATGATCTGAGAGCGAGTCTGCTGCTCAGAAAGTTCCAGGGTGAAGGAAGCAGGAGGACTGCTCCAAGAACCTCTGATAAACCAGACACTGGATGGGCCCCCTATGCTGAGACCCGGGATGGAATCGTCGGGGTTATTTCTCTGCAGGGCATGGCCTTTCCCGGCCATCACTGCCTGAGCCAGAAGACATTCCTGAGTGTGTCTTCAGACTTGCACCATCAGTGGCTGGCTGGGGAGCATCAACACTTCCCTGCAAACAGCTGAGTGCTCATGTAAGTCCAAGGGGACCACTAACACAACAGGAGGGGAGCCTGGGCAGGAGAAAGCAGGGCCTGCCAGCAGCCAACTCCCAGGCTGGGGAAAGGGAAGCAGAAGCCTCTGAGAAATGTGCACTCGTGCTCTGCTGGGTCAGGTGGACCTTCTATGGGTTTATGATATGTTACCTAACTTGTTGCTAGGTAATGATTTAGCTTTTCAAAATATACCCACAGATCATTACTATTTCTAAACAGCTTCAGGATAGTCATTACTACCCATTTTCACTTAAAAAGAAATGAATTTTAGGGAAAGGGGATAAGGGTAGATAGATTCCATTCAGAGAAAAGGAGTGGGGTCTGTATCTTAACACTGCCATTCCCGTCACTAAGGGAGGACATCAAGGTGGATGACTTTTGGATGCCAAAGACAGGTGAAAAGGAGAAGTGTGTTTGCCACAACTTTCCTGAAAGGGAGTGTGGAAAAGAAATCAGAAGGCCTCTTGACAAGCGGAAAGAGGAAACCACGTGCTCCACGGCATTGCCATCCACGCTCCACCTAGGCTACACATATGGAGCACCTTTCTCCTCCACTTTCGACAGCCTGGACGTTTTTTAAAAAGATTTTTTAAAAAATGTATATGGTCTCATATAACATCAAGAAATTAGGAGAAATTTAGAGTAAAAAGCAAAATGTCCCATTTAGCTCCTATCCTTCCAAAGTAACAGCTGCCAACAACCTCTTGTCCATCTTTCATGTCTTTTCTGTCTTTATATACATGCATGTATGTACATACACTCCACTCTTTACTCATTTTTGAGATGACTGCTTGTCTGTGTCGGTGGGTCTTTCTCCTTTCTTGACAGCTACATGCTACTCTATAAATACACTGATGGGTCCTTAGGTTGTTACCCTGTTAGGGTCATTACAAGGACATCCACCTCAATAGGCTATTTTTTGTACATGTGCAAGTCCACTATCTCTTAAAAAGGAGTGGGAAGTCACATGAATTTAAAACAGCTACTCATTATATGCTTTTCCTTTATAAAGGAAGAACTCTAAACTATTCCATTCAACACCTGCCTTCTGACTTAAGAACACAGAACATTCATTATTTTCAGTCATAAAATACTCATTTAAAAAAACTAATTTACTTATTACACATAGGATACATAGAAGAGAAATAAAGAGGAAAACAAATAAGTAAGGGAAAAACAGATAAAACCTTCATGATTTCTAAACATCTGTGAAGCAAAAATCTAGTATATTATACTAAACACAAAAATACCTTCTCAGGTTTTATATTTCAAGATTGGTAGATTTCAATTGATATATATTATACTCTGTTCATTGAAAAAAAAAGACTACATCTTTTCAAAAGCCTTTGAAATGTTCACAAAACTGATTATTTATCATACCACAAAAAAAAAACTCAATAAACTCCCCAAAGTAGAAATATTGTATTGAAAATTGTATAGATAATATACTCTGAATTAACAAAACTAAAGAGATTAAAAAGACCATCACGTGGAAAACATCTGAAGTCCCTTAGCTCTGAGTACAGCAGGGAATGAACCCTAAAACTGTAGAATATCCATAAAATAATCAGTGAAAGCACCCACTATCATAACCTGTAGGATTCTACACAAGCTTTTCTCCGAATAAACTATGAACTTTATTTCATAGACGTAAATTCTTCTAGTAAATAAAAATAATTATCAAATTACGCATTCAGCTCAAAAATCTGGAGAACAGGAAGACGTTATTAATAAATATTAAAATGGAAAGCATTACAGCAAACAAAGCAGGAAAAGGACAGAACTAATAAATACAAGAGCTGGTCCTTTGAAAGACTAAAAAGTAGATTAACTTTTTGAAAAACGAATTATATAACCTAATTAGTGAAAAGAATGGGTACAACAGGATCTTGTGGTGGCTCACAGCGAAAGAGAATGTGACAGTGAATGTACGTATGTTCATGTATAACTGAAAAATTGTGCTCTACACTGGAATTTGACAACATTGTAAAATGACTATAACTCAATAAAAAAAAGTTTATATAAAAAAAAGAAAAGAAAAGAAAAGAACAGGTACAAATACCCAAAAGAAGAAGCAGTAAAAAAATTAAGCACCAAAAAATAATACGTAGAATCGCAACTGATTCTCTTACTCAGCTCTAGGCAAATGTATTTGAAAATGTGAGTGAAATAATTTTCCAGGAAACTGTCAGAAAGCAACCACTACCCTCCAAAAATGCACTGGGCCCAGACAGTTTCACAGAATAGTTCTACACAAACTGAAAGGAACAATCTAACACATCCAGAACTTAGAAAAAGAAGGAAAGCTATCACAAAAAAAAAAAAAAAAAAAAAAAAAAATTGAAGGAAGAATAACATTAATGGCAGAGAATCTAGGATGGCCAAAACTCTTTTTCAAATGAACAATAAAACTGAAGAACTTGTCCTGTTTGGTTTTAAGTTTTAGGAAAGAGCTGTAGTGATGAAGGCAGTGTGGTATCGGCACAAAGGTAAACATACAGATGCAGGGAATATGAGAGAAGTAATACCACACATACACGGCCAATTGGTCTTCCAGGGCAATTCCACGGGAAAGGAGAATCTTTTCAACGTGGTGCTGTCACCAGCAAAGTCCCGGAAAAATAAGAGAATCTATGACGGTCTAACCTCTTCTTTTGTCCTTAGACTGATGTCACGTGCACAGCCGAGGAAGCGCTGCGCATGCGCACTCCATCCCTCAGCTCAAGGTGGCGACACTGCCGGCTGGGACGTGGGTTGTACGCATGCGTCTGCCTGGTGAGAACTCCACCCCCTCCCCCCTGACAAGATTCCTGAGCTTGGACCCTGGAGCCTGAGCTCCGGCCTCTCCACTCTCTCAGCAAAGAAGAAAGCTTTTCTTTGTTTCTGAACCAGACCCCGTCTCCTTCAGTCCCACACCGGGCAGGAGGACCCTTGCTGGGAACCAACTCTAAAGGTCCAACGACTGGCTGGATATCTGTGTGGGAAAAAATGAAATTCCACCCTTATCCCACGTTATGCACAAAAATTAATTCAAAATGTATCATAAACCTGTATGAAAGGGCTAAACCTTCTCGATTTTACAAGAAAACAGAGGGGAAACTGTGACCTTGGCTAGGTGAAGATTTCTTAGATATGTTGTCCAAGAACTGTAACAATAAGAAAATTTTGATAAACTAGCCTTCATCAAAATTTTAAACTTTAATTCTCCAAAAGACACCATTAAGAATGTAAAGATAAGCCACTGACCGGGAGAAATTATTTGCAAAACATAATATCCAACAGAGGATTTATATAAAGATTATGTAGTGGACCTTTATACCTCAGTAAGACAACCCAATTTTAAAAGTGGCAAAAAATTTGAACAGATGCTTCATCAAGATAATACGAACAGTAAATAAACATAGGGAAACAGCTTCGCCCTGGTGCCCTGGCAACCCCACAGGCAAAAGCTTGAACAATAGCTTATCCGAGTCTTGACATAATGCCTTAGGGTACTCCCAGAACAGGAGAGGATGGGAAGCTTGTGAGAAGTTCAAGGCAATCTCTCCTGGGAGATCCCACTTCATCAGAATAGGGTTGCAGAATATAAAACCTGAGCTATAGTCTAGAATTGGCTCCTTAGCAGTGGGGTTTCCCATATTTTACATCACAATCATCCGGCCCCTCTGGTCTCTGTATCATGCTTTGTGGCAAGGACCACGGGGAGCTGGCACCTTTGGTTTATTCTTCCACTCACTACCTTCATAAGTAATTGTCTGAACTGAAAAGTGGCTCATTGTATCCTTACAAGTTGAATCATGCAGGCCTTGGCTTTGTCTGGTGTGTGAGCCTGACAATAAGTACATAATAAAAGCTCAACTTCTTTGGTTTTCAGGGAAATGCAAATAGAAACCATAGTGAGATGACACCACTACACACCTATTAAAAAGGCTAGAATCAGAAAGACTGACCATACCTAGTATTGGAGAGGATGAGAAACTAAAAGGCTCAGCACTTCAGGAGGGTATACAAAATAGTAAAGCTATTTTGGAACAATATTTTGGCAATTTCTTAAAAAGTTAAACATACACCAACCATATGACCCAGCCAGTCTGCTCTCAGCTCTCAGCTGTTGACCCAAGAGCAATGAAAGCATATGTCCACACAAAGACTTCTATAGCAGCTTTGTTTGTAATAGCTAAAAACTGGAAATAACCCAAATTGTCCATCAATAAGTAAATGGAAAAAACAAATTGCAGTACATTCATATAAAGGAATATTACCCAGCAATAAAAAAAGGATCAAACTATTGGTAACAGAATGAAATCATTAAACCATACCAAAGATAGTACATGTTATATAAGTTCATTTATATAAAATTCTAGAAAATGCAAACTAATCTACAGTGACAGAAAACAGATTGGTGGTTACTTAGGGATGGGAGGTGAAGGAGGGAAGTTTGGATCGCAAAGCATCATGAGGAAACTTTTAGAGTGATACCTTCATTATCTTTATTGGAAGGATAGCTTCATGGATGCATACATATGTCAAAACTCATCAAATTGTGCACTTAAAATGTGCAGTTTATTGTATGTCAACTATAAATTAAGCCATACAAAAATGCAACCTCATCTAATTTAAGTCACTCTGGCTGCTGTGAGAAGGGCCCGGGGGTGGGAGGAGGCAGGTAAGAGTAGAAGCTGGGGGGGGGGGGGGTTCGTTAGGAGGCTGGTGCAGTCATCTGGGTGACAGATGCTGATGGCTGTGGTGATAGTGGAAATAGAGGGGAGTAGACAGATTTAAGACATATTTTGAGACTTAGAAAGACTTGCTATTTTCTCTCTTGAGACACGTACCTTCTAAGCTAGCTATGAGGAACCTTGAGCCACATGTAGGGGTTTCAGCTGACAAATCCTGCTTCATGGAGGTGACATGATAGGAGAGAAACCCAGGGCACTCAAGGTGGTGGAGCTAATAACACTCTACCCCCATAAAATTCGGACCCCAAAAGCGAATGGAAGGTCCACAGAAGCACTACCACTTCCCAACAGATGGCAAAGCAAACTGCCTCCCTTAAACTGCCTCTTCTGAAGGGGAAGGAGAACATCCCTTGAGGACTCATAACCACAAGCATCCCTCATGAGGTTTAAAGCCCCCACACCACGCTCCCTCCCTCTCCCTCCCTCCAGCCAGGAGCCTGGGACCCGGGCTGTGAGTAAAGCCCTGAACAGGGTCTCCAGCGACCAGAGGTGCTGAGGACCAGCAGCCTCCTCTCACCATGGCCGAGGTCTCCCAGGGCGGTCTAGCCCCCTGGCCTGTGCCCTGCCCCGCTGCAAACCTGGGGCCCGAGGAGGCTGAGGGCTCTGGCCTTGGTCTGGGAACTTGGACTTTGGCTGGGCTGCCCCCTGGAGAGAACCCCTCCTCCTGTCTTTGTCCAAGGCCAGGCGCGTGGGGCCCAGGCGCTGCGGGGTGAGCGCGGCCTCTGTGAGAAGTGTGTTTTTTCCACACACCCCCCCCCGCCCCTCCCCAGGCGCCTGGCTCTCCAGCTGTTTTCTTCCTCTGGGCTGTGGAACCTTCTGCAGATCCTCTCCCAGGACAAGGAAAGCAGATGTCGCTCTCCCCAGCAGGCCCCCGAACACCCTCCCCCTCTCCCCACAGGGCACCTGGCCCTCTCCCTGCTTAATTCTCCAGTGACTGCTGCCCTTCACTGCAGCTCGGGGGTCGGGAGCAGGGTGACCTTGGCCCCCAGCTCCACTCTCTGGGCTCAGGGCCTGTGTCTGGGGAAGGGAGGCTCGGTTCCCCTGGGGAGGACCTGGCTGCCCAGCAGATGGGTCACCAGGCAGGTTTGCTGGGGCCTGGCCTGTGTCTGAGGAGGCTGGTGGCTCAGAGGCCTCTGTCTGCAGGCAGGACTGGCTTGGAAAGTCACAGGGCACACGTGCAGGGCCCCTTGCCAGCATTTTCGAAGTGCTTTATCTCCACCTGGACAGTGGATTTCAGGCATCTCTGTCATATTTTCAGGAAAATGGGGGTGGGCTCCCTTGGGCTCAGAGAAATGAAGCCACCTGACCGGGGTCAGAGGGCAAGTGGGAGGGTTGGGACTGGAGTCCCAGAGGGGACAGGACTAGCGAGTGGCCCCCTCCTGGCAGTGGATCCGGGCTTCAAGTGGGGCTTTGAGTGGGACCACGAGGCTTCAGGCTGGCCCAGGAGCTCGTATCCTCTGTCTGGGGAGATATTTCTGCCACCTTTTTCTCCACTGTGCTGGGCTGGGCCTCCTTTAAGCCCCCAGAACAAGGTGGGTCACCTTCAATCACCCAGCCCAGGTTGCTCTCATTGGAAAGGCATGCCCTTTGGTGAAGGGGAGGATGCATTTTTGAGGTGAAATATTGTATACAGCCAGGAACAGAAAACATTAAAAGACCATGGATGTCAGCAAGGTTCGCACCAGGGCCAGAAAGTTCAGGAAAAAAGACAAAGCTTCCTTGCAATGAAGGATCAGCCAGGCGGTCCACACCCTGTATCCCAGGCTTCCTCCATCTTCAGGGTTAGAACAAGCCTTGTCTGGGCCTGGGGAAGGTCCCAGGGTGGTGACCCCAAGAAAGAGTTGCCAGATATGCAGAAAATATGCATATCCGGTATATGCAGAATATGCCCCATATGTATATGCAGCATATGCATATATGCATAATATGTCCCATATAATTTTGCCCTGCATCTTATATTGACCTTGTCAGAATGCCCTGAATGTCTCGTATTCAGCTTTCTTTCCAATAAATTGCAAGAGTTTGGCAACTAGAGCTTTTTTTCTGCCACGGTTACTGGTGCTTGCATCACTTAAATGGCAGCACTAGTTAAAAATCACACACATCCTTCCTAAATAAAGATCTGGACCACTCTTTATGTTCTCTCCTGCAGACTTAGCTGTGGGAGCATCAAAAGAGGGGACTGGCAAGTGAAAGCACTTACTTTTCATATTCAAGAAAGGGAGAAACTATTCTTTAACCAAAATCCCAAGTCAAGAACATAACCACTGTTAATTAGAAGTGACTTGGGTCTATACACAAGGAAAGTCTGAGAAACCGTCACATTCAGCAAGGGTCTGAGCAGACATGATGACTATAATGTGCTGTCCTGGATGGGATCGTGGAACAGAAAAAGGACTTGGGTAAAAATTAAGGGAATTTGAATAAACTATGGCCTTTAGTTAATAACAACATATCAATATTGGTTTGCTGACTGTGAGAAATATACCACATGAATGTAAGATGTTAATAATAGAGGAAAATGGTTATTTGGGGACTCTATTATCTTCATAATTTTTTTGTAAATCTAAAGCTATTCTAGGGGGAAGGGTATAGCTCAATGGTAGAGTACGTGCTTAGCCTGCACGAGGTCCTGGGTTAAATCCCCAGCATCTCTGTTAAAAAAATTAAATTAAATAAATACATAAATAAACCTAATTACCTACCCCCCCCAAATAAATAAGTAAAACTATTCTAAAATTTTAAATGTATTTTCAAAAAATCCCTTGGGCACGGAGACACTAATGGCTTTCCCTGGGCAAGAACGTTGCGTACATTTACCAGGGGAGGAGCGGATTCTGTGTCAGGAAGAGAGCATAGGGAAGCCGGCACAGTGATTCTTCCAGACTCCACTGGTGTCTTTTCCCCTTATGACCTGGCCATGTATTCCTACCACGTCTCTGTGACAAGTCTTAGTGATGAACACAACTAAACCCTGAGGCCCATGAGTGCTTCTAGCAAACTTCTGAGTGTGGGGGAGGTCTTGCAGACCCCTGACTCAGTTACCATTCAGGATTCTGCAATTCTCTATCGTTCAAACCCTGTTGGCTCCCTTTAACAAATGTAGTTGTGAGAATGCCAGTTTATTTGAAGCATTGAAGTAATAGTTAAATGCTGAAGAAAAGGCTCCAGTAATCCACTGAGTGAAGACCACTTATTTCTTGTTCATAATTTTCAGTATCTCGTTAGCAATAGGATTATGTATGTTGAAAGAAGAGAAAAGTAGCTTTCTTATAGAACTCCATTATTTATAGGAATTTGTTGAAGGCATTGAAGAAAGCATTGGCAGAAAAATTTTTTATCCTTTTCAGTGTTAAGGATGTTCTTAAAGGAAGATTATAAACAGGTAAAGAAATTCCTACTTGACGTGGATAATTATTATGGCACTTACCATGACTATCTTCTGAAATGGTTTCATCCCTAAAGAATTCCATTCTTTTACGTGGAGTTACTAAATATTCTTCCAGCATGGGAGCAAGTGAAATTTTCATGTGCAGTGTTGAAGAAGGGAATAGAGGTTGTTGACAATGCTTCTTTTTTTCCCCAGTGGACATTTTAAAAAATCGTTGATCAAGAGATGCAGTGCAATCCTGAAGAACAGAAAATCAAATTAGACCTTGAAAGATGATATTATGTGTTTCAGCAAGTCATATTTGAAGAGCAGGTCTCAGAGTTGTTAACTTTATATGCCAGTACGTGCTCAGTAAACTGACTTATAACACTAATGTTGAGTGTATTGGTTCATTAATAAATGTTCAATAGACAAAAGAATGCAATGAGTTCAATGTGGTCACTGTAGAAGCTATGCTACAATGCAATGGAATTTAGATTGTTACTGTAAGGAAATTTGCAAGGAATGGTCCAATACCCCTAGGAAGTTACCACTCGAAGCTTGAAAGAGCAAGGCACAGGAACAGATCTTAGAATCCTGAGAAAGTATAGGGATGGATGCAGCCAATTCACAGCAATCTGGCCAGGAAGTACTCATACCCTACCTCACTCTCCTCCTTCCCTTGAGTCTCCTACCAGTGCTTCCTGCTAGAATCTGGAGGTCAAGGAGGCATTTGGGGGAAGTCTGTACAAGTTAACCTTCTGGTGCCCAGAATAGGATCAAGAATGGATCTGGAGAGACAAATCGAAGATACCCAGCACAGTCATAAAGAGGAAGAGATGAGATTCAGGTTAGAGAGGACCTACGTAGAAAAGAGGCTGTGTTCATTCCCAGGCTGGTGGAAAACGTCATCTCAGCGTGACAGCTGTGCGGCAGGCCCACAGAGCCCCCCGTCTGGACTGGAGCAGGAAAACAGAGGTCTCTGAGTGGAAGGTCTTCAGGTTGGGTGTGAGTGAGAAGGAAAAAAGAAATGGATAAGTTATCTGACAGGACTGAGCACATGGAAAAGTGAGAGGTTCTTGGGAGGTATTGGAAAATTTATATATATATATATATATACACATTTTTTTAACTAATAGTTGGGAGAAAGGGCACTCAATAATTCCAGAAACAGAAAGCTAGTGCAGTAAAGGAAACAATTATAACCAGAACTCTAATCTCATATTTCTGTTATACAGGGCTCTACTGTGCTCATAGATTATTTACAGACATGGTTCAACAACTCTATAAAGCAGGCAGAGTGGATTTTATCTCCATTTTACAGAGGAGGGACATAACCTCAGAAAGCTTACATGCAGCCATTATGCACTAGTGCAGTCATATCAGTTGATTTAATACTGAAATAATTGTAAACCAAGTAGTAAGTAGCTATTGCCCCAAGACTCCTAAGTGCTCCTCTGGCTCCAGATGTCCTAGACCCTCCCCTAGGACCTCCTGGACCACAATCCACCAGGTAAGGATGAATGTTCAGCACAGCAGGAAGTGTGAGGACCATCCGCTGTCGGGCCAGAGCCTGCCTCAGCTCAGCTGGGACATTTCTGAATGTCATCCCTGGTTATATGGCTGACCCGGGTCACATGACTAGATGGACAGACATGGGGAGGAAACTTAGATTTCGGTAAAAGATACAAAACTCTCAATTTAAAGGGGCAGAAATAGAGAATAAAACCTGCCTTAATCAGTGTTTATCCTCCTTCAGTCTCTGTTTCACAACATTCTAACGTGTGTATAAGGCATCTGATGATAATCCATATTCTTTTAAAAAAATCTTATGACTGAAATATTCATACAGCCTCCCTTGTAGTTAAAAGCATAGTTCAAGAGTTAGAGCTGGGCTGTCCCTTTCACCTTATCTGAGTTAAGGGCTTTGAAATTCCAATTTTTATCTTATTAATTGATGCAAGGCTCTTGGGAAAACATGTACATGTTTAAGGAGTTACCCTGGAAGTCAAGATGTCAGGAGCTACCAGGTCCACTCACAGGCATTTCTGATGCCCATAGGCAGGTATGAGTGATAGATCATATGCACCCACAAGAAGAAAACATCATCAAAAAAGACCTGAAAGAACACCTATGTCTGAACTGCAGGTGAAGAACACATGACCACTTCCCTCTCAGGAATGCCTCTGGCTTATCACAGTGTCTGGATTATTATGATGATGGAAGGGGAACCTCACTAGGATGAGATTATAAGACGTATTCAGTCGGAAATATTTAAGGGTTCCCATTTCTCTATATCCTCACCAACATTCGTTGTTATCTACCTTTTTCATTACTGGCTGAAAGTCTTTAAGGTACAGGCAAAATCCCAGATTCCCTCTGCTAATCAGGCAGAGGACTAAAGGACTAAGATGCACTCTCTGGAAAATCTAAGCCAGAGAGACTGTGTACAGGGCCATCTTTCGATCTACTGTTACAGTTTCTGGGAAATACAGGAGGATAGCAAAGCAAATTTTAAAACATCAAGAGGACACAATCAGATGAATCTAGAATGTGAAACATTTCATACTCTGTAAAACAACTGTTACAGTTTCTTCAAGAAGTCAGTGCTGTGCCATTTTTTTTTTAAAGGAGGCAGACTCTCTCCTTGATTAAAAGAGACTAAGGAGACAAAACAACCAAACATAATGCATGAGATTTCACTGGATCCTAATTTGATGGGAAATGTCTTTAAAAGACATTTTTGGGAGCACATATAGAAAGATAAAGCAAATATAGCAAAATACTAGCAACTGTTGGGTCTTGGTATTACAGAAATGCACATTCATTGTACTATTCTTACATGTTCAAGAAGTTTTACTAATAAAATTGGAATGAAAAATGCCATTTGGAAAAAGACTAAACATTTCTATATCAAATATCATATCCTGCTGGGCAGAAATATCAAGAAAATTATCTTTGGTCAACTTATATAGCAGCCTACACTTCTGTCACTGACATTTCCTAATTCCTCTTCTAGTTATTAATGCCTTCTTGTTGGTAACATCCTTCTTGGAACCCTTGGGATAAACAGTGTCACAACCACTGATTCTCCTTTCCTCTCTAATTGTTTGAGAACTTGTAGATAATTTAAGATGACAAATGGTGACTAAGCAAAGATAAGCCAGATAACCTTCTCTATTTAAAATCCTCTCCCCAATAACCCCCTGGGAGAGGATTTTGAAAAGATCTCTTCCACATCAGAGTGCAGGGCTCCAGTTTAGAATCCATAGCTGAGAGTTCCACATTCAGCGTATGTTCCCTGTCCTGTTGAACCTTAGGCACAGAATTCGCTGCGTTTTATGTATCTGTCTACCTCATCCCTCTCCAACCTCCATGTCAAGGGAATTCATCTTCAAATCCCCTGTAGCACTCAGCATATGTGCTTTACAAAGAGTAGGTGCTAAATCTTCCGAGTGAATGAATGAGTAAATGGGTGAATGAAAACCTGAAGTTGAGAGAGGACTTAAAAAGAACAGAGTGGGTAACAGAAAAAGCTGATGTAAAGAGATTGATTTTTTTCTGAAGACATCTGAAGGTACCATTTATGAACACAGATCTTAAATTTGGCAACCACAAGGATACTGAGAGCCCTTGGAAATCATTAACCCTTCTTGCCCACCCACAGCACAGCTTACCTTATGAGCCCTTTCAATGCAGTGAGAAATATCCCTTTCTTGGCCTTGAGGACAACGATTATTTTTCCCCGTTCATTAAAAGTGCATACGCCTGCAAAAAGCAATTCTTCGGAAACGGTGCAGTCAGGCTAGGAGCACTACTGAATCGCTCCTGCTGCTGCTAATTAGAATGGATTCATCAGCACTGAGGGCCAAGCTGGAGATTAGGACACTAAAGAGCTCAGTGCCAACAGCTCTGGCTTCCTGCTTCAACATCTTTTTATTCTCAAAGACCTAAAAGGAAAAGAAAGGATGCTTTGCTGAACGCAGTGGTTTTGCAGGAAAAGTCTCTCCCCAAATTTCAGGTGCTTCACTCACCACTCACCTGGAAGAAAGGTGTCCAGTTTCCTGAACTCCACGGAAACGTATCCTCAAAATGGAAACATGGAAGGGACAGCCAGAAAACCCCACTTCTTACAACATTCTTTTGAAAACTCCACCATCTGGGTCAGACGACAACAGTTCTAACTTAACCCGTGTACACAGGTAACACCCCAGCCTTCCCTACACCTGGCTACCCTGTCTGGCACAAGACTCAAGCCCTCCTCTTTAAAGGCCCTGCGAGCCAGACGTTAGGAAAGAGCCCACAGCCTTCTTTTGTAAGACAAGCAGAGCCACCTTGTGGTCGATTTAGAAAATTGTGTTTGAGGCTGCCGTCTTGCAGAAACAGCATTAAATGGGGATGCCCTGGAGGAAGGAGATAGAAACAAACAAATAAAAACAGGAAAGCAGGCTTCATTATTAAGGAAATTTGGAAGAAGAGATATTTATTGTGTTTCTTTAAAAAAGTAAAGTCACATTGGCAATTAAGTTTAGGAAATGCTGAGTTAAAGTTAAAAGAAATTTCTTCTCCCACCCCCTAATATGTCCTGATTGTGAATCGGTCAGAGGAGTATATCATTCAGTATTTAAAGTTGCTCAAAATCAGACTCACAGACATAGAAGACAAACTTATGGCTACCCGGGGGTGGGGTGGGGAGGGATAAATTGGGAGTTCGAAATTTGCAGATACTGACTGGTATATACAAAACAGATAAACAAGTTTATATCTGGTAACATGAGGTGGTTTTCAGACCCCTCAGGCTTACGGTCACCTTCCTAAAAATTCTTCCTTTGTATCAATGTCCTGCTTCATGAGTATGCAGTTTGGAATTGGATACAGCACTTCAGGGCTCATCTGACCAGAGCGATGGATGATCTGGATACTATACAATTCAAAACATATTTATGTTAATGAAATCTAAAAATGTATTGGGGTTTTGAGTAGTAATATCCTGAGTCAGTGAAATCTCTCAGGTCAAAAAGACAACAAAAAATATTGTTGTTAAGCCAAGATTCTCACATTCTATACCTTGGTAAATGTGTTGTGTTTTTTTTTTTTTTTCCTTTATAATAGAAATATCACACTTCATTCAGTCTCAATAAATTTATTTTAGCTGATGTTAGCTCATCGTTTTAGCTTGTTCAGATACTCTTCCCTTCCACCCACCTGTTTGTTCATCCTTCTGTTCATTCAATAAAGATTTATTGAACAAATTTTATGTTTTGGTCATTTGTTGAGATTTGTTGGTCATTCTGGGGATTCAGAGACATTGCCTTTGTTGCCTTTGTTCCATAGGAGCTCACTGTCTCATGGGAGGACATTGATAATCATTTTCACAGTATCACAGCCCTGCGGTTGTCATGAGAAATGATCCTCCAAAATTGGATTGACCCACAAGTCAACATTGTTTGGCTGGGATGGTCCTATCAGATGATAACTTCCTATAAAATTATTGGGAGAAAGTTATCAGGTGTCTTGTTGAAAATAAGACACGGCCTACATTATTAAACCAAGGAAATATCTTCCACATTCAAAAATCAAATTAAATTTAAAAGGATGAATCAAGCTTTAAAATTAAATAGACACAAATGAATTCAACTGTATATCAAATTGCTAACACAACACCAGAGAAAAATAATTCAAGTAGTTATTGAAAACAATGTAATCTGACTGGGTTAAAAAGATCCTGAGGACAAAAAGAACTACAAAAAACCTTGAATTTACTCAGTAGGTTTGTTGTTAGTAAAGCAACCAGTTTTAGAAATTCTGAAACTATTTTGTGAATATTTGTAGGGCAGAACAAATAAATAAATATATTGATATCTTTGGAACCAAAGTTCTCACTGTGGGAAATTTGAAATGTGAAACTGAGAAGAATATTGTGGTAATGGATTTAATAGGAGGTGTCAATATAAACTCAATATTGTTTTTTAAAATACAGTATATATTCCAGGTCTGCCCACTCCAGGGGCTTAGAAACAATAACACTCCGGTAGCTACAATGCCCAGATTTTGTTTCTTAAACAGCACTCCTCACTAAAAGGAACCGGGACTCCTTGGAAAAACAGCTGATTCCAGGGACGTGTAAGATGAGCCTAGAAACGTTTTTTGTTCCCAAAATCACAATCATGCTCAAAGACTGCCAGTGACATATCAAAGGGACACAGGACCCAGCTTGGAGAGGCTCCCATGGTCAAATCCAGGACAATGCGAGCATCAAAATTAATAGTGACTGTAATGGATTATAATGGACTATATAAAAAAGCATCTATTTGTGTACATGCTGAAACCAGAGAGATAGGAAGAGGAAAAGGGTGGGGGGGGGAGAAACTCTCTTTTACAAAATAATATCCATTAATGAATGTAGAAAAATAATGAAATTTCCTGAAATCACTATTTTGCCAATGTATCACAAGTGTAATAATTAGTAAGCATTAAGTGATTCAGGAAAATTTCATCAATAAACGCCAAAACCATTAAGTGAAAAAAAAACATGTGCATGATCTCTAAGTATCACCTACAAATTACTGACTAAAGACAAAGGGGGAATGGAATGGTTACAATGGAGAGACGTTACGGACACCACCTTACCACATAATTGAAGTTGGCATCACCCTACCATGAGATTCTACTACACAGCTACTAAAATAGCTAAAGTTAAAAGACTGACAACACCAAGTACTGCCCAGGAGGTGACGGAACTAAAATTCTCATACATTACTGGTGGGAGTGAAAATGGTACAGTCACTTTGGAAAGAGTTGGGCAGATCCTCACAAAGCTAAGCATACACTCATCCAGACAACACAGCAGTTCCATTCCTGGATATTTACTCAAGAGAAATATAAAGAAGTCCACACAAATGTTCACAGCAGCTTTATTCATAATAGCTAAAAGCTACAAATAGCCCAAATATCCATCAACTGATTAAGGAATAAAAAGTGATTGCTATATCCATATAAAGAAATGCTAACCAACAATAAAAAGAAACTGCTTGATACATGCAACAACATGGATAAAACCCAAAAGCATTATGCTAAGTGATAGAAGCCAAACACAAAAGCCTGTAAACTGTATGATTCCATTTATTTTACATTCATAAAAAGGCAAAACTACAGTGACAGAAATCAGATCTATGACTGCTAGGATTTGGGGCTGGAGAAAGAGAGGGAGTCCAAGGGACATGAGGGAACTCTGGGGGATGATGGAAACTCTGTATCCAGATTGAAGTGGTGGTTACATAACTGTATACCTTTTATACAATTTATGCAAAACTAATGTATACATTTACACTAAAAGGTGAATGGTACTATATGTATATTATACTTCAATAAACCTAATCAAAGAATTAGCATCACCAATAACTGGTAGGAGGGGAAGATATCATGTGCTTCCTGATGTGAAGCAGGGGAAGTATCACCTCCGTAGAACTCTGGCTAAAAATAACCTCCATCTAATCATGGGGAAACAATCTGACAAACCCAGCTAACGGAACCTTCTACAGCACAAGGGGCCTGGACTCTGAAAACGTCAATGTCTTGAAAGACCAAGACAAGGGTAGGAGGAGGCAGCTGTTCAAAATGTAAAGGGGCTAAAGAAACACGGCAGCCAAAAGCAATGGGAAATTTAATAACTTTTAAAAATGAAAACCAACTACAAAGGACACTTGAAAAATTTGAATATGATTTTATATATATATATGTTAGGTAATTCTGTTGAATCAATATTAAATTTCTCGATGTCATAATGGTGTGGTTCTTTAAGAAAATATCTTTGTTTTTAGGAGACACATGCTAAAACATATACAGGTGAAGTGTTACGATGTCTGAAATGTACCTTCCATTGGTTCAACTAAAAAAAAATATGTAGGGTGAAGGGGAGGCAGACATGTCAAACATTTCTATTGGTGAACTTGGAAGAAGGTTGTAAATGTTTTGTGTGCTTTCATTATACTATTTTTTCAAATTTATATAGGTTTGAATTTTTTCAAAATAAAGGATAGGGAGAGGAAACAGTTAATTATTTTTAACGGTTAGAAATTTAATTGGCCTGAACTTCAGTCGTGTGGAAAATCCATATATTTATATATAACAATTTATTACAGACAAATGAGGTTTTCCTTACCTGTTCACCCATTACTTACTTTAAAAAGAACTAGCTCAGCTGAGGTTTACCCATTTTTTCCATTTAAAACAGCCCAGGAGAATCTGAAATGCTGACGCCATCATTTTCTTGATCTCCACTCCATTTTTTAGGCCTGACTAACCTTTGCTGACCAGATAAAGCAAAAAATATATACAGCAAAAATTGGCCGTCCCAGAGAAACTGACAAACTTGCCATCATAGTGGGAGACACTAATGTCCTTTTCTCAGTAACTGACAGATTAGACACACAGAAAAGCAATCAGCTTTTATAGAAGATTTGGGGAGGACAATAAGATAGAACATTGTAACAACAAAACTGAAGAAAAGGCTTTTTGAATAAAAATTGCCCACGCAGTAAGCCGTAAAGCAAGTCTCAATAAATTGCAAAGAGTCAGTGCCTAACAGAACACATTCTCTAATCACAATGTAACTAAGATAGAGATTAATTTTTTAAAAGATAACTTTTAAAATCTATACATTTGAAAATAGACACACATAAATAATTCAGAGGTCAATGCCCAAAAAAGTAAAAATTGAGGAAGTCTGAGAGCTCCCCTGTTCTGCCCCCCGCAAAAGATCCACAAGATGTGTTGAGACACAACTGACGGGCGTCCTCAGAAGAAAGCGCTTAGCTGTAAAGGTTTATAAGAGGGTAAATGTATCTTAGCCTGGGTTTCCCAGAAAGTGCAGCCAAATAAAACAAAGCGTTGTGTTGTAGAGTGCGATTCCCTGGGGCAAGAGAGAAAGAGGGAGTGAAGCAGGGAAAGAGGGAGAGTGAGGTAAGGATGCATTTGTGTTGCTGCCGAAGGTGCTCTGGGTCCTCGACTGAGAAGCTGGACGAAATGCATCTCTGACTGTTGACGGTGGAGAGAGGAGGGGCGAGCCTTTATCCATAGGCTTCATCCACCATCAGTCAGAGGCTTGCCCCAGAAGGTGCTAAGTCCTTCCATATTTCCAAATTGAACATCCAGAGCAGGAGGTAAGAGGTAGTGCCACACACCTGAGTCAAAGCACTGTCAGGTGTCACTCACATTAAACCTGACTGGAATCCACACGTTGTCCACAAAATTAAAGTTGCACATACCTAGGACCCAGCATTTCCACCCCTAGGTTTACCCTAGAGAAGCTAAAAATTGTTCACCAAGAAAGCATTCATAAAAACCCGATTTGTAATTTCACAACATCAGAAACAACTTCAGTGGGGAGGGTATAGCTCAGTGGTAGAGTGAGTGCCTAGCATGCATGAGGTCCTGGGTTCAATCCCCAGTACCTCCATTAAAATAAACAAATAAATAAACCTAATTATCTTCCCCTCCAACAAAACAAAACAAAGCAAAAAGAAACAACTTAAATCCCACCGAGACTAAAACGGATTTAAAATGATGGTATAATCACAGTGGAATAATGTAGTACAATGAAAATGAATGAACTGCTGGTAACATGTCTCAAAAGCAATGCTGAAAGAAAGAAAAAGCTGCTAACAGAAAAACGCAATGTGACTCCATTTCTTTGAAGGTCTACAACATACAAAGCTTAACCATATATTACTAAAGTCTCCATCCATGTGTGTAAAGCCATAAGGAAAAGCAAAGGAATGATTGATACAGAGTTTAGGACACCTGTTATGCCTTAAGGGAGAGGAAAGGATGCCATGTGAGAGAGGAGAGGATCCAGAGGATCTTCCAAAGTGTTAGTATAATCTCTTTCTAATGCTGAGAGCAGCATACACAGGGGTACGTGCCATTTCTATTCTTCAGATTATCACACATGCATTATACGTTCTCTGGTGTTCACTAAAACAATTTTTAAAAATAGTTTTTTTTTAAAGATCTCATGTCCTATTAACACCCTTATCTTTTTCCAACCTCACATTGAGCAAAAAAATTATAAGCAGTCATATCCACCTAGGGCTTTACAATTAACTTAGTCTAGATTTCCTCACACTTTAAAAACAAAACCGTGAATTTTCAGCCCCAGGTACTTATTTCAGTTAAATTAACATCACATTCTTTATGCTTCGGTCCCAAGCTACTTAAAATAAATGTGAATTGATTCACTGATTCAGACTTTTCAACTTCTACCATATTTTCTCACTTGCGCCTCAAGGTATAAATTGGTTATATTTCCTGCCCTGCTCAAGTCAAATGGGTTCCCTTTATATTCACTAAATGGTGCCTGTTTACACATCACTTTTAAAAATATATAACAGAGCAATATCATGTAGTTAAGAACCAAACACCTGTGTGCCTAGAGGAAAAGACCATTTGAAAGGATTTTTTTTCATTACTGCGATAGGCTATGCTTTTAAGAGAGTGTAAAACATTGCTAAAGTCATTAAAAGAATACAGCCTTGAACTTCTCCTAGTTTGCATTCTCATTATAGAGAGAATCAGAGTAATGGTTAAAAGTAGCCAGAAAAGTGGGCAGCTCTTTTGCTTTGAAATCACAGCCTAGAAGCCTGACTGGCTGGCCTAGTGGTCCCCAGATAACTGACTGAGCCCTCCTGTGTGCAGGGACCCCACCTGTGTTCAGTACCCCTGGGCAGAGGCAGCCCTGGGCAAAGGTCTTCTTTTAGCCTCCAACCCACAAAACCGTCAGAGCCTCTGGCTGCTCCTGAGCTACTGCCCCACCCCAACAAGACTTTCTTGGGAAGGTGAAAGAATGGCTGAAAAGTCATCCATCCTCAGCTCAGTTTTGTCCAGGAAAACACTTTAATGGAACTGCTCTTATTAAATTATCAGAGCCAGCCTGTCCATGTCTTAAAGGCGCTACTCTTCTCAGGGACACCTGGATTTTCAGAAGCAGATGCCAAGAGAATTCAGGTGCAAATGATGTATTACCAAAGGGCTTCCAAAAGAAACTGATAAAGAGAAGGGGGAACAGGACAGGGAAAGATGTGATGGGTTTCAGGGCACGCTACCCTTGGCATAGTGAGAAACCAGCAGAAGCAGGAAGGTCATTCTGACCCCAACCTTCTTCCCTGAAAGCCAGGGATAAATCTCCCATGTGGAAGGTACCCTCCCTGTACCAGGAGGAAGGGGGACATCCTTATCACCAGAGGCAGGGAGTTTAGGGCCAGGAAGGCTGTCTAAACAAACTGTGTTATATCTTCACCATGTTACTATCTCAAACCCAAACCCCTTTGTCTTGTCAATTCTTCACAAATTAATTATTTTTTGTCTAAAAGGTATAAAAGTTTTCTGGCCTGTTCACTTCTTTGTGTCTCACATCTTCGCGAAGCTCCCACATGGTATACATGTGCATACGTAATTTAAATTGTTTTTCTCTTGTTCATGTATCTTTTATTAAGGGGGAGTTGGGGTAGGGTCTCAGCGAAGAACCTAGAAGGGTAGAGGGAAAATCGTATCTCCTCCCTGACAGGTGCGAGCTCAGACAAAATTCTCCAGGAGGTAACTTCAATCTGATATTGCAGGGGAGCTCCGGAGGGTAAGTTGTGCCTCAGACTCTGTCCTGACTTGAGACAAGGGAACCAGGTTCCAGAACCATGGGCTCAGGGCCCGGGCCTTCCAAGCTCTCTGTGCAGGTGGGCAAATTGTCCAGTAGCCCAGGGCAGTCCTCCAAAGAAGAGTCACACGTGAGTCACAGGGACCTGAAGTCACAGCTCACAGAGGCTGGGGAGGAGCTCGTAAAACATCACATGGAGCCGCAGAGGTGTCCTACCCTGCCCTTGACGGCCTGACCTGAGAAGAAGCGACAGGAGAATTCCAGGGCTGGGTCAACCGGCCAGGACCCTGAAGAGCCCTGTCTGTCCCTCGGCTATGATGCTGCCCTGACTGCTGGCTTCCCCCTGGAGGCCTTGGCCACGGCTGTCTGAAATCAGCGCTCCCTGAGATGTTCTGCCCACCTTAGGGGAGCAAGCGTGGAGCTCACCCTCAGGCCTGGGAGTGTGTGTGGTCTGTTTACCTCTGGTGGAGTCAGTAATGGTTATCAGGTTTCAAACCTGTTTGGGATTGCAGGATCAGAGGGTTTAAGAGTACTACCTAGGTGGCCATATTTTCAAAAGAGAATTATTGTTCACTCTGCCTTCTGCATGAGGCCTGATTCACTGGTGCTGAGGGAATCCAGCAAGTCCCTGGGAGGAGCCAAACCCCTCTTGCCTACACAGCTAAACAGGCTTCGTCCCATCCTCACTCCTCTCCCAAACTCCCCCTGTCACTGTGGCTTCCCCTCCACCCACCCTCATTTTTGTCTTTCTACCCCTTTGCCCACCTCCCAGCCGAGTGACCAGTTGTTGGAGCTGGCACAACTGAGACACAGGTGGGGCCACCTGTCCGCACCAGGCTGTTCTGCCCACCCGCCTCCGTCAGCTGCTGGCTTGTGGGCATTTCAGAGGCCCAAGCAAGGGGAGGGAGACAGGAGGGGAGAGGAGCAGGTCTTGCCAGGCCAGGCCCAAGTGCTGGCCAGCAGCCATCATCAGCCTGTCCTGGAAAATTAGACAGAGAATTTTCAGCCAAATCCAAATCATGGCTCCTGTTAGGAATTGTCCAGATTCAAATTCCAAGTTATGTTTACATCTCTGGAGCTGCAGAAGGTGCCAAAGCTTGTTCGTACATGAACAAATTTTAAAAATCCTCTTTCCAACAGCTGATTTACCTTTTGCATTAAAAAAAAAAAAAAAGGAAGAAAGCGGCCTTTCCCCTGATGGTGCTGTGGTTCGACACTCGCCCTAGAAATATCGCAGGGGGCCTGAGATCGGAATGGAATCTGGCTTTGCTGGATGTGCTGGATACTCAGGAGGCCGCCTGGCACACAGGATATGATATTGTATTTCTCCCATCATTACCCTGCAGCGCGAAGCACAAAGACATTGCTGTGCTTTGCTTTTATTTCCTTGAGGACCTTGATTATTTTTATTTATCACATGAAGACGAGTGTTTAAATACAAACATGGGAAGCACCAAATAATTCTTCACTCCTACCTCTTTCTGTGATTTAATCCCAGGACATTTTGTGAAGAAAAGCAGTTTCTAGGGGAGATGCTGTTAATCAGACTGCGTTGTCAGCACTGGCTAAGGGAAACCACACATTTGCTCTTTATGCAATTTATACTGCACAAGGGGATGTTTATAATTAAAATATTGAGAAGTCAAATATGTTATAGAGTAAAAGGTATAAGGAGATAGGCATAATGTGTGATGAACTATTTATCTTTTCACCTAACATTTCCTTTGATCCAAAGCAGCAGCACTGGCCCTTTAGGAATAGTGATGAAAGTGTGTGTGTGAGGATGTGCAGTCAACTAATATTTGACCAGGGAGCCAAAAATGCTCAATGAGGAAAGGATAGTCCCGTCAATAATGGTGTTGGGAACAGATACAAACTTGTGGTTGCCCGGGGGAGGGGAGTGGGAAGGGACAGACTGGGAGTTTGAAATTTGTAGATACTGACAGGGGTATATATAGAATAGATAAACAAGATTATACTGTATAGCACAGGGAAATATATACAAGATCTTGAGGTAGCTCACGGTGAAAAAGAATGTGACAATGAATATGTGTATGTTCATGTATGGCTGAAAAATTGTGCTCTACACTGGAAATTGACATGACATTGTAAACTGACTATAACACAATAAGATAAAATTTTAAATAAATAAATAAATAAATGGTGTTGGGAAAAGTGGATAATTGTCTGCAAAAGAATGAAATTGGCCCTCCATCTTAGACCATTCACAAAAATTACTTGAAATGGGATTAAAGACTTAAATTTAAGACCTGAAACTGTAAAACTCCTAGAAGAAAACATAGGGGAAATCCCCTTGACATGGGTGTTGGCAATGATTTTTTTTAATATGACACCAAAAGCACAAGCAACAAAAACAAAAATAAACAAGTGTGACTACAACAAATTAAAATGTTTCTACACAGCAAAAGAAGCAATCAACAAAATGGAAAAGCAACCTATGGACTGGGAGAAAATATGTGTAAACCATCTATCTTGATACTCAAGGAACACATACAACTCAATAGCCAAAAAAAAAACAAACCCAAATAATTCAATTTAAAAATGAGTAGAAGACATGAATAGACATTTTCCAAAGAAGACATCCAAATGGCTAACAGATATGTGAGTAGATGTCCAACATCATTAATCATCTGGTAAATCCAAATCAAGACTACTATGAGATCTCACTCACACCTGTTAGAATGGCTATTCTCAAAAAGCAAGAGTTAACAAAAGTTGGTGGGAATGTGGAGAAAAGGGAGCCCTTGTGCCCTGTTGGTGGGAATGTAAACTGGTACAGCCACTATGGAAAACAGTATGGAGGTTCCTCAAAAAATTAAAAATAGAACTGCCATGTGGTCCAGCAATCTCACTTCTAGATATATATCAAAGGAAATGAAATTACTATCTCAAACAAGTATCTGTACTCCCAAGTTCACTGCAACGTTATTCACAGCAGCCAAGATATGGAAACAGGTGTCCACTAATATCTGTAAATACAATGAAATGTTATTCGGTCATGTGATATAAGGAAACCCTGACATTTGTGGCAACATAGATAGAACTTGAGGCCATTATGTTTAGTGAAGTAAGTCAGACAGAGAAAGACAAATACTGTATGATTTCACTTATATACTAGAAAATAACAAAATTCATAGAACAGAGAATAGAATGGTGGTTGCCCAGGACTGGGATGTGGAGAAATGGGAAGATGCTGATCAAAGGGTACAAACTTCCAGTTATAAGATGAGTAAGTTCTGGGGAATCTAATGTACCGCCTGGCATTGTGTTACATACTTGAAAGTTGCTGAATGTTCTCACCACAAAAAAAGGGAAAACATACTTATGTGAGGTGGTGGAGGTATTAACTAAACTTACTGCGGTAATCATTTTGCAATATATGTGTATCAAATCATCATGTTACACATCTTAAAACTTACACAAGGTTATATGTCAATTATACCTCAATTTTAAAAAAGAAATTTTGTGTGTTTGTATATGTTTGAAGCAATGGAGTAAAGAAAGTAATTCTTGCAAAATGCCTGGCCCACAATAAGTTCTAAAATATGGTAGTTTACTATGGATATATATTTTTAAATCCCACAATCAATTGAATTTTGGAAAGTTTTATTTAAACAATATTAAGCAGGTATCTTTACTGCAGTATGTCTCAGAGTCAGTTATATGCTAATTGCTATCTGCTGAATGTCCGTATCTTCCCCAAATTCACTGTAGGAATCTTAATGCCCAGTGAGATAGGGTAGGAGGTAGGGCCACTGGGAGAAGATTGGGTCATGAGGCTGCGGCCCTTCTGAACGAGACTAGTGTTCTTATGAAGGAAGCTCCACACAGTTCCCTAGCCGCTTCCACCAAGTAAGGACTTATCAAGAAGTTGGCAGTCAGCAGTCTGGAAGGGGGCCTTAGCAAGAACCCCACCATGCTAGCACCTTGATATTGCTGTACAGGAGAGCGAGCCTCCTGAAATGTGGCCCTTTTGCATGAGGATTACTTTGAGCTACAGGCAATCAAGACCCTGGGGGTCAAAAGAAACCATTGCCCCTCCCTCAAGTGGAGGATGTTTCCTAGAAAACAGTTATGATGGAAAATAAATTGTATCTAAGTGGCCCCATCTATATGGCAGGCAAACATTCGTTACCAAACATCTGCCCTTCTTACCGTCCTGTGAGTGGCCCTCCTGTCCTTGGACGCCCCAGGTCCTTAACCCACTCCTTAGCTCAGGATGGCAGGTACACCCCATTTTACTGTTCTGTCTCAGGACCTCTCATGTATGTGGGGTTCCCCTACATAAGAAATTAAATTTGATTTTCCCCCTTAATTTGTCTCATGTCAGTTTAATTCTTGGAACAGCCAGAAGACCCTAGAAGCGGGGAGGAAAGTGTTCTTTCTCCCCAACACGGGACTCCAGCCCCCTTAACTGTGAGAAGTAAACTCCTGGTGTTTACGAGCTATCCAGTCAGTGGTGTTTGTAACAGCAGCCCTAACAGCTAAGACACTAAAATATATTGTGAATCTTGGAGAGGAGTGGCACAACGCCCTCTAAATGCCAGACTCCCACGAACACAGAGCCCCCTTTTCCTACGTAAAGACCAACTCTTCTCTGGAACACACTCTGGAAACTCTTATTCAACCCATTCAAAAGTGAAACTTCTTCCAGAAGTGAAATACATTTTAAAAGCCAGTATCTATCACTACGTATTTTATGAAACGCAGATTTTTCACTCCCATTCACCTAGTACCATTAGCTACCTTTATTTTATTTGCCTATTTCATTAGTTTACAATCAATCGCATTTTTGTACAAATTTTGGCAGAGGGAGATCTTGTCACTGGATTTTAAAATATATTTTCAAGGGGTCTTTATTGGATATTAAAATGTAATATAATATATACAGTGTATGTGTACATATATAATTGTACTGTGTAATTATTATATACGCACATACATATGATGTATTTGTATTATATATTTACCTTTATATGTATACATATTATATATTATACATATACACACACATATATATCCATATTTAAATAGGGTGTCAATATCAGTTTTCTTCAGAATGTTTTTCTGATGCGTACCTTGCCAAGTATTTCAGAGACGATTTAATACAGGCAACTAATTACTAAAATCTTGAAAAGGGTGGAAGAATTAAAAAGGCTGAGAGGAGATAGCCGCAAGTATTAGTAATCTGAGGAAACGCTGTCACTCGTAGGGCTGGGGAATCAAAGCTGGAGGAAGAGCCCCAGGTGCATCCTCTAGGTGAGGCTGCTGGGGGTGTCCTGTGGGGCACTGGGACCACTGGGTGGGGCCCTCGGGCCAATGCCCGAAGTGCCCAGCCAGAGCCCTGGGCAGGGGCAGAAACCATGCAGGGGCTGCCTGGCGGGTGCTGGACCACTGAGGCTGCGGGGTGAAGAAGAGGCTCCCGGCTTCAGCCGCTGTGAACGTCCTCAGCCGCAGGACCCTTGCACCTCTCTCCCACCTGCCTCCCAGACCTTCCTCACAGCTTCTGACAGGCAGAACCCAACAGAAAGTCAACACACAAGGTGGGCTGGGAAACGAAGTTCCTAAAATACACAGCAGGAAACAGAGGGAAGGAACAGGAGCTGAGGACCCACAAATGACCAGCATGATGGCAGAGAGAAATTTAAAAAGCAATCACACTGGTAGGTTTGAAATAAAGCCCTTTCTTTTTTCCTCTCACGATCAACAGAGAAACTGGTTTCCTTTAACTTTGCAAATTTGAATTAATAATGAAGAGATTAAATTAGTACTGAACTAAGGTAATTTGGGGGAAGTAAGAACATTTTAAAAAAAAGGAAAATCCTTTCAACTCAGATTTGAAGGAATGATAAAATGAAATAAAATTTTCATAGCTTATATGACGGGTCTTAAATTTCTTTAAAATATGAGCACGTAATTTGACTAAGCATGAAATTTTAATTGGCACTAAGTGCTTCATCTAATGTCTCTCCTTTTTAATGTTTTTACCTTTTGCAAATTTCACCCCTTGCTCTGTCTTTAACCCTTAACGTGCGGTACAGGCTCTTCACACTGCAGATACTACAGCCTGGTCATCGGTGGTCCATACCTCAAGTAATTAAAACTACAAACCAGCTGTATAAAGCACAGTAAAAATTATGTTTAAATTATGAATCTGAGGCATTCAAAATCCTGAAGTGCTTTTGAAAATATTAAAGATTAAATCATGCCTGGTTAAATTTTTGCAGAGCATTTCCCAAAATGCAGTGTGCAACTCCAGTTCCTCAGGCTGCTACCGGGGTGGCCAATCATAGGGTCTCTTTGGTCAAACAGGTCTGGAAAAATTGGTTTAAGTCAAATCTTTTCAAACTCTCTGTGATGAAGGATCAATTTTCCTTTTATTTCAAATTTGTCTCATGCCATTTTTTTTTGAAAATATAATAAAAACAAATCACCAAATAAATGAAATTTAAAAGGCACACAAAGAGGCTTGATTTCCTTTATTATGATGATCAACAAACATTAAATTATTCTGTCAAATTTCTCTAAAGTTTCTAAACACTTACTCTGTTCATTTTAGTTCTTGTCAGACACCAAGAAGAAAACAGTTCAAACATTCAGCTGACTAACTCCACAGACTGTATTTTAAGTTTAAACAAAAGGCAGATGTTTCATTACCAAAGTACTTCTCAGAGATTTTCACATACTAATGGACACTGTGAATCTATAAGAGGTAGATTTCACATGGAACACTTGGGACATTTTCCCAATTCAATAAGAGCACAGAACCTCTTCCTTTGGTTGACTGGTGTTACCAGCACATCCTGTGGAATCTGTGTTTCATGGGACATACTTTGAGAAGCACTTTGAAGTGTGTTTTGCTAAATTCTCATTTCCTAAATATTGCATGCATGCCATGCAGGTTAACCTTTGCTTCCCAGCACATCTATATTTCCAGACAATTCCATATTACCTAAAGAAAGATGGATGGATAGATGGATGGATGGATGGACAGATGGAAAAGAAAGAGGAAGGAAGGAAGGGAGGGAGGGAGGAAACCCTATATATTTTGCAGGCAGCAGGCACTTAATTATATAATTGCTAAAAAGAAAAAAATAGTCTGAGGGCTGAAAATTACTTGAAAGTTGTTTCTGCCATAAGGCAATTTTCTTTCCCAAGCACTTTCTTTTTTAAATTCTGAAAAGTAGGTGCCAGATACCCTGACATGTGGTGCTAAACATAGAACCCACCAGAATACCATTGTTCCTGTTCTGAGAACGTGCTAATTCGTAACGAGTGGCAGCTCATTAGACTGATTCCTCATGTGCTGAAGTTCAGGGGGCTCAAATGTGAGGGCAGGTAGCCAGACAGCCTCATGCATGCTTTCTACTTGCCTAGGCAACATCGTGGGTTCCTTTGCTGTCTTTTCCCCTAACTTTCCCACCTCTGAGACCTCAGAGATGGGAGCCACCTACATCAGCTTGAGCAGCCAAGCTTGAAGTTATCTGGTACCATGTCCCGACCTTCACCACTAAACGTGGTCTTCCTGCCACCCCTTGCGGTCTGCAGGTTCTTAAAAACTACATAAAGAAGATGTAGGTGGGTATATCAAAGATGCCTCATTGGAACCATTTCAGGATGCAGACAGTGGAGAGCTGAGACGCCCTGGATTGCCTACACCAGCTGGCTCAGAGCACCTGGCCCATATGCCCAGAGCCCTCAGGCTGAGGTCTGGGTTCTGGCACAGCCTACAGTCTGTGTCTCCTCAGACAAGTCAGTCACCCTCTCTGGACCACAATTCTTCTTTAAAGTGTTACTAGATGACCTCTGCCGTTCTTCCAGAATATAATTCTGTAATGCTAAATAAAGACACAAGGCCTAGGGCAAACACAAGAATGATATTATCTAAACTCTCACCCGTCACATAGATGGATAGACCTGGCTAGCACGTTCTTCATTAAGTGGATAATTCACAATCAAATTATGTATTTAGGCAGATGTGAAAGTGGAGGTTCCACGAAGAGTCATCTTTATGCAGAATTCAAGTTGACAACTGATGACGTGACTTCAAAAGCAGCCGGGAAGGTCTCCTTACATAAAATAAAAAGGTATTTCACAATTGTTTGCTGAGGCTCCAAGCTCCTTTCAGAGGGCACACAGCCTCTCATTTGACAGAGCTCAGGATGGAACTCATGCTATGGTGGAATTCCTGAAAGATAATCCTCCCTGAAAGGCTCTATTGTGGGGCCCAGCTCAGAAAGGACCTAGTTAGGAAAACTGATATCACCTGAAGTCTCACTGCTCAATAGGTCATCCAAGGACCAGAAGCATGAGTGTCTACTAGGTGCTCTTAGACATTCAGACTCTTGGGCACCACCCCAGCCCCACTGAATCAGACTCTGCATTTTTACCAGATTCATGAGTGATTTGTTGGCACTTAAAGTTTAAGAAACTCATATCTAACTGTGTGCTTTGCACATACAATTGTGAATAAACTTTCATCATACAGCCTTAAGGGATTCTATTAAATCAAATTGATGGTGTTTGGGTAGAAGCCAATAAATTGAGAGGAGGGAAAATGCAGAAAGGGAATCTGAGGGTGAACAGAGATAATTTACCTGCTGCGTTTGCACAAAATTAGATCAGCTCTTTATGATTTTTCTTCAATTTGATTTTTAAATGGAGCCATTATGACCAGGTCTAAGGGGCTCAGAGTCATCAACCAAAGTGGCACTAAGAGTTAAGAAGGCACCCCTTTCCTCTCCTTTAACTTTTCTTATCTTGGGGGAAGAGGGAGGTAGATTAAGGACATTTCAAATTACCCAGAGGGGCCCTCAGTTGGTGGTCTGTGATCTGGGTGTGGGGTAGGGGAGATGTCAGGACTCTGGCATCCAGCTAGCCTGGGTTCCAATCTAAACTCTGCAGTTGTGTAGTTTTTGGGCAATTTAATCTCTGAGAGTCATTTCCTCTTCCATAAAATGAGAATACTGATCCTTATAATGTCCTCAGGGGCAATTCAGAGATGTAAAGACTTGAAAGCATCTCCTCTGGGGTAGGTAATAATGTCACTGCAGCAAATGTGAATACCTTTCTCAGACCTAGTATTTCAGGGAGCCTCAGCCCAATTAACTCCTCGCTCCCCATCCCCACCCCACCCCCACCAGCTTTGTGCATGGTGACTTGACAAACATACATTGAGTGACTCAGGTGAGCCAGGCAAGTGAGTACACACCAGAGCCTTCCCTGGGATGGCTTCATCTGATAAGAGGTTACTATGGAGTTCAATGTTTTTGAGACTTTCAGATTTCACAGGTCATTAAAATCTCAAAACTAATTTAGGGCACTGATTAAAGGTGGCCAACTTTTTTTTTTTTTTTTTGCTATTGTTAACAAAGTCATTTTTAAACTTTCACTGTTTCTGAAAGAAAAACCTATTTTAACATCAAAAAATGGGGCATTATGATGTGCATCGACAGATGACTGGATAAAAAAGATGTGGTATATTTTATACAATGGAAAACTATTCAGCCATAAAAACTGACAACATAATGCCATTTGCAGCAACATGGATGTTCCTGGAGAATGTCAATCTAAGCGAAGTAAGCCAGAAAGAGAAAGAAAAATACCATATGAGATCGCTCATATGTGGAATCTAAAAAAAAAAAAAAGAACATAAATACAAAACAGAAACAGACTCATAGACATAGAATACAAACTTGTGGTTGCCAAGGGGGTGGGGGGTGGGAAGGGATAGACTGGGATTTCAAAATGTAGAATAGATAAACAAGATTATACTGTATAGCACAGGGAAATATATACAAGATCTTGTGGTAGCTCACAGCAAAAAAAATGTGACAATGAATATACATATATGTTCATGTATAACTGAAAAATTGTGCTCTATACTGGAATTTGACACAACATTGTAAAATGACTATAACTCAATAAAAACTGTAAAAACAAAGTGGGACATTATGAAAGACAATCCTTTTATATTGAACAAATTGAACTCTTTGAAAAATGTTGCATTGTCCTTTTGTTTCCACAATATGAATAGATGAAAACCTTTTCACGGACCCAAGGCATTTGGTAACTGCTCCCTTTCAAAACCTCAGAAGTCTAAGGGAATAGGTTTTGTCCAGGAGTTGCATAAAGTTGCCAGAAAGTCTGCTGACCGTACCCAAAGCCCTACCTCCATCTCCTCACCAAGAACAAGGTTGTAGCTGGGGAGTGTAACAGGACAGGACAGCTGAAAGGTTAGGCTACCCCAGGCATCTTCAATCTAAGCAGTGTTTTATTTGAGTGAAGCAAAGCCTTCTCTGGGCCCTGGCTGCGCTGGGCTTTGGAAAGACACTGAAGCGACAAGCAGATGGGAGTCGAAATGCAATTAGTTAATGCAATTGCGTTATTTAATGCACTTAGCAAATGTACGTGTTTTTAAAAGAACTGAAAGCAACTGCATCCAAATGCAGGCGGATGTTATTGCTAGTTGGCTGGGATGACAGTTTATTTTTACGTGTTCTGAACTTTTCAGGATTTTCCAAGAAGATAGACTGTTTATATAATAAGAAAAGAGTTTATCTTGAAAAAAATAAGTACATAAAAAATTTAAACTGTGGGATTAGGGTTCCCAGGAGTTGTGCAGTGCACTACCTGCATAGCCATAGGCAATGTGCCTGCCTGAAATACATTTAGCTCCATTGTATAGCCTCTGGCACCTTTTCAATTTCGTGCCTCATGCATGTATTATCTATTCAAAAAATACTTCATTTTAAAAATGTTCAGAAGGCTGGAAAAGGAGTTCCTCCTGTGCGGTATCATTTTCTACCTACTCCCCAGCACAACCCCACCCCAGCTGCTACCCCGTCTTTGGGCGCTCCCTGTGGCCACCCGACTAGTTAGCAGATGACATCCTATTAGGTAGAGTAGGTGGGATCATTTTCATCTGGCAGCTTGGTCTTGCCTGGCTTGACTGTTACAATTAGAATTGCAAACCGTGACTCAAAACAAAGACCACATCAGAGATCCAGTGCTCACCAAAACATGATGCTATGATGAGAAATTTAGATGAGAAAATAAATACATAAAGAAAGAAAGGCTTTGTGCAACCAGACTTCAGGTGGACAGAGCTCTGGGGTCTTCTGGAGTCTGTCTCTGGCCTTTGAGGTAAGGTGAATATGCTTACTCATTAGTAAATATTTGAGATGAAAGCTTTTTTGCTCACCTCCTAATTATCACTTTTCCAAAACATCTGCTTCTGGGAGACAATTAATTAGTTGGTTATTCCTGAAGGATAGATTTGAGGAGATCAAAGACCCTCAAAAATGTAATGGAGAGAGAACTAAACTGCAGAAATTTTTTCTGTGGAGGAATGAAGATCAGAATTCATTTGGGGAGTGTCACAGTGGACGAGGTTTGCTCTGTTTTTCTTTCTCTTCTTTCAGAAAACCAAAGCTCCTGCCAGGATACAAATATTTAACTCGTATTGTATTTTATTAGCCTTCTCTTTGAAGGGCTGCCACTTAAAACTTCTCTCTCTTCCTCATTAGATAAACACATGAAAGACATGTTTCATCTAGGACTATACGCAGAAACTTATGAGATACTTTGCAGTGAAAAATGAAGGTAAACCCTCAAGGATGGTTTCCTGATGTGCACCTCAGACATTCCCTCATTTGATTTTTTCCCTGATGATCTACACAAGTCAACCAACAAATAGATACTGATAAATCATGCAAGTTTATCTTACGTCTGTGCACAGACATGTTGGCATGGGGACTGGGCTTGCCAATGTCCTTGTCCCCACTCCCCAGGGGACTCTGCTGCTCCACAGCTTTTCCTTTCCTGTTTATGAAATCATGGCTATAGAACGAATGTTTGTGTCCACAAAATTCATGCGCTGAAACCTAGTCCCCCAAGGTGACGGTAGTAGTAGGAAGTGGGGCCTTTGAGAGGTGATTAGGTCATGAAGGCAGAGCACTCATGAATGGCATCAGTGTCCCTATAAAACAGATCCCAGAGAGCTTGCCAGCCCCTTCTGCCGTGTTGAGGACTTGACGAGAGGATGGCCGTCTGTGAACCAGGAAGTGGTCTGTCACCAGGCAGTGAATCTGCAGGCATTTTGATCTTGGCCTTCTCAGCCTCCAAAACGGTGAGAAAGAAATGCTTGTTGTTTATAAGCCACTCTGTCTGCGGTATTCTGTTAAAGCATAGTTATTATACCTCTTACATTTTAATTTGATAACTAAATATAAACTTTAGAACACGTAGATGAACAAAGAGGAAAATTTAAATGCCTCGTAAGTCCCACACTCAAAGATAACTATTAGCATTTCATTAATCTGTTTCTCCAGCCTTTTTCTACTCATAAAAATACTCTTCTACATAAATAGACTCCTGGAGTACACACTGTTTTCTAATTTGGTTTTTCTCCCCCCTCTTTGCTTTCCCACAACACTGGTCTATAACAGAATAGAGAGAAGAAAATAACTATTCTGACTGAGGTGGGTGTTGAAACGGTTCTGACAACACTTGCCAATCACACTTCATCCAAAAATCATTCCACACTTAGCTAAGTGTTTCCAGTATATGTTGGCCATCAAAATGCAGCCATCAGGACCCCTGGTGAGGAACCCCACTGCAGGGTTGCTCTATTCCACATCCAACATGGTCACATGTCTAGAAGTGACCTGGACACTGTAGACGGGCCTGGGCCCTGGGGGGGCCATGTAATGGATCTGCAGTGCCCCCAGCCCCAGAATTGGCCCTGGTGTAGTTCACTTTATCAAACTGGGAAATAGTGCCTTTTGCCCCTTCACCTGCTAATGAATAAAGGCACAGCTGAGATGTTGGCCACTTCAACTTAGAGTCTAAGGGCTGGGATCATGTTATTCTTTCCCTCCTGGCCCCCCCAAAACAGAATCATTTTCCAGAACTGCCCTATTCATTGTTCAAGTCATCGGACCCTGTATCCAACCTTCAGCACTTGCAACTGGGGACAACTTGTGACCCTGAGAACCTGAAATCTGCTCTAACTCCTTCAACTGCAGGTTGTAGGCAAAGGTCACCACAGAAAAGTGTCATTTGGTGAAAGTTTGCAGGGATTTTGAAGTCAGAGGGAACTTGGGCAAGTCCAAGAGTGATATGCGGCAAAGATGCAGGGTACGTTGGGAAGATATATCCTAATTAAGCCTGGATGCCACAGCAGGGTGAGTCAAGCCAACACTGATGTTACTATCGAGAGGAATTTTTGAAGTTAATGAATTGTGTTTTACCTGCAGGGTTTCCCACCCTGGCTGATCATCAGAATCATCTAGGGGGTAGTTTTTAAAATTCCACATTCCCAAGCAGGTTGCCAAGATTGTAATTTAACAGATCTGGGAAAGAGCATTTAATGTTCACTTGTTTCTCACTTTGAGCTATTTTCTAAAGTGTTTCATGCTTTTCTTTATTTTTTCCTGTCTGTTTCTTAAGTTAAAAAAAATTGACCCTTTGTCAACTATTTTATTAAGCTGACGATTTAAAAAAAATGAATTGATGTATTAATTCAGACAATACCAGTTCAAATTGATTTGTCCGTTTACACCAGTGGTTCTCAGACCTGACTGCACCTCAGAATCACCTGGGGAGCTTTTAGAACTCCTAATGCCCAGCCCCCCTACATCCCCCCGCCTCATCAATTACATCAGAATTGCTAGAGATGGAGCCATGGAGCCAAACATCAGTCTCTCAAAGCTCCCCAGGCAATTCCGCCATCAGCCCAGGATGAGGATCCCTGGGTGAGACCCCAACTGAAGTATCAACACAGGTAAGACCTCCCAATGAGGGAAATAGTGCAGCTCTGACCTAACAAAGGTGGTGGTGCTGACGGAAGGACCCTGTCACCCTAGTCTGCCAGATGTGCTCACAGCCAAGCTCTTGGGGTCTTCTAGAGAACCCATAAATTGATACCCCTAGTCAGCGTACTCAAAGAATGCCAGCTTCGCCTCTGCTAGCTGCCAGGAAACAAGTGTACTCAAAATGTGCAAACAAGAAAGAATCACTGTTCACATACTTAGGCACTTTGTCCCCTTCCTCCCATCCCCTCCCGTCCTCTCCCCATCTTTCCCCTCCTGTTTCCTCCTCTCCCCTAATAACTGAGTCCTTCACATGTGAGTAAACAATTTGCATGTAAAATAAATATCCCTTAGTTATTCCTTAACACTGATTGCATGGGCATATGCCTTAACTTTGATGTGATTTATTAACAGTAAGCCACCAAAAATGAAGCACCGCTAAATGCCAGACACTAGGCTGAGCACTTAGAGTCACGATCTCACTTAATTCTTACACCAAGCTTTTGAGATAAGTACTCTTATCATTTGTAATGCGTTGCTGAAGAAGCTGGAGCTTAGAGAGGGGTATGGGCTACACAGCTACCGTCTACACTGTGTTGTGACTCTGAGGGCTGGGACTCTGTGATCCTCCTTTCGGCTTTGCCTCATCAGGCTCTGCCAACAGGGGGTAAAGGAGGAGGAGGAGGAGGGACTTGTCCCTTCCCTTTGCTTCCGGTTCCTGTCGACATTCTCCCAGAGATGGCTCTTCCCTTCAAAGATCCAGGCTCCTGCTCCAGTGTCTCTCCTTCCATCTTCTGGATTCTGAGAACCCCAACTGCTTCTTTTGCCCCCAACCCCAGAGAAGACAAAACTGCTGTTTCCTGTAGTTCTACTGTGTACACGCTGGGTTGCCTTTTTGCTTTCTTAGTCTTCCAGCACCAATTTAAACAATTCCCTACATTAAATTCTCTCTGGTAAAATAGCCAGTGGGTTTCTATTTTCCTGACTGACAAAGAAGTTAAATAAGTTACTCAAGGACACAGCAAGAAATGGTAGAATTGGGATTGAAACCTACTTCCCTCTGACTCCAGACTGCCTGCTCACCCCTGCCCCACTAAGAGCATCTCTGCAATTGGCTTAGAATCTCAAGAGAAAAGAGACTTGCCTGGTCTTAGCTTTCTTCAAGAAAGCCTATTTCAAAAGATTAAAAAAAACCCAAAACTCTTTATACCCTTTAAAAACAAATAACTTTAAAGAAAAATGACTACTGGTATAGATACTATAAAACTCCTAGAGGAAAACATAGGCAGGATGCTCTTGGACATAAATCACAGCAATATATTTTTTGAACCAGCTCCTGGAGTAATGGAAATAAAAGCATAAACAAACAAATCGGATCTAATTAAACTTATAAGCTTTTACACAGCAAAGGAAACCATAAGCAAACAAAATGACAACCTACAGAATGGGAGAAAATATTTGCAAATGATATGGTTGACAAAGGTTTATTTCCAGAATATATAAACAGCCCATATCACTTAGTAACAAAAAACCAAACAACCCAATCCAAAAATGGGCAGAAGACCTAAGTAAGCAATTCTCCAATGAAGACATATAAACAGCCAATGGGCACATGAAAAAATGCTCAATATTGCTAATTATCAGAGAAATGCAAATCAAAACTACCATGAGGTATCACCTCACACCAGTCAGAATGGCCATCATTCGAAAGTCCACAAATGACAAATGCTGGAGAGGCTGTGGAGAAAAGGGAACCCTCCTACACTGCTGGTGGGTAATGCAGTGTGGTGTAACTATTATGGAAAACAGTATGGAGATTCCTCAAAAAGCTAAAAATAGACTTACCACATGATCCAGTAATCCCACTCCTGGGCATATATCCAGAGAAAAATGTAATTCAAAAAGACACATGCACCCCCCTCCCCCAACAATGTTCATAGCAGCACGATTTACAATAGCCAAGACAGGGAAACAACCCAAATGTCCATCAACAGATGACTGGATAAAGAAGATGTGGTATATTTATATAGTGGAATACTACTCGTCCATAAAAATGAATAAAATAATGCCATTTGCAACAACATGGATGGACCTAGAGATCATCATTCTAAGTGAAGTAAGCCAGAAAGAGGAAGAAAAATGCTATATGATAACACTTATATGTGTAATCTAAGAAAAATGACACAAATGAACTTACCTGCAAAACAGAAATAGAATCACAGACATAGAGAACAAACTTATGGTTACCAAAGGATAAAGGAGGTGGGAAGGCATAAATGGGGAGTTCAAAAATTGTACCTCTTGAAGGGGTGATGGAAATGTCAACTATCTTGATTGTGGTGGTGGTTTCATGGGTGTCTACATCTATCAAAATTCATCAAATTGCACATCTGAAATATGTGTACTGTACAGGAACCATACCACAATAAAGGTGTTGGAAAAATGACTATTGATGTGTGAAACAGAAAATTTTATGTCAGGTGCTTGACAGTAATTACTCTGAATGCTAATTAAAGTCCTGGATCCTTGAAATAAGAGTGTTTCATATAGGCTAGTACAGTCTTTGCAGGGGAAGTTGAATTTCAATACTTTAAAGGACAATTCACAACTTCATACTAATATATGTTTGTAGTACATTCCAGGTGCTGATTAGTTGTCTGAAGGGGAAATAGCTTCAAGAACTACGTAATGGATATCATACAGCTTATCTCGTCTACACCCAGGTCATGTACTCCAGAGTATGGGGAACCTGGTGCAGCGTGGGGTCCTAGAAAAAAGCTCCAGCTTCTGTGTCATCTGGATCTGGACTGGGAGCCCAGTTCCCAGCAAGTCCAGAGCCTGTTTTTTCTCATCCCTAAATACCTGCTTCATAGTATTAAAGTGAGGCCTTTGAATAAACAGTGGGCAAGCACATGGTATATTTTATTTTTATTTTTCTTATTTTTTAATGCATTTATTTTCTTCGAAGCTTTTAAAATTCTCTTTTTCTTTTAATGGAGGTACTGGCAATTGAACCTAGGACCTCGTGCACGCCGGACGTGTGCTCTACCACTGAGCCATTACTGCCCTCTTTTGTTTTTGTTTTGGGGGGTAGGTAATTAAGTTTATTAATTAATTAATTAATTTTTAAATAGAGGTACTGGGGATTGAACCCAGGTTCTCGTGCATGATAAATACACACTCTACCACTGAGATACATGCCCCACACACACCGGTATATTTTAGAGTATTTTAGAGTATTCTGTTCTTAATACACACACACACACACACACACACACAGATACCAGGGTAACCAAATGTTATTGGAAAGTATAAAAGTAATACTGAATCCCATGAACAGGATAAGAAGATAAATTATTCTAGAGATGACAACTCTTTATCAAATTAATGTAGAGATTTAATGCCATCCCGATCAAAATTTCAAGGGGTTTCTATAGTACTCAGTGATATCATATTTGTGATTATAAAAATAACATAGGAATTCTAAAAGTCATTAACCAAGATGGAAATATACAAAATAGAAAGAAAAAGGTCCTCTCTCATCCCATCTGCCAGAGGTCTCCACTGTGAAGAGACTGGCAGATACCCTTTGAGGCTTTCTCTGTACCAATACCCCTGTAACCCCAGTGCTCAGTGGCTAGTCTTGTGGCAGGGAGAGTTTGTTCAGTTTCTAACCATAGGCTTACTCCTAGGCCACAAGCACATACACCAGCATCCAGAGCAGTGAAGAGTCCTGAGTCCTGGATCTGGGTAGGAAACCCATAAACCTAGAAGAGTCTGCACACACACACACACACACACACACACACACACACACACACACATTTGTGGCACAGTGGCAACTTTCTGCTCCCAAGGGGAAATGGTGGACAATTTTTCCCCTGAGAGCAGTCACTAACACAGGGCCAGGTCTTGGCTTTCCTGTCCTACTGATAAAAGCCAATGCTCACTAACTCTGCAGGCTCATTTGCACAGTCTCCAGGCAAGAAATTTGGGGGTAACATTTTCCTTGAGATGCACTGTGTGCCAGTGTCAATATGGGCCAATAACCCTTACTGTTGTCTAGGTCAGGGTCCTGGCAAGGAACAAAAAAGACACTGTGCAAAGGGTAATTAAATAGCACACAATGAAAGGACCATCTTCAGAGGTGTGGCTGAGGTAAAGGGACAACAGCAGGGGTGGGGGGGCACCCCGGGGCTTTTTTTTTCCCTCACACTGATTCTTGCCCTCAATCTCCCCTCTTTCTCATGCCTCTCTCTCCCTCTGCCTCTACTGCAGCCACTAGCCCAGAAATTGGATGTGTTGAATTAAATACAAACCTGCTGTAATTCCATTGCACCTCACAGCTACCTTACTGCTGTTTACCTCTCCTTCTACTCCTTCATTTCTGGGGAAGCTGTGAATTTAAGCTGTGGAGCCCCAATTCCCTGACCACTCCCTCCCAGGGGAGGGTTAGTGGAGGTCTCAAGCTGCTTCGCTCAGCCTTCTGGATCCTACTGTGCCAGCATCCCTTACTCGAGTTAAGAACATTTGCAGTGCTGCTCTCAGCCTGCTCGACACAGCAATGGGATGACGCTTGGGTACCAGGCATGGTTGGCTGCAGTGAGAGCCTGGAGCTGCCTTTCAGGGTTTGAACCTAGTGGTACCCGCAGACCCCAGACCCTTTTCACACCATTCCCTGCGCATCTGCATTTCCCCAGTACCACAGAGGGTTTCCTCAGGAGGGGGCCCTGGGCTGTCACCTGCCTATTCTGCCCACATCCATGTGGAAGGATGGAGCGGCTGGGAGTGTGGCCTGGATTTGCATGACACTCTAGTACAACGGCCAACACTTCACCTGTCTGATTATATAGCCTTTTCTGGATTGGCTTTTGAGAAGTGCCCAGGTCCAGGAGCAAGCAGCCTGTCGTTCATCACCCTCTGTCTGAACTAACTGCCTTGGCGGAGAGGATTCCACCAGAGGAGAGGCAGCTGAGCCACCGTACTGGTCTCCTGCCAACACTGCATAGGCTGCAGCCAGTTTCCAGTCTAAGCCCTCCTTGCCTGCCTTACTTGTTCAAATCTCATTCAATAATTAGAAGTTGTCTCACCCACTACTTTCCAAGTGGGCAAGAACGTGGGACACTTCTTCACTTTTTATCTTCCCAAACATCCTACCCAAAACCAATCCCAGACACACACCTGGTCAGCGAACTCTCTGCTTTCATCCCACCCAGCACTCAGCAGAATCCTGTCAATTCTGCAGAGTCCTCAGATGCATCCATCCCTGTAACACTCCTCTAGCTGACTCCAATTCTTGTCACCTCCCCCTTTCCACGCCAATCCGGCATCCTTCACAGTTTTTCATTCTGGGAGCATCTCATGTGGCTTTCACCACCTGCTCCGTCTCCCGTCTCAGCACCTTAAAGTGGTTGCCCCCGTAGCTTTTGTCTGTTTTGGTCCTACTCGTTCTGATGCGTTGCTTGTGAATCTGCCTCCTCTCTCTAAGAGCTATCCAACGTTCCCGTATAGCCTTTGTTTAACCACTCGAGAGTCAGTTGAAGACGTCTTACCTCTTTCCCTTGAACTGTGTACTTCAGTGTGTATCTCAACAAGGTTATTTTCTTACATAATGACAACACAAGCAACAGACTGAGGAAATGTAATACCATTCTATGATATAGACAGGATATTCAAATTTTGACATTGATCTCCATAATGTCCTCTTAGCATTCTTTCTCCTGATCCTGGTTCCAATTCCAGATCACCATTTTATTTAGATGTCATGTCTTTCTGAGTCTCCTTTATTCCAGGGCAGTTCCTGGCCTTTCTTCCTTCATGACGCTGACATTTTTGACGAGCACAGGCAGGGGTTTTGTAGGCTGTTCCTCAGTCTGAAGTTGTCTGATCGTTTCTTCCTGGTGAGACTCAGACTAGGGCGCACTGGCAGGAAGGCTACAGAAGGGCTATGGCTTCTCCACATGTTCATCTCTGGCAGAAGTTTTGAAGAAATTAATTTACCTTTTTCTCCCCATAGTTCCCCTTCTCTCTTCCCCCATCTGAGCAGGAAGAACAGAATAGAATGGAACTCTGATTCCTTGCATCAGTGGGGATGTGGAGCAGGGCAAGAAGTGGTAGTTACTTCCTGGCTTTTATTTCCAAAAGCGTAGGCCTATTGAGAAGAGATGGAGGGATCCAAGGGAAGCAGAGAGCAAGAGAGAGAGAGAGAGGAAGGATTGCCCCTGACCCAAAGGAATTCAGGGGAGAAGGGTCAGGGATTTCCAGTAAGAGACAGGACTAGAGTCTGCTCCCTGGGAGAGCCCAAGGTGATGGCAGGACCTTGGAGGGAAGCATTGCCCAGAGAGGATTCCAGGCTTGGGTCTGGCTTGCCAAGATTCCCATGCTCCAAGTAGGGGAAGGACCAGCAGTTCCAGCAGACCTGAAGGTGTGATACAAACTAAGAGATTGGGGTGTTGCCCCAGGAAGGACCCAGAACCTTTGCCCCACCTTGGGAAAGTGGCATAGGTCCCAGGAGTGATTGCCTGTCACGAGGAAGACTTAGAGGTACAATGAAGTTTTGTCTGAAAATAGCAAAGGAAATGTCATCTTTTTCCTATGCCCAAGTTTGTGGCTGAAGTTCAGGACTGATGAACACTCACCACCTCCTCTCAACCCTGCCAGCCCCTCTAACAGAGCCTAGCTCTCAGCTCTCAGGGACCCTTCCTCTTGGAACCCCTCCTTCACTGCCCCCTCCCCCTGCTCCATTTTAGTTTATTTCTCTCCTTTGCTCCTCCTCCTTCCAAAGGATCCTGCCTCTCCTTGCGGTCAGTCTCTGAGTGGATCATTGGTCATTTATCTCTGTCCATCCACTGCTGAATGGGGCCCATGCTCTGGCTCTGCAGATGGCGAGGGAAGGGGACAGAAGCCGTCATCTTGGCTGGACTCAGGGTAGAGTGTCTGTATGAGTTGTCTACGCTATGTAACAAATTACCCCTTCACTCCCAGGTTTACAACATTTATTATCTCGTGGTTTCTATCTGTCCAGAATCTGGGTGTGGCTTAGCTAGGTTCTCTGTCATCAAGGTGTTAGGGCTGCAGAATTTTCAAGACTCAACTGGGAAGGTATCTCCTCCCAAGCTCACTCATGAGGCTCTTGGCAAGATCCAGTTCTCATGGGCTGTGGGCCAGTGGCCACCTTCAGTTTCCTGCCACATGGACTTCTCCATAGGACAGCTCACAGGGATGGTATCAGAGCCAGCCAGGGAGAGACAGCACTAGCAAGACAGAAGTCACAGTCTATTATAACCTATTCTTGGAAGTGACATCTCACCACCTTTACAGCATGTTATTTGTTAGAAGCAAGTCCAGCCTAGTGACTGAGAAACATTGAGAGAGAGAAATAAAAAGAATTTCTATTGGGATAACACCAAACTTCATAGCCTAAACAAAATCTTAATTTTTTAAAGTCACACCAAATCCATTTTAACTCTATTATCAAAGTAGAGTGTATTATCAAATCCACCTTAACTCCGACGTGTGATCTTCAGCTACAGCCTGAAACCCTGCTTTCTGATCACTCTGCTAGAAGTCCAGCCCTGAGCCACGCAGTGAAATGGCAGTGTCTTTGGGAGTGTGGCCACCCCTTTGCCCCTTGGCGGCCCCTCTCTTCCATCCACTGCCTGTGTGTCCTCTCCATTCCTCTCCTCCTTCTGAACCCCTTCTCAGGACAGTCCCTGATCTTGTACTTGGGCTGACCTGACATCCAGCCCAGGCCCTTGCTGGCTCTCTCATGCTCACTCCGTGGCCTGTGAACAGTGGAGGAAGCTTCCTGTAGGTGGCCGTCCTCCTGGTCTGATATGCCTTCCACACTGCATTTCCTCGCTTTTCTGCCTAGTTTGGGCCCACACCTGGGGCCTTTGTCCTGTCCACAGCATCCAGGTTTTGGACTGTTTAACCTGGCATCTATATTAGCAAGGTCCAGTTGGGAAATCTGCACCTGCTCTACACATTTCATGCAGAGAGCTGGCTGCAAGGGTATTGAGGGGGTAGGCAGGGCAGAGAGAGAAGGGATGACCCAGACATCGGGATGTGAAGCCCACTGACCCCCACTACTGCCACTGATGGAGCTGCTTGCCACCCTGGGTGGGAGCCAGGAACCCACACTCCTGTCACTGCTAATGCTGCCAGAGGCCCCGCCAAGGGTGAGAGACGGTGCAGGCTGGTTTCTTCTACTTTTGGCTACTTCCCAGAGGTAGACTCCCACCAAGAGCAGCTGGCAGAACACTCTGGGAAATGCAGTCAGAACACTGCCCTGCCGCTGCTGCCGCCCCCAGACCTGCCAGGCCGGAGACCCCTCAGAAGGTTGGGACTGGAGCCGGCGGCCCCCACGCAAAGCCACACAGCATCCTTCCAGACACAGGACCTGCCATCTGGCCCTTGGCCCTTTGCCTTAGCTGTTCAGAGAGCACCCTCCAGTCAGCCTCTCACCTGCAGAGGGTTTCAATGTTAACAAAGACCAAAGGAAAGAGAGGAATGAGAGGCACACCTGCACCGGAGGGGCAGGCTCAGGGCTCACCCAGAGCTCTGATCTTGGAAAAGGCTGGACTTACTCTGAGACTGGTACCCTGGGGCAGGAGTAGGAGTGGAAACACTCCTGTTTCTGTGGCCAGAAACACCTGTGCTTTGTTTCTGTTTCCTTAGCCGCCTTTCGGTTTGGCTTCCATACATTTTTTCAGTTTCAATTCTTTCTATATTTCCTAGGAGATGTGGTAGAAATACTTGACTCTGGCATTACACAAAACAGGAAATTGCATTTCACAGGATTTGATTATCTCTGGTTCCCATTTGGTCCTGGTGTGCTTCTAACTCGAATGTCTGCCTTTGCACAACTGGCAACTTTAGCAGTGATCCAGAGATATTTATTGAAAGTCTGCTACTAGCCTGACCCTGGATAACGAAGTGAAAAAAGAAGAAGGAAGCGTCCCAGTCCTCGCCTTTAAGTAGCTTATGGTTTTATTAAGGAGGGATGCTTATGCACATGTACTTTCAGGAAGGAAAAAGGTGGAGGAAGTTCTACAGTGTTACAGTCTGTGGTATTCACCGAGGGTTTCAGTTCAGAAGAGCTAGGTTTCTCTCTAAAGAAGGGATTATATTTGGAAGGCACAGGAGAAAGATAGGTGAGATCCTAGCATGGGAAACTGATAGCAAAGGTGAGAAATGAATAGGTATGTGTGGGGAGGCAGTAAGACGGCTTAGCTGGATAGGAAAACATGGGTAATATTGTGGAGGGTCTCGAACATCTTTTGAGGAAACTGAACTTGATTCTCTAGCAGCCAACATATGGCCATGAAAAAAATGACAATTACAAGCCATCTTGTCAACATCCTGGTTCTACAGAATTAAAATATATAAGCAGCCTGAAAGATGCAGTATCTTGGGGGCTGGGTATAGCTCAGTGGTAGAGCCTATGCTGAGCATGTGCAGGGTCCTGGGTTTAATCCCCAGTACCTCCATTAAAAAATCAAAAATAAAAAATGAAAGATGCAATGTCTTAATAAACATGACTCAAGTAATAAATTTAATTCCATAAGCCTGGTAATTACATTTTTATAAAATACAGACTCATTGGTTATCAGGTGGAAAACATTTTATCATACATCTCAATGTATTTTTTTCTCCTAAAAGAGAAAGTAGAAATATCCCTCACCATTCTAATCCATTTGATTTCTGCCTTTGGAAAGTACATCGAGATAGAGAGGGATACTGTGATATTTCAATCTATTTGATTCCTGAGTTCCTGAGTTAGGAAAGTAAATGACTTGAGCCCTAACTCAAAAAAAAAAAAAAAAAAAAGGATGCTTGTCTATTCAGTGCTTGGATTTGTAGTGTTAGGAGAGCAAGGGAGGTCTGGGCCAGATTTTCCAGGGCTCCCTCTCCCTCTTCTGCCCTCCCCCTAGCTCCTAGAGTCTGATCCAGTCTGCCAGAGTCAACACTCAGGGCCCCAGGCCAGGTCAGCATCTTTTACCACCTGCTCTTGGGTGAGGACGCTGGTTATGAAGCCCTGACGCCCAGCCCCACACATACACGCGCGCACACACACACACACACACGTTTTCAACTCTGAGAAGGGTCCCTCTAGTGGCAAATCTGTATAATACCCAGTGGAACAGGATGCCCCTGGAAGGCTGGTACCTCGCAGTGGCTGCTCTTCTGGTTTTCCGAGAGGTAGGGGATGCAATGAAGAGGCTGGCTTCAGCCAGACTGTGAAGGGGTTTCCGGCTGGACTAAAGACGTTGAGCTTTGCTTTATGGGCAATGTGAGACGTTGGGCAACACAAGTTTTAAAGGAGGGGGGGGACAAGTGACCAGTTCTCCATTTTATAAAGGCAGCGCTTGCCCTCAGCACTTGGGTAACTATCAGAGCATAAATGATGAAAATGAAACAGCTAGCTTAAGAAATAAAAAATAGAAATAAATTAAAACCTCTTCGCGTGTGCTTGGCTTGGGGCTAAGCCGAAGACGGGAACTGCCATTACTTTGCTGGCTGAGGGAGGTGAGCACAGAAATCAGCCCTCAGCAAGCCTGCCCTCCTCACCGCCTCCTGCTCCACCTTCTGCATCACCAGCGACAGATACCCCCCCCCCCAAAGCTCCCCACACTTTGACACTGGGAAAGTCTATTAAAACAAAGCTCAAGAACCTCTGGAAAGGGAAGAAAAGAGGCAGTTATCACCAAAAGACACCTTGAAGACTGCATCAGTTACGATTAAGGTTGACTCTGGATAAGAATTTCAAAATAACAGTGATTTCAGCAGACAAAAATTTCTTTTCCCTCCTTATGTAAAAGCACAGTGGTTGGCAAACATTTTCTGTAAAGGATCAGATAGTAAATAGTTCTGGCTTTGCTGGCCATACTACTACTCAAGTCTGCCATTGTAGAATGAAAGTAACCACAGACAATGTGTAAGCATGAGCGTGGTGTATTTTAATAAGACTTTATTTTTGGACACTGAAATTTGAGTTGCATATAATTTTCACATGTCATAAAATATTATTATTCTTTGAATTTTTTTCAACCATTTAAAAATATAAAAACTGTTCTCATCTCAAAGGCCATACAAAAATACGTGGTGGGCCAGATTTGACCCACAGGCTGTGGTTTACCCAACTGCTGCCCTAAAAGATGAAGATGTAGGGTAATCACTATAAATAATAGAGATGTCATATATAAATGACGTTATAAATGACTGGGGCTGGCACACAGCTAAGCCCCGCACACTGTCCTCACAATAACCCCATGATTAGGTTGCTTACGAGTCTGACTTTATAGACGAGAAACTGAGGCCCAGAGATGCTAACTAACTTGGCCAAGATAACAGAGCTAGCAAGAGTTTCGGAAGAAAGAATGGAGAGTACAAGCAGGGGACACCCTGCAGCGTGGCTCACTGGCCAGATGCTGGAAGAGGACACAGAGGCAGGTGCCTGCCCAGAGGACCGTGGAGGTTAAGGGTAGACTCTGGAGTGAGACCTGGGTTCAAATCCTCACCCCACCATCCAGTAGCTGTATGGACTTAAAGAAGTGACAGGACTTCCCTGAACTTTATTTCTCTCAGATGAAAAATGGGGACAATGACACCACCTGTTTTGTGGAGTTGCGGGGAGGGTATGTGTGAAGTGCTTGGCCTGTGTCAGGCGTGGGGTCATGTGACTTTTAAATACAGGCCCAGGAGTTTACTGTGGGATGAGGGCCAAGCAGCGTCTGGACCGTCTGGAGGCAGGAGAAAAGGGGCTTTGGGGATAGCGTTGCTACTTCAGAAAGGATTCAAATACCAAAACAGAAGCCCTTTGGCCTTGGCTGGCAGGGAGGAAAGGGCCAGGGTACCTGAGCCAGCCTTTTTGAGACCCCATCATTCTCTCTGCTAGGGGTCGGAAGGGTTGCAGAGGAGCAGGGCAAATGGACCCTGCCCATGGGAGCTGCCTGTCTGTGGGAAGATATAGTTTTGAAAACTTAATGAGATGCCTGCAGCAGTACTTTGTCACCTCCTGCCTCCAGCCCTGTTCAGTCACAATCACAAAGACCCTGTTCAGGATATGAAACCCCCTACCTAATAGCAGGCAGGACTCTGGGAGCTCCTGTTCCTCCAGCAGGAGAACAATTCTTGAGAACAATTCTATTAAGCACTTGTTGAGTGAAGGCACTGTCCTAGATGGGATTTGCACACATTACTCTGTTCATTCTTTTCAAAAATCCCTCAGGGAGGTACTGTCAGCCCCAATTTGCAGACGAGAAAACTGAAGCACAGAACAGTTAAGACACTCTCCCAAAGTCACCCAGCAGAGGATTATAGCCCAAGCCTCCCACGCAGAGCCCACCTTCTCACACCCTATATAAGTCATTGATTTGAGCTTCATTACACAACAGAACCCCTGGGCAGCTGGTTAAAAACATACAAACCTGGGTCCCATCACCCAGAGATTGTGATTCAGCAGGTGAGAAGAGCAGCCCAGGAATATGCGTGTTTAACAAATACCCTGGGTGATCCTGGAGCACTCTCAAGTTTGAGAAGCACCCCTCTGTGGTGGTGGAGACTCTTGAATCGTGGTGCAAACAAGAGCCAGCTGCAGAGGCCTAGACCGCGATGCGGCTTCAGGAGTATCACAAAACAGATGCTGACTTCGTTTTTTTACTTTTGTTTAAAACGAACTCAACGAAACGGAGAGTAAACGCATCTATAACTGAAAGGAAATCCGATCTTAACAGGCTCTTGAGCCAGGGGTGGGAGCAAGGAGGCCCACAGGTCAGCCGTTCGGGAAGGAAGGCGTACCGTTCCTTCTCAGCTGCGGGCGCCCCAAAGCGCTGAGGCCGTCAACTGTCCCCGCCCGCAGGGAGCGGCGAGGCGCGGCGAGGGCGCGGCGGGCCTGGGAGCCCCGCCCCTCAGGTGGGGGCGTGGCCAGAGCGCAGGCCTCCGCGGGAGGACCACACGGGGCTTCGCTAAACCAGGCTACAGGCTCGCCCACTAAAGCAGGACCTAAGTCGTACGCCTCACCAAAGATTCTGAGTCCCGGACTGACGTCCACTGGGTTCCACCTGATGCCTTGCCTCCCTCAGAGACAGCCCCTTGCGCCTGCAGAACCCGTCCAGGTCCAGGCGGGGAGAGCCCGTTTGCTCCAGCCCCTCTGCCCCATGCCTCACTGTCACCCCCGGCTCGCCTCTTCTGTACCTCAGACGTGCTTAAAGAGGTTCTAAGAAGAAGCATTTTAAAAAGTTGGCACCACGAGGAAAGTCAGCCTCCCTCTGAGGAGGATTAGCGGTACCTGTCTCTGGGGAGTTGTCCGACGAATCTCCGTCCGTCCGAAGTCTCCTCACGGCAGGCCCGCTTCCGGGCGCTGCCAGACTGACGGCGGGAGAAGCCCGGCCTCCGTGTGGCACCCAGGTGGGCGTGGGGCCCGGGGTGCGGACGGAGGCGTGGGGGGTGGGGCGGGGGGGGGCGAGGGTCCCCGAAGGACGGGCGCTCAGGGGCAAAGGTCCTCCTGGCTGGCTTCGGGAATGGGGCCAAGAGCCGCCTCAGGGTAATGGCGAGGGCAGGGACACGGGCGACGGCAGCTTGAGCGGGGGACGTGGGCTCCTGACACCGGGACGGCCCGCCTGTGGTAGCGGTGAGCCTTCGGGCGTGCGCGCGCGGGTCCGGGGGACGCTGGGGTGCGCCCCGCCTGGCCTGTCCCGGGAGCGAGGGTAGAAGAACGGAGCAGTTGTTTCCCGGCCTCCGTGGAGGACTGCGTGGTGTCCCTTCTCCCTCTTCCTCGGGGGCCCGAGACCCTGTTCTCTCTGGAAGGAGGCAGGGAGGCAGTTAAATGCCTGGGGCTAGAAAAGCTGCCAGAGAAACAAGTGGGGAAACATGGAGGCTGAGAGGCGGTAGGGCAGAGAGAGACCAGGAAAATAACAGCAGAGAAGGGGAGCACAAAGGAGAGGGAGATGGGGACCGACGCAGCGAAAAGGAGAAGGGGCCGGGACGGGTTAGGCTCGCGGTCCCCGCCGCGCGCGCGCTCGCGTGGCGCTGCGCTTCCCGCCGCGCGTGGGGACCGCAGTCCGGCGCCGAGAGTCTTGGTCCTGGGAAGCGGGGCGCGGCCGGAAGGGCGGACGCCCCCTCGCCCGTCACGCTCCGCACGTTCGTGGGGAACGTGGTGCTAAGCCATTTCGGGACGACCTGCTTTGGGGGGGTGGGGGTCGTACGTAGCAGAGCGGCTCCCTCGCTGCCATCTATTGAAAATCAGCCGTTAACAAGGGTTTGCAAAAAAAAAAAAAAAAAAAGGAGGAGGTGGAGTTAAAAAAAGGAAAAAAGTATATTAAAAAAGAAAGAAAAATTAAAGAAAGAGAAAGCAAGGCAGTCAGGGTCACAATCTGAACTCTCCTCCTATGTGGTCTCGCCGTGGGCTTTCTGGCCTCGCAGCGGCTTCCTTGGGAAAGTCTGCCCTGGGCCCGCAGGGAGGGTCTTCCACAGATGGTGGAGGGGTGTGCGGAGGCTGTTGGAATGTAGGACTAAGAGGCCCTTGCAGTCGGGGGCAATGGAGAAGGGGCTGAAACAATCCGTCCTCTCTCATGGTGGAGGCTAGGGGACACATGTACAATAGGGGTAGCAGCACCTACCCCTAGGGGGACGGAAGATGGCGTAGTCACCTCAGCAGCAGTGCCGAAGGTTCGTTCCAAGAATAATGACGAGGGACTGCACCATCGAGGAGGCCTTAGGGACAGCAAGGTGTCCATCTCAGGGGTATTTACATGGTGGAGTCCTTGCAGCTTGATTGACCAGCTGTAGAGGGAAAGGGAAAAAGGAAAACCAAAATCTATACCTGGGTTTCTATTTTGAGTAATGGGTGGATGATCATGCCATCAACTAACAGGGGATAAAGGAAATGCAGATTTTATGAGGAAGTCACTTCTGTTGTGCTATTCATGTTTGTGCAGAAAACAATAACTGGCCAATAAACATGGGAATATGCTCAACCCCACTATTAACCAAAGAACAGAAGTTAAAACAAGATCATTTTCTTATTAAACTCACAAAGATATAAGATTCAGAAATAATGGGGGTATAGCTCAGTGGTAGAGCACATGCTTACCATGCACGAGGTCCTACGTTCAATCCCCAGCACTGCCATTAAGAAAAAGAAAGAAAGAAAAATAGAAATATTCAATATTGGCAGGGACATTGGCCATAGGAGCTCTCATGTGTTTTTGATGGGGGTATAATTTGTACAGTCATTTTTGCGGGCAATTTGGAAAGATGTATTAAAATGTTTAATGTGCTTTCTATTTGACTCCATCAGTCAACTTGAAATCATCTTTCAACAGCTTGCAAAAATAAGAGCTATGCACTGGAACATTGTATTAGCAAGAACACCCTAGTTGCTTCAATTTCCAGTTGTGTGATTTGGGGCAAATTACTTAACCTGCCTGTGGTCAGTTTCCTCATTTGTACAGTTGGAAATAATAGTGCTTACATCATTAACTGGTTAGGAGGATTAAAAGAAATAATGCAAACCAAGTGCTTAGCACGGTGCCTGAATCACTGTCCAGCTGTGTAGCAAGCACATTCCCAGTGATAATGGGAATTCTGATGGCACATTACTGGGAGGTCTGCTAGCATGGAAGCGAGTGTCTGGGCACAGGGAGAGCACTGCAGAGAAGCTGAAAGTCCAGAGCAGACAGAAAAGAAGATGAGTCTGTTTGAGAAGTGTACACCTCAATCACAGGAGAGAAGGAAGCAGGAGGCTCAGGACTGGCCTGGAAAGACCCGTAATAGTGGTTGGTGAAGGTGTCAACCAAAGAGCCCCAAAATTCCTTCTGAAAGTTACCAGCCTGGCAGGAGCCTTAGAGTCTCAGAGTGGACTCTTTGGTGCTCCCCTGCTGCACAAGTGTGTCTGGACTTCCAGAACAAGCAGGGGTAGGGAGTGAGGGAGCAAAGGACCGGAGCAGAGCCTTTCCATCTTGGTTGGCATAGTGATGGGAATGTGGTTGAATAGTTCTAGGGTGACTCAGCCCCGCTCAGAGCCTCAGGCTTATCTATGGGAACTGGTCTTCAGTGTCCTGTACCTGACTATTCTCAGAGCTGTGCCTCACAGGTTAATTCACTGTCCCTACTCGAATCAGTCTCAGCTCCTTTGCATCCTATCTGCCTACTTTTCATACTGTCACTGGGTCACTGGTCATGGTCTCAGAACTTAAATGATGTCCTGGGTCTGAGAACCTCCTCTTTCCGGGGCCCACCCAGGCATCCATGCTGTGGGGCATCTAGAATGGAGTTTAAGAGTGAGCAGAGACCTTTATATTTATTTATATTATAAAACATATTTTGTGTGCCCAGAGTAGTTCTTGAACTTTCACTTTCCCAAAGGCCTATGTTTGGGGATTCCAAAGTATCCCTGACATGCACATTAAATAATTACTTATTAATTCACATCTATATGCAAATATATTTAATTCCTTTCCTTCCCCCTTAGAGTTAGGGATTTGCAGATATTAACTACTATACATAAAATAGATAAACAACAAGGTCCTACTGTACAGCACAGGCAACTACATTCAATACCTCGTAATAGCCTATAATGAAAAATAATATGAAAAGGAATATATACATATTTACGTATAACTGAATCATTATGCTGTACAGCAGAAATTAACACATTGTAAACCAACTTCAATAAAAATAAATAAATAGCTCTAAGTTACCAAAACAATTAAAAACAAAAAACACAGTGAGAGATTTGATAAAGTGAGGGAGAAAAGGTCTCAGCTTGTTGATGAGATTGGGGTTTCCCAGCTGGCTATTGCAGGGCACTGGATCCCCAAAAGGGCAGACAGCGTCTCCAAGATACACCTGGCCAGCTCTACAGGGTGGTCCAAGGCTGAAAGAATGTTGCAATCCCAGGGCCTGGTGTTAGGAGATCTACATTCCTGTCTCACCTTTGCAACTTAATAGCTCCATGAACCCTGAGTTCCCATCCCTAATCCTTTCTTCTCTCAGCCATAAAGAAGGGTCAGTCATGCCTGCCCCAACCTGTCTGTGTGTGGCTGTGCTTTGAAAAATATTCCCCCTGCCATAAATAAAATAAACAAGTACATTTTATTATCATTACTAGTGGAAATGTCCCTTGGGGACTGGCCTCAGATGGGTCAGTATGACTGAGGTGAGGGGCTGGCCCTGCAGCCTTGGCTGCATGTCTCTCCAAGCCACACACAGAAGCACTTAAAATGACCCATTCATCTTTGCTGAGATCAAAACCTGAAAGAGAACAAGTTCAGCTGATTACAGCTTTCTTCAGGGAGTTTCAAATGAACAATGCAGGGCCTGCTGATGCTGGGATAAGGTGGACAGAGAGCTCTGGGCTCCTGCTTCCGGCCCAGGGAACAGAGCTGCCAGTGCTGGCAGCATAGGACCAAGCAGTCAGGCAAGCGGGACTGTTTTCTAACTGCTTACTCTTAGGCCTGTCCACAGAGCCCAGATCCACCCAAGAGCAGCCTCCCAGGCCCATCAAAGAGATGTGGGATGTGGCCTGCACCAGGGTAAAGCAGAAGTCTGCTGGAGGTGGACAGGATGTGTGGGTACCATAAAGGAAATATGAAGGACTGATTCTGCCCATGCAGAAGGGAGGGATGACTTGGACGCAGCAAGGATGGTAGCCATTTCATAAGTGGAGATGTGATGTGGGCTGAAGGAGCCTTCATGAGAAGTCAGACCTGGTTCAAATGCCTCTTCTGCCATCTTCACCTGTCTCAACCTCAGTTTCCTTATCTGCAAAAATAGAGATGAGACTACCAGTGCTCTCTGATCCGCAGTTGTGAAGAGTTCTTGGTATTAGGGAGCATTGTACAAATAGCACATCATTAATAATCGTGATACATTATTAATGATTTAAGTGCTGGAGGGAGCACCTTGAGGAAGTGGGTTAAATAGCAATTTGATCATCATATGAAGTCTATCGATAAGTATTTCTGAAGAACTTTTGGTTGGAGAACATTTGCTTGGTTTTACTTTAACCTCACAGGAATCACAGAGCTCAGAACTGGGGAAAGATGGCTTAATCATCTAATTTAAGCATCTTATTTTACAGACAAGCCCACAGAGGCAGAGATTCCATCTGATTTCTCTTTGCTTTATGCAAAGCTCCTGGCACAGACCACGTGATCAGTAAGTACTTGTGAGACAGAACTGAGTTCATTCCACTGCCTAAAGTTTAGTCAGTGCAGGCTGGGACCCTACTGCACTGCATCATGAGACAGAAGGAGAGAAATGAAGGATCTGGGATTCAAGTGTGCAGGTGCTTTTTTAGCAATCCTCAAGTCTGTGGAATATTTAAGGTGCCTTTTAGATAACATAATTCAACTGCATTATCCTGTAAGTAAAATAATACATACATATATGTGTGTGTGTGTGTGTGTGTGTATTTTTGGGGGGTTCTTGGGGGTAAAGATGAGGAATGAATAAGGCAATCATAATTCTTGCTGCTTCCATATCCTAACTGTGAGTTTTCAGATATTTTGATTCAGAGGTAGTTTCTTCTCTTGCTGTTGGAAAGAAAAATCCCTCAGTTGAAAATTAAATAACTTCTTATGGAAATATGGCATATGTATGCATGCATGTATGTATGTATCTATCTATCCCACATAATTTGCATTTTTTATGGTAAAGCATTACCCTTACTAGCTGCAAAATTTACATAGGTTTTATTGCAGTGCTTCAACATCCCCTTGCTTAGCTACTTCCTCAAATGACCTAGATACATTTTGATCCCTGGATAGGGTTAGCATGCTGCTCTGGGGAAGGTTTCTGCAGTAGAAATTATTCAGGAGATCTGGGCCGCTTGTCAAGAGTCTGCTGTTCTTTACTTACGGACCTTGGTTTTCTTGTTGAGGTTGGGGAGGCAGGGGATGTGGGAACTAGAGTTAATTTATGAACATGTATGTAAGTCTTGTTCTTGGACAGAAACTTTTCTAAGTACTTATAAATACTAACTTATTTGATTCTCACAACCACCCTAAGAATGACTATTATTATCCTTATTTTATAGATGAGGCTAAATCATTTGTCCAAATTCTGTTAAGAATTTAGTTGGGGGAAGGTATAGCTCAGTGATAGAGCACATGCTTAGCATACACAAGGTCCAAGGTTCAATCCCCAGTAACTCCATTAAAAAATAAAAATAAATAAACCTAATTACCTCCTGCCCCCCGTCAAAAAAAAAAAAAAAAAAAAAACTCCAAAATGAAAAACTCAGTGATTTAAATAAATTAATAAATAAATGAAATCTTAAAAAGAAAAGAATTTAGGAACTCTTGGAAGAGTCCTCTGCCAAGATTAACATCATTCTTAAACAAAAATGAAACTTACCTGATGGCCTCTCTGTTGGTTCTTAACTTTTAGGGGTCATACATCCCTCTGAGAATCTGATGAAAGATATAGACCCCTTCTTTGGAAAATACACATATGTTGATAAATTAATCTATATTCCAAAGCCGTCCATGGAGCCCAGCCAGGCTAAAAACCCTTAAAAATAACAGAGGAATGCATGAGTTCTCTTTGGCAACTTCTCCCACAGGAGCCCTAAACCAGAGAGAGAGAGAAATTCTGGAATCTACTATCTGCTTTTTGTGCCATGTCCCTTCTTACTCAATTGCTCTAGATTAGAAATCGCCTAAGTAAACTGATAGTCATAGTGGTTATTTATGGAGGGTGGAATTCTTGGGTCCTTTCACATTCTTCATGATGTATTTCTGCAATGTTTAAATATTTCCCTATAACCATGTGTCACTTTTGTCATCGAAAATGAAATGAAAGATTTTTTAAGGAATGAAACAAAAATTTGCATTACAGATTTACTAAAAAATGTGCAAAATTATGTACATACAGGGCTATTCATCACTACATTGCTTATAATCCTCCCAAATGGCTTCAGGAAAAAAGAGGCTAAATAAACTATGTGCCTCCTTCGATGCATTGCTGTGTGGCTACTAAAAAACCTGCAAGGTAGCTCTACGTGAGGCTCTCTCAAACCTCAAGATCTACCATTTGGAGAATAAACCAAGATACTAAGTGGTATGGAGGGAGCTACAGCTTGGTGGAGGAATGAAGGAGGCAAGAAAATAGAATATTGGTTGGTGCATCTATTACCTCCAGGAGGATCAGAAAAACCTGTGGCAGTTACTTGTCTCTGGCAAGTCAGAGAGGAAGGAGAGACTTACTTTCACTCCATGCCCTTTCCTATTTTTGAATTGTATTTCATTTATGGATCACCCATTCGGTAAATAAATACAATTTTTAAAAAGTAAAGGACTTTAAAGGTCATGGAGAAACACCATCATCTGAGAGGTTTCTTCTCACCATAGGACTTTGCACTGTCTGTCCTTCTTCCTGGAGCCACCTTCTCTACCCACGCTCACCCTTTGGATCTCAGCTCAGTTGAGAGTTCCTCGTCAGAGTCTTCCCTGGCCTTCCCAACAAAGTTGAGCACTCTTTAAAAAAAAATTTTTTTTATTAAAGTATATTTGATTTTCAATGTTATGTTAGTTTCTGGTGTACAACAAAGTGATTCAGTTATACTTACATATATTCTTCTTCATTATGATTTATTACAAGACATTGAACATAGTTCCCTGTGCTGTACAGTAGGACCTTGTTTATCTATTTTATATATAGTAGTTTGTGTCTGCTAGTCTAAATTCCTGATTTATCCCTCCCCCTACTTTCCCCTTTGGTGACCATAAACTTATTTTCTATGTCTGTGAGTCTGTTTCTGTTTTATAAATAAGTTCATTTGTGTCATATCTTAGATTCCACATATAAGTGATGTTGTACAATATTTGTCTTTCGCTTACTTCACTTAGTATGACAATCTCTATGTCCATCCATGTTGCTGCAAATGGCATTATTTCATTCTTTTTTATGATTATTATTCCATTGTGTATATGTACCATATCTTCCTTATCCAGTCGTCTGTCAATGAAAGCACTCTTTTTATCTGTTCTTGTAATGCCATGTGCCTTTCCATCCAAACACTTTTCCCAGTGGCAGTTCTACATGTATTTTTGTGATTATTCAATTCATACTTGTCTTTTCCCACTAGGCACAAGTTCCTTTAGAAAAGGGTCTTTGAATTTGCTCACCAGTATATGCATAAAATTGGGGATAGTAGGGTACCTGGTGTACTGGTACACAACAGGATAAATAGTGAATGAGTACCGCCACCACCCCTACATTTCTGCCGGCAGGTCATCAGGGCTGTTCTTCTTTTTTTTTTTTTTTAACATATTTTTATTGAAGTATAGTCAGTTTCCAATGTTGTATCAATTTCTGGTGTACAGCAGAATACTTCATTCATACAGGAATATACATATATTCATTTTCATATTCTTTTTAACCGTAAGTTACTACAAGATATTGAATATAGTTCCCTTGTTGTTTATCTGTTTTATATATAGTAGTTAGTGTCTACAAATCTCAAACTCCCAATTTATCTCCTCCCATCCCTTTTCCCCCCTGGTAACCATAAGTTTGTTTTCTGTGTCTATGAGTCTGTTTCTGTTTTGTAAGTAAGTTTATCTTTTTTTTTTAGATTGCACATGTGAGTAATATCATATGGTATTTTTCTTTCTCTTTCTGGCTTACTTCACTTAGAATGACATTCTCCAGGTCCATCCATGTTGCTGCAAATGGCATTATGTTATTATTTTTTATGGCTGAGTAGTATTCCAATGTATAAATATACCACATCTTCTTTATCCAGTCATCTATTGATGGACATTTAGGTTGTTTCCATGTCTTGGCTATTGTAAATACTGCTGCTGTGAACACTGGGATGCATGTATCTTTTTGAATTAATGTTCCCTTTGGATATATGCCCAGGAGTGGGACTGCTGGATCATATGGTAAGTCTATTTTTAGTCTTTAGAGGAATCTCCATACTGTTTTCCATAATGGCTCATCAGGTCTGTTCTTAAACACTCAAGAAGCTGGACCTCACAATTTCTTCAAGCTGTCCATTATATCTTCAGATACCTCTCACTGTTAAAAATTTCAACCTGATATTGTCATACTGAACTAAAATGAGCTTCCACCCATTGGATATAATTCCATCCTTAGTAACACATAGAACAGGACTAATCCCTCTTCTGTATGATGACTTTTCAAGAATGTAAGCATTTAGGGTCTTCGTTTTACCTAGCTACTCATCTTTTTTCAGCGTTACCAGCTGTGATCTCCTTGAGGGCAGAGAGGGTGTTGTATATCTCAGGGCTTGTCTTCGTGTATGTTACTTAAATAGAATCAGTTTTTGTATATGGCATCTATTTCTCACTTCTGAACATGCTCCATTCTGCCTGTGTACCTCTCACTGCACTAGCCAAAATTCTGAACAGATACCATACGTTTGATCTTCCCAATGCACTTCCCTCCTTCCATTGTTCATACCTCTAAGTGATGAGAACTAGGATCCCGTGAACTCTGCAGGCAGCCACTGATGACACATGATGAGTCTTGTTTATGTTGGTTTCCTTTTTTTCACTTTGCAGCATTTCTGTCTCTACTCTAGAGCATTACTGTATATATGTCCTTATTTATTAAAATACTGCCCTCAACTGCTAATACCACAATGTTGCTTTGTTTCTCAGACCTTCCAAAGCCAGACCAGCAGCTTCATGAAATACCATGAGTTCCATACCAAGAAGGATAACTCTGTTTAAAAATAGATCCATTTGGTGTGGTAAATACTGCCCGAGGCAGACCTACACTGTTGCCCTCGACACCACCTTCACCCAGTGTCTTCAGAGAGGAGAGAGAGGCTGTTGGAGCTTCAAGTGAGAATTTTTTAAAAGGCCAGCCTCTTTAATCATCAACTCTGATGCTCAAAACTGTCACTAGGTCCATTCTCAAGGGCTCTCAAAATGCTGAATGTAAGCTCTTAGCACTAGGTAACTCCTGGGTAAATGCAAGTGTGGGCACATCATTGCTAAAGTGCACAGTGCTTGGCAGAGGGCCATAAGGCCCTCTCGTCAAGCAAAGCAGCTTCTTAGTCTTTTAGCCAAGATCACGAGGAGAACCAGCCCATCTCCAACATCGTCATAATTCCTCTGTGGGGAACATGTCCTGACCTGGTAACGGGATGGATGCAGTGATTTAGTTTCTTTTTTCATGTTCAGCTTTCATGAGCTATGTGACAAATGGGTAAAGGATCAGAGCATGCTGAGAACTAATGAACCAGGGGGAGAAATTCACTTCATGACTTAAGTGTGCTTTGTCTAATGTGAAATATAGGTCAACTCACTGTAAATTTATTCATGGGGTTTATTTGTCCTTAGCCTGATTACATGGCACATGTTGTGAGACTTCAGCCCTGTGTAAAGCAGAACAGACCCTCTCCATCCTTCTCCATCCCGTGCCATCCTCATCCTACCCTCCACCCCTCCACACACACACACATGCTGGCAGGAATCTAGCAACATCCATCAATGCTTGTCTCAGTAGAAAAACTGCATTTCAGACTATTCAAAAAATTGATTTGGAACTCTTTATTACATTTTTGGAGACACTTGGAATAATCTAAAAGCTGAACACCTACATAGAAATTCAGATCTATTGCTGAGTTAGCATCCAAAACAAAGATCAGGCAAAAAGAAGGGTATTTCATCATTCCATGGGTCCAGCCGAGTATGCGTCACTAGAGAGACAAATACTTCAAATGTAGCAATCAGGAAATAATTTTATGACGTTTGGCTAGCAACTCCTCAATTCTGATTTCTGAAAGCTGAGACAACAATTTTATGGGGCTCATTATCACCATCATTATTGTTATTTTATAAAATGAAAATTAGTGACAGGCCAGATTGTATGAGTGCCCCTTTAACTTCATTACCTCTTAGAATCAAAAAGAATTTTCAGTTGCTGGTCCTAAAAGACAAGCCAGTAAAGCAGTTTGAAGATTTGGACAAAGATTTAGGAAAAATGTTCACTTATTCAAAACAGGTGCCCACAACTTCCAAATTTTCAGAGGAAGGGATATGTGAGGGCCTAGTTCATGTTAGTAAAATTTGTAATTTGATGCAGCAATGTGAAAAACCTGTGGTTGTCAAAAATCACCTTTCTGACTTGAAAAAGAGGAAAGTGGAATTTAAACTTCTTTTTCTTTTCTAATTTAAGCTTTAGGGTTAATTTGAGAAAGAAGATGTAAGGAAATACAAAGAAATATTAATTTGACATTGAGCACTTAGCAAGATAAAGCCAAAAATTCCATACTTTCCCCCTAACCAATTTCATCTGTAAGACAGCAATGTGGCCTTTTAATGATTCTGTAAATTCCAATGAACTTTATAGAAAAGAAAAGAACATCACTTTTTGTTTGTTGTTGTTGTTGTTTTTGTATTTCTAGTAGAAGAACAAAATTATTAACTTAGATCTTTAAAAAGTCCACAAATGATAAATGCTGGAGAAGATGTGGAGAAATATTCTTATACTGTTGGTGGGAATGTAATTTGGTGCAGCCACTATGGAAAACAGTATGGAAATTCCTTAAAAAACTAAAAATAGACTTACCATAAGATCCAGCAATCCCACTCCTGGGCATATATCCAGAGGAAGCTCTAGTTTGAAAAGATACATGCACCCCATTGTTCAGAGTAGCACTATTTATAAAAGCTAAGATATAGAAACAACCTAAATGTCCATCAACAGATGACTGGATAAATAAGTTGTGAGATGATAGATAAATAGATAGATAGATAGATAGATAGATAGATAGATAGATAGATAGATATCGATATACACACAATGGAATACCACTCAGCCATAAAAAAGGATGAAATAATGGATGGACATGGAGATTGTCAGACTAAGTGAAGTAAGTCAGAAAGAGAAGGAAAAATACCATACAATATCACTTATATGTGCAATCTAAACAAAAAAAATGACCCAAATGAACTTATTTACAAAACAGAAACAGACTCACAGATATAGAAAACAAACTTATGGTTACTGGGTGGGAAGGGATAAATTGAGAGCTCGATATTTGCAGTTACTAACTACTATATATAAAATAGATAAACAGGTTTCTACTGTATAGCACAGGGAACTATATTTAATATCTTACAGTAACTTATAATGAAAAAGAATATGAAAAGGAATTTATGTACATATATGTATGACTAAAACATTATGCTGTACACCAGATACAACATTGTAAACTGACTATACTTCAGTTTTTAAAAAAAGGGAAAAAAACCTGTCAACTTAGGTTAAATACTCTCTCCTTTATCTCCCCTGTGGCGCATTTGTATAAAATGAAGGATCCTAGAACAATCTCCAAAGTAACTTTTTAAGTCTCATAAAAAGGTGGTATTAAACTGCATTGTTCCTGGAAGACCTGGCGTTGGAATATACGTAATAATAATGCCCTGTATTTGTTTGAAACTTTAGAGTTTATAGCATACTTTCACACGTACTATTTTATCTGGTTCTCATATTGTCCTGTGATTCTTAGCAGAGCTTTATCTTTTATTGGGACTTGGGGTAGGTTGGGTTCTGTAGTCATCAGGAAGGGTCAAATCACACCTACTTAACATCTCCTGACCACACAGTACTAAACACATGGTGTGATGGCTATGTAAATAAGTTAGCTTGCCTTCAGAAACCTGGATACACCAAAACCTTCCATAACTTTAAGCCCAATGAGGGGCACTAAGACCAGAGACTGACTGGGGGTCCCACGTCTCCCACTCACCCTCACTTGAGGACACTGGCTCATTAAGACGAATGGCCAGTGGAGTTGCCCATCCTGTTTAATTCTTATTCTCTCCCTCTCTGTTTTGCCAAGTGTTTAGTTGCAACAGTCAGGGTTTCAGCAGGAAAACAGAAACCACTCTAGGTATTCAAATAGAGGGGCTTTAATATAGAGAACTGGTTACACAGATGATAGAAATGCTCAGAAGAGAGTGGAGAAGTCAGACAAAAGACAGTGAAGCTACCAACAGGTTCCCGATTTCTGGAAGTCTGTACCATCTCTTGGATGGAGGGAAACAGGAAGAGGAGATGTTATCAGGATCTAGGGGCTGGGATCACTGGGGTTAAACTGGAACGAGGTGGGCTAGGTCAGCAGGAAGTGGAGCCATAAAGGAGATGCCACCCGAGAAGAGAAGGAGAGAGAGAAATACCCTAAAGTGTCTGTCTTCCTGCCCACCAGTCTCCCACTAGCACCCCTCATTGGTGGAACAGAGCTGCAAGCCAGTGGACAAGGGAGCCCATCAGATGCAGCCTGCAGGGGTCAGTCCCCTTACATAGTGCAGGTAAAGGGTGAGGGATGGCGCTGAGGACAAATAGAACCAGGGCTCGCATAATAATTAAACTTCTCTTGGTGCCAGTGGTAGCCTTGAGTTCCTGTGTGTTAAATGTGCATGTGATGGGACATCACCGTGCATATTACTACTTCCAATTTACAGATGAGGAAGCTAAGAATCAGGTTAAATAATTTGCCCAGATTTACATAGTCAAAAAGTGTTGGAGCCAGGTCTTCTGATTCTCATGTCTACTGCTTTGACCATTATCCCTGGTTCTTTCCATAAGAAAATGTTGGAGAAAGGCTGGGATGATCTGAGGTTTTAAAAACATTCATAGACTCTTAGAATGAAACTAGTCCAGGGCATTTCATTTTATGGACCCTAGAGCTCCTCTGAGGCCCACAGAACACCCCTAGACAGAGTCAACAGAATCCCAAACTTAACCCCTCACTGCAAACTTTGTGGAAATATAGTCTTTTATGCATTGAGATTCTACTAAGATTTTACTTGAAGAAAATGATTCTGCTAAAAGAGTCAAATAAAATTGTTCTAGCCTGTCTCCCTCAAATGAAGTCACTAAGGCTCCAAGAGGGTCTAGCTGACAGCAGACTGAAAGCCAGACTTATACCCAGGTGTTCTGGCTTGTCACTTGGAGCTCTTGCCAGTGAACCATGCTGCGTGTGTCTTGACCAGCTAAGAGAAAGCAACAGTGAGGCAGGGGAAAGATGGAGAAGTCAAAGGGAAAGGCAGGCAAAAGCCAGAGACCGCACAGAGAAAGACGACTTAAGAAAAACCAGAGAATGAAATCCATGTTCTCTTGAGGATGCTGCTTGAAGGCTTTAATGCCATTGTGACTCTGCGCTTGGGGCAAAAACAAGGATAATTCTGTTGGAAATCTGATCCATTCAAGGAGGGGCTCAGCAAAATCAAGGAGAATAGCTGAAACGTGGAAACAATTCAAATGTCCATCAGCTGGTGAATGGATAATGCGTGGAGCATCCAAATAATGGCGTACTTACTATTCATCAGTAAAGGTGCAGATACCTGCTTCAACAGGAACCCACCACAAAAACGTTAGCCCAGGTGGAGGAAGCCAGACACAAACGACCACATACTGTTGATTCCATTTATATGAAATGTCCCAGATAGGCACATCTATCAAGATGGAAAATAGATTAGTGGTTGCCTGGGGCTGGGCGTGTGAACAGTTAATGACTGCAGAAGGGCATGAGGTTTCTTTCAGGGGTGATGGGGAAGGTTCTCAGACTAGATTGTAGTGATGGTTGCACAACTCTAAGCTAAACAGTTATTGAATGGTACACTTAAAATGAGTGGATTTTAGGGTGTGGTAATTTTACTTCAGTAAGCTGATTTTTTTTTTTTAAACAAAAAAGAGAACTTAGGGCTGACTCCAGCCTATGGTTTTGAGGGCACAAAAACTAACCCCCAAAAACACTCCCGAGGGAAAACAATCTTGCAGCATCATCTCAGGTGGGTGAGGTGCAGCCCTTCTTCCATTCCTGGGTCGGGTCACAGGACACCAGCCGTTACTTCCGGCCCAGTAACAGGCCTGTCCCGTAGTGCAATCCTGCCCTGACATTGCCCAGCACTTGCATTTCCTGGGTTTACAGGTTATGAAAGCTACACAGCTGAAGATTTGAGATGAATGTGATATGAGCATAAAACAATTTCTCACATGACTTCTCCGCACTTGGCACCCTCCCCCCATAAGTACCTGCTTCTAATCTGTATTCCTCTCTAGGCTGTAAACTCCGTGAGAGTAAGGATGGAAACCAACCTTTTCACTGTTTCCTCCCAGCGCGCCACAAAGGTCTGGCTCATGGTCCATTCTAAATGACTACTTGTTGAAAAAAATTAAAAAATTATCAGCAACCCTCTAAAAAAAGTCGAGACACAGATTCAATGGCCATGGATTAATCCAACAACCATGTATCGGGAACATACTAATTACATTCTCATACATCATTGTATTTGATCCTTACAACATCCCTGTTAGGTAGATGTTATAATTCCATTTTCCAGTTGAGAAGCTAAAGCTCAGAAAGGTTGAGTGATTGGTTCAAGGAGGCAAAGAGGGTTTCCAAACCAAGGTTTCCTGATACTAAGTCCCGGGCACTTTCATGACCCCTGAGTTTCACAAGGGCAGAGTTGGGCTCCTGTTTTCCCACCGTATTTTGCTTTGGCTCTCTCTGATGATTTGTATCAGACATACACAAAAGGACTATGTGTTTAAAGTTCAGTACTTTTAATTAAAAATGTGCCCTTAACTGCTTAATGATTTTGAAAATGCAGAGATATTTATGCTGTACACTAGCAATTGATACAACACTGTAAACTGACTATATACTTCAATAAAAATAAACAAATAAAACTAATAAAATTTTTTAAAATGCATAGATAAATAGAATCAAATGGTGAAGTGTACCACAAAGGTCTCAGATGAGTAGTTATCAAATGAGAGACAGTTTTTGTACATCAGAAATCTATTCTAGGAATAGATTGCATGAAGAATGACTACAGGTAAAAGCCCAAGCTTTGCTTTGATGTCTCTAAACTTTTGTTAAATTATCCTGTGGAAAGAAAATAAACTACAATGGATACTTTATTGACCAACTGACCAGCTTTCAATAAAAGTATGTAATAAACCTTCCACTGACCTCAGACATGGGTGAAGACATGCAGGCTTCCAAAGGGAGTTTTAATTGCTCTGCACGTTATTCCTTTTGATTCCCCCTTGCTGCATGGTCATCACCATGCTGATAAGAGGAAAGACGCCTTCTTTGGCTCTTTCCAGAGTTACCTGCTTACTCAACCAATGCCTGGAACATGTTTATAATCCTCTCTTACTTTCCTTCCCACCACTTCTTTCTCCTTGTCTACTGATTCCCCCTAGAGCCTTCAAACACTCTTTAATCTTTGGGTAAGCTATTCAGGAATAGTGGGACCCTTTGACATTATTACTCTTACTCATTGTGGAAGGAGAAAAGCATTGTCAACCATGTATCCCTAAGGGATGAGCGAGGCCAGGGTGCCATACATAGTGTCCAGGGCCACATCAGATTAGAATTCCAGTCTGGAGAGCTCTGGCCCAGCATTTCGTTTCCTCCCATGTTCTTTCTTAGCTAAAGTAGTTTATTATAGAAAGCCTAGATGCCCAGGGTTGAGGAAAACTTACAAATACAGATTCTGATCCATTTCAAATTATGTTTCCAACGTGATAATCTCTACCTTCTATGCCTCTAATTAAAAAAAGACTCCAGGAAAATTGGTCTCACAACCAGTTAATCTTGAATCTCAAAACATTCGGGCAAACTTAGGAGAGTATCCAAACCCAGGTATACCAGATACACTATTGCATTTTTATACGTAAAACATATTTCTCTGGAGAACTAAATATTTTTCCTTTCCCTCTTTGCTGACAGCCTTTTGTCACAGAGGCAAAAAAAGAAAGAGGTAACTTTTCCTGACTTTCCTCTTTTTTTTAAAAATTTAATATTCCCAGCAGCTTTCTAGTGTGACTGTTGGTAAAAGGTTAGAAAAAACACTAAACCACCTAAGACTAAAAACTTGAAAGCATGAATCTGAGGAAAGCTTCCAAAGCCCCTCTTGAGTCCCTGATGGTCCCTTCATGCCTCTCTGAACAGGCTCTTCCTACTTGTTGCCTGGCCCAGCACGAACCCCACGCAACGAAGGGGGCTTTCCCTTCTGATGCTTTTATTCCTAGTCTTCATACTCTTCCCACACTGAATAGAGAAGTGTGGAAATGGTGGAGTGTGACTTCACAAGTCAGGTTATAAAAGGCGTGTGGCTTCAGTCTTGCCCTCTTGGGCCCCCCAACTCTGAGGAAGCCAGCTGCCATGTTGTGAGGACCCTCATGCAGTCCTATGGAGACGCCCACGTGGGAAGGACCCAAGGCCTCCTGCCAACAGCCAGCACTAACTTGCCCGGCAGGTGAATGAACCACTTTGGAAGCAGCTCCTTCAAGCACAGTCAAGCCCTGGGTGAGCCCCGCAGCTCTGGCCGACATCTTGGCTGTCACCTCATGAGAGGCCTTGAACCAGACCACACAGTTAAGCTACTCCTGGATTCCTGACCTACAGGAACTGGGAGTTAATAAATATTTATAGTTTGAGCTACCAAATCCGGGATAATTTGTTATCTAACAATAGATAACTAACACAGAGAGTCGCCTGAATATGTGGCTAATAATGACATAGATATGGTCAGAAGATTAACTGCTGGATGCCAGCCAGTGAGCTGATTCCTAGAGTAGGGAGTTGGGAGATTGGGGTGAGAGGGAAGATCGGTATATTTTACATTAACTGTTTTTTTTAAAAGAATGCAAGTCTGTTCTTTGATTTTAGGTCTTGTTGCTGTCTTCTCTGTCTCCTACTTTCTTTCCTTAAATAGGATGTAAGCTGGCATTAGTTGGGGGCACAGCCCACTTGATTTAAGGCTGTGGAGTTATCACTGGAGAAGCACTTGAGTGTAAATGAAGAACAGAGGCATTTTCTTTCTTTTTAACATAAAAAACAACATTCTAATTCCAGACTCTACAAGAAAATAAAGTCAGCTTCCTCTTCATAAGGACCTTACTGTCTTTAAAAACAATTCAATATTACAACCCCAGTAAGAAATGAGATCCTGTCATGGGATCCTCCAGGGTAAAACTAGTTACAGCCACAAACACACTCAGAGAGGAAATTAATAGCCAATTTTCCAGGAGGAAAGGTTAATTATTGAGACTATTTCAAGGATAAGTCTCGGGAATTATGATCTATTGGACAAAAGGAAAATGAAATTATAACCAAGAAGATAAAATATTTTAGAGTAGCTAATTTTAATTATAAAATAATAAAGTTCAGGGGTTCTCAAATTTTAGTGCACAAAAGAATCACTTGGAGGGGGAAGGCTTGTACCAAACTCAGATCCCAAGACCTCAGCCCCAGAGATTCTGATTTAGTAGGTCTAGGATTAAGCCCAGGATCTATGTTTTAATGAGCACAGTGAGCTGTTTCCACTGTCAAAAGTCTGCCAACCACACTTGAAGAAATATTGAATTAATATACATAAGATAACGTAATCAAATGTTGTATTGGTTACAGTTATGACTGGAAGGAAGTCCAGAAATATGACGCACAGTTTGGTTAGCAAAGAAGAGAATGAAATGCCACCCTGACAAGTGCCCATCAGACATTTCTGCCAGACATTTCAATTGCTGTGAACCATCCTACATACTGTCCATCTCCTAAAATATAACTGTGTCTGGTTTTTAGCAGTTCAAAGTCTAATCATTATACACTGGCAATCAGAGAGAGTGTTTTAAAATAATTACAATATAAAGGAGCACGGCAAATGTTTCCGTGGGTTTTGATGGAATACTACATTCTTACTGTGAAATAGCATTGGACTTGCAAATTCTAAAATAAAAAGGAAAGAATTTAAAATCCTGTTTTAGAAGAAAATTAACTTTGTAGGTAAACGTTTTAAATGGAAAGAGGATGTAGGATATTACCATGAAAATCTTGGCTGTTTGGTGTGTGATTGGCAGAGTCAGTTTTACTGTTTATTAGTAACACATGCAGTTTGGAGAAGAAAACCCTAAGGACATCTGGGTACAGCCCAGCCTCCCCGCTCTCAGCATGGGCAATCAAGTATTTCCAGTCGTTTCCACAGGTGACACGCTGACAATTGGATTTATGGAGCAGTGACCCAATTCAGTCATTCAGAGAGTTTAAAAAAAAAACAAAAACATGTCACAACACGAGCAAAAATAGGAAAATGACAGTGTGTGGAATCCGCTCATGAGAAAAGGAAGAACTTTAGGACTGTGGGGGATTATAAGGGACCCCAGGTCCAGGACCTTCATTTTTTAGGTGGGGAATGGAGTCAGGAACAGATGGAAGCTTGTCTTTGACCTCGTGATGTCCTCGTGGATCTCAGACCTCTCAGCTCCCAGCTCAGCGGACCGAGGATTATTTGGCTCATAATGATGGAGTGCTCACCTGCCCCCAGGATGGCAGCCTCTGGGCACCATCACTGCCTCCGGGGGCAGGCCTGGCTGCCCTGCTGACAGCACGCTGCCTTGAGTAATTACTTTTAAAAAATCACTTCTGTTATTCATTTAACTTATTGGAATACCTTTGCTTTAAAAAAAATAACTTTCTATAAGTCTCAAAATAAAACACTGTACACTGTAATCATAATGGGGTTTTTTCTTGTAACCTGCTTTTATCATTTCTTCTATCATGAGTGTTCCCAGTGCCTTAGGTCTAATGGCTCAACTGTTTTCCCAGATGGGACCCTGTCTATTTTGATCGACATGCCTTTAGCACCATGTCTGGCACACAGCAGGAACTCAAGAAATATGCTTTGAATGAATTCATTAGTTATACTAATTAGTAGAATAACTTATCCTTTATTGGGGCACATTGAGATTGATTCCAGTTTTTTCACAATGATAAATAATGCTGCAGTGAACATTCTTTGATGAATCTTTGCACTTACTCCTTATTATTGCCTTATGATAAATTCCTAGAGGCGCAATTACTAGATCAAAGGCTTTGGATACATATTGCAGAATTGCCCTTCAGAAAAATGGTCCATTCTCCCCATCTTCCTGCCAATTTTTTTTCTTTTCTTTTCTCTCACTCTTTTTTTTTTAACAGTGAAGATATTTTTCTCTTGAGAACTGAAGTTAGTGCTGGCAAAAACATTTTAAAAGCCCTCTACCCATTTTGATTGAATAAAAACAACTTTTGAACCCTTTCCATCTGTATTGTATTAAGTCGTACGGTAATTTCTCTAGAGGTGAAAGGTTACTGAAGCCACTGCTAAATCGCTTATATTCCTTGGACTTTTTCTGCCTTATAAGTTTTATAAGAGGGGAGGCGAATGTGCTTTTTGCTTGAGAGAGAGCAAGTGAGCCAAGATTGGCTGTCATAGAATCAAGGTGGGACAAAGTGACAGGGCGGCAGGGCGACAGAGCAGGAAAAGCTGTGACCTTGGAGGACTCTGCAGTGACCGCGTTCTCACACACAACACACACACACACAACAACGTGGGAGGATCTCAGAGCACAGTGTCCTGGTGGGGAGGGGGATGCATATTTTTCAAGATTCATAAAAAGAAAAACGATGCACATTAAACACATCAGAGAGGTGGCCTGTTCAGAAATGAGGAAGTAATGCAAGGAGATCCAATGTGAGGGGGACCACGCCCAGACCAAGGATGCTAATGTGCCACAGACTGAGGAGTATAAGTAAGCTGAGTCCATGCAAAGAGAACAAGAAAGAAGGAAAGAAAGAAGGAAGGCGGTAGAGGGAGGGAGGAAGAGAGGGTGGGCTGTGACACCCTCTGAGCCCTGACTGTCACTAACTCTGGGTGAACTGCCCTCGAGTCCCTCCCCTCTTCCAGGCCTTGGTTGTAGGGTGCTGGGGAAGGACTAGATGATTCCCAAGGTTCCATCCATGTCACTCTGTGATTCAAACACAAGCAGGACACAGATGCCGTGGCCTAGAGTCTTACGTGGAAATACAGGTGTCTCGTTTCTCCTGTACACCCTGAGAAATCCCACAACAGAAAGCATCGATCGATTTGTAAAATAAACCATGTGCTTTTTGGAAGGATTACTGCTAGCATAGACTTCCATAATATTATAAGCAGATGTGAGCCGTTTATTAAATTTACAAACAGCAAAGTCCCATAATGATGGACCTCCCCAGGATGGCCAGCTATTCCTTGGCAGAATTCCAGCAGGAAATTTTCTGGTGTCGACTGTTCTTCTTTCTTCTTGGAACCACACAGCATCAGACAATGTTTGAATTATTTAAATATGCCCCAAATCTGCAGTTCATTGTCTTATCATTTCAAAGGATGGTGCTTCTATAAATCATATCAAATGTCTGAGATTCAAACCAAAAAGCTGAGGGGGAAAAAAAATTGGGCACAGATACTCCTGACTATCCAAGGAAAGCATGCAGCAGAAAGGAAATGGTATTGCATATTAAAAGCAAGGATTCTTTTGAAAGGTTTATGTGAACACAAGATGATATAATGCAGTTGGTTGGCTTCACAGGTTAAAATGTGTGTGTGTGTGTGGCTGTGTGTGTAGATTCTGAATTAACCTAGTTAAAATGACATAACGTGCTCAAAAGAGCAACAACAAAGTAAATGTATTAGAACATGTGGGGAGCTGAGGGGTTGCCTAAAGCAATTCTCCCCTTTATTATGGAAGGGAACAGGCGAGCTTTGCTGAACACCTTGACACCATCTCTGCTGATGGATGCCAGACCTTTCCTGTGTGATCAGTTTCCTCCTGGTTTTCATTTGGAAGAGGAATCAGTCTGAAAACTAGGGTATTTTCCTCTGGCATTAGAAACACGAGATTGGCCAACTTTTAAATATTCTGTTGGTTTTAGTCAAGTTATGTAGGACCCAGTCACCCCTCTCTCGCTGTTGCCGGGAACTAGACATCCACAAGAAAAGAGATAAACAGTAACAGATCACTCCCAGTGCCTTACTCATGGAGAACATTTTGTCTGTTCTTGGCTTTGCTAGCGGAGATTTGGACCCCAGGAGAAACACTGTCAGTTTCAGTGTTTGTGGAGACAAAGAACAGGGCTTCTCCCAGCATGGGCTTCTCTCCCACCCTGCTGCAGCCCCTCAGGACTCCAGTTCATTTTAGCTCACCTTGCATAGCGGAATGTGGTGGGTACCTGGGAAGAGATGGGAAGGTAGCCAGGAACATAGGTGCAACTCCCAGAAAGCAGACTCTGAGACTCAGATTTGTGTGCAGGTCATCAATTGAGAAATGCTTTCAGGAACCATACTTGTGAGGGGATGAAGAAAGCAAGATAAATGGGGGAAGAGGTTGGACTGAGATACAGTCACAGAAAGACCTCAGGGATTCCAAGGGATGCTCTGCTGCTGGGGCAGCTCTTGAGAATCGCTCCACCTTGGCCACTATTACTGGTACCCACACATCAACCATCTGGTTGTTGGATACTGGCTATCTCCTCCCTACACCACACAAATACACTTCCCCTGTGTTGGGAGGGGTGGAGAGGGACTCAAACAAGAGCCATCAGCCACCAACACTTCCAGCAGCTGGAGGAAGGAGTGCCAGAGTGGACGCACCACAGCAACCACCACAATATAGAAGATGCATCTCAGCCATTAAGGCGCTTACAGTCTCGCTGAGGGAACAAGACATGTATATTAACCACAGCACAAGGCAATAGATTATAACTGTCAAGTGAATGGCATTGATTCTATGTTTTATAGATGTGTTGGAAAATGACAGAAAGCTAGCAGTGGAATTATGGATTATTTGACTCAACTCACTCAATTTCCAAATGATAATAGTCTGATGTTAAAAGTGAAGAGACATGTCCAAGGTTACCTATCTACCGTGGAAACACCTAAGTTCCTGATTCCGTTTCAATCCTCATTCTCCTCAGGAAATCTCCCCCTTTGGAAGTGGTTGCTTTTGATAGGAATGATCTGTGTAATCTTGACTAGAACCAGGTAAGGTTGAAAACAGAACCCCTGAAATAGGTTCTCACCTGGAGAAGAATTAAATTCAAACAAATATCTTTGGTCTCAGTCTAAACAATTGTCAGTTGAGACGTGGGACTATAATGATTGCCCTCAGCTTATAAGTAATTTCATGTTTCATCACTTGTCATTCTGTTTGTGGCAATGTGGGAGGTCACCATCTTTTCTTAAGGAATGGCCAGCACCAGCTATGCTCATTTTGCAGAAATGAGAAATGGTTTCTGAGTATGTCCCCCCAAAACACCAAAGAACATAAGGGTAAGAAACCATCAGAGTCAATACCAGACCACACTGGTGACATCCAGCTTCTGTCGGGTTATTTGGTAAACCACAGCTGTAGTCTGTAGGAGTGCTTCTCTCTGCCAAATGACAGCAGGGCCTGCTAAAGGGCTCCTTTTTTTTTTTTTTTTCTAGAACCTTCCAGCTCATTTTTCACCCATCTGTATAAGTTACTTCTACAAACATGTAGGGTACCTTGTAGGGAGGGACAGAAAGGGCACCTTAGATGACACTGAACTAAGTCAATAGTAAAGATCTGAGTCCTTTGATAAGTTACTAGCTGTTCATTCCTTCACCAGGTGTTCGCTCAGCACCTACTATGTCCTAAGTACCATTGTTAGCGCTGAGGGCTTGAAGATGAGTAAAACATGATCCCTCAGGAACCAAGCCTCAGGAAGCTTTTGATCCGGTGGACAAGAAAGAGATGTGAATACGAGTCAGTTGTAAATGCTATGCTTAAAACCACAGTGGGGACATCGGTGGTGGGATGTCGCTAGAGATGTTTCTGCTACAGAGTCCATTTTGTTTGACGTAACACATCATTTGGCTTAAGCCTTATCCATTATTTGCTTATTCATTCAAAAAAGTTACTGGGAGATTTCCATGTACTTAGCACAGTGCTATTTACTACAAGTACATCTAATTGAACACCTCAGCACTGCTTGCTAGGAAGTTCCTAATAATGAAGAGTTTTAATTAATTAAAACATCTCTCTATCTGTTTCATTGTGCTTGGTTTTCTGAAGCATACATATGTCGAGGGAACCCAAGCATTCCACCCATTCCATATCATGCCCCATTCCAGATCACTCAAGTAGATGGGAGCTTGGCTTCCTCCTGATCCCAGCATCTCTTGTCCCAACATCTCCTCTGCCCCTTGACTCTCCGGACTTGGAGCACTCTCCCAGCTCTTTGCTGTTGACTTGTTCTAGTGGTTCTTCTAGTCTTATCTCACTTCCCTAAAATCTAAGTTCCTCAATACACTCTGGAAACAAACAAAAATATACCAACCTACACAGTTTTTCTCTCCAGTCCTTCTCCATAGCTTAGATACAAATTCAGTTACCCTGGCTCATTCTAGGGGAAACCGCTGTTCCATGCCCCGACTGTGTCTCTGCAGAGAGCATGAAGGTAGCGAGCGTGGGCACACTCACACACCCATCTTTGACACTTGGGAGATTTTTCCTTCTTAAATGGTTTATTTTCCAGCCTGAAGCCCAGTACAGAAGTAAGCTGTTTGGTGGAGCAGTGGGGATGAACTGGGCTCCGTGATGAATGTGGTGGTCATTGCAGTGACCCCACAGAGATAGATGTACTCAACCTCGTGCGTTCCTCACTTCTCTTCCAACTTCCTTTGAAGTCTCAGGTTTCCCTTCCTAGTTTCTCGTTGGGCCATCCACCCTGCTGCTATTCCCCTCAAAACCCTTCTCCCACCAGGTCTCCCTTCACTAACCTGTAATTACTCTTCACCCTCCATTTCCCAGGAGGCCCCCGAGCCCCTGTGCAGCATACATTCTCACTCCCACATTGACTCTGCCTTTGCTCCTCCATGTTGGGCCTTGCACTACCACTGATCCATCTCATCAGCCATCAGGGGTCAAAAGTTCTCCAGAACACAAAAGGAATGGCAGAAAGGGGGCCACGGTGCAGGATAAAGCTATTGTTGTAGGATACACTCAATTCACGGCAAGCAGAGTCCCGTTTGGCATGGACCAGCTGCTGGTGCGTGGTGCACACACGCATTGCTAAGAGGGCTCTCTTTGACTTGCACAAAGAGTATGGAGAAATGTGTGCATCTTCACAGTGTAGTATAATGGACTGTAATTCTTCAGGAAACTCTTCAGAGACAAGTAGTTTATGATGAATCAGGTCTCGTAGGCAATGCTCAGTGGGCACAGGTGTGAGACTCAGAATCCTCAGCACTTCTTGTGGGTTTCTCCTCAATGTGGTCTCTGGACCCACCGCATCATTATCACCTGGGATGCTTTTAAAGGGAGAAACTTAATAAATCTGGATCTCTTGCAGCAGGTCCCAGGCGCCTGAGTGAGAAGCCTGTTGAGCCTAGGCTTGGAAGAGAGACAGCCCTCCTTTAAGAGAAATGCCCAGTGCTTGGAAAGCTTCTCCCTCCCCTGTCTCACAGCCACACAGGAGCTCTCTGCCTGGCCTTATCTGCAATTCTGGAGATATTTATCTCCCTGGAGATTTCCTCCCTAGAAAGGATTGTTTCCATCTTCTTAAGATTCTATATAGGGAATCATTCTATAATTAATTTCAGATTGGGTTGAGAATATTTTTTCTGTAGATATGGTGGGCTCTATGATGCATATGGGAGACATTCTCAATAGATAATATTTATAATGTTGTAACTGTGGAACACTCCCCTGCCCAAGCAACAAGATCAGCTGCCCCTAAATGGACCTAGACTTATTTTTTGTATATATGTATTTTTTATTGAATTATAGTCAGTTTACAATGTTGTGTCAATTTGGACCTACACTTTTTAAACTTTAAAAATAAACATTTCGAAGCTACAGTTTTTCAGTTTTCATTTGAATGGAATTTAGAGGGATTTGGAATCTTTTTAGTGCTAGTTCTTATGTTCATTGATATGATACGAACTTTACTGTAAATTTTCCAGTTCACAATGAATTCTAAGAAGTTGTGAACCTTTTCAGGTAAAGAAGGTGCTTGTCATCACACAACCCTGCTAGAATCAGAACACCCCGCTTCCACAGCCCTGAATGAGTCATCGATTCAGGCAACAATCATTAATAGTGAAACCCCTTGATAAAAGGCTTGTGGGAACTTTACAATGTCAGAATCAGGATGGTACCTCCTGAACCCACTGGTCAATCGCAGCCTCACTGGAATGTGGACAACTTGACATTATGTTTCTCCCCGTATGTGATGCAGCGTGAGACATGCAGTACCATCTGTAAAGTGTCCTTGCCCCAAATGTAAACTACAACCTAATTAAGCTGATAGAAACAACTTCCAGTTTACAAGAAATAGGATAGTGAGCAGTTCTCTCCAAGACTTCTTGTCTCCTAAGACCCAACGCCCGTAGCAACATAAAAGAAGGAACGTCAGAATTACCATTATTTAATTTTGACTGTCTTTCTGATTAATTAAGAAATCTATTTCGCTGTCCTAAGTGATTGGATAATGAAGAAAGAGACGCATCAGAGTGAGTGAAGCCCAGTGAATGCAGAAAACTTATAGGTTGGGTATTCTGTACCTAAGTACTAAAGCAATAAATAAAATAAAAGTATTAAATAAAAGTTAGAATGGCATGGGGTGAAATTTATAGAGATAAATAATATAATACCATTTCATCCCACTGATTATTGTAAAGAGCCCTATATTTCCACAGTAGCCTTGTAGTTCTGAGCCACATATTAATACATTACAAAAGATTAAAATCCTTTAATTTCGTAGGAGACCAAAATGATGTTTTTACACTTAATCTTTCTGATATTAGGAAAGATGAAAAGTTATCCCCTTATTCCTAGTTTACCTTTAGGTAGAAAAAATTAAGCTAAATGAGTTAGTGCTAGAGGTTTCTGCTTTGTTTTGTTTTTAATTTTAATTTTTTATTGAAGTAGAGTTGATTGACAATGTTCCAGGTGAACAGCAAAATGATGCAGTTACACACACACACACACAGACACACACACACACATATATGCTTTTTCAGATTCTTTTCCATTACAAGCTATATTACAAGATACTGAATATAGTTCCCTGTGCTATATAGTAGGTCCTTGTTGCTTATCTATTTTATATATAGTAGTGTGGGTTTTGTTTTAATCTTAGTCAGATTGCATTGGGGAAATATTTAAAGAATAATATTAAGAGCTGATGCATTACAAACCATCTGAATGGATATTTTCCTCTTTTTTCCTTCTCTTTCCAGCTTCCTTCCAACTTACCCTTTACGTGGTTCTGTATCATGCCAACTTTATAGCCTTTGCAAAGGGGGTTCTAATGCTGAAAATTCTGAGTTTATCAAAATAAAGATAGAACAATATGATAATGCTAAGAGACTGATAAATCTCAATGGAATCACCTTTTGAGGCAAAGTGAGAACAATCAAAGCTTCTTAACCTGATAAAGGTCCCGGAGATGGATCTGGCCGGAAGTAAAATTTATTCAAAATGGTGAGACAAATAATGTATGAGCCAGTTCATCAGAACTCCTGCATGGTAGTTGATCTTAAAGGTTCAGTGAATACTAAATGATGTTAAGTTGATATCCTAAGGCATCCTCATTGAGTTGCTCTGGGCAACAGAACATAGGGCTACAAGGACCACAGCTGATCCTCTGTGCCTAGGACTGGTGTTGTCAGGAAAAAATTCCCTTTTTGGGGGGCAGTGCATTCTAAATCTTAAAAGCTTGTAACTCTGAGGGAAGTGATTGATTAAAGGAGAATTTAAAGGCCTCTTATCAGCAGAATCAGTTTGAATATCTAGTGTGTCCTCTCTAATCTAACACTCCTTGAAAGGCAAGGGTTATATTTTATTCAGTTGGATTCTGCACAGCTGGGAGGGAGAGTGTTTTCCTCATAATGGGTCCTGGCATTAACCCAATAAATATTTATTAAATTGACTTAAAGAAATAGGCAAGTAACAATTGTGCTGGATATATTTATTTTGTCTTTGATGGAGACCCAAAGCCATCACTTACCCCTCTGAAGTTACATTAAAAATATCTAAGTAATTTCTACCCACATTGACTATGTTTCAGTTCATCACTTTCAATTATTTAGTAAAAAGCAATTACTGACTTAGGCATGATCTCATCATCCTATTTGTTTAGAACAAATATATTCCATTTGAGATTGATTTAGAATGATATTTCCTAGAGGACAAAAAATGTATTATTTTAAAATTAAAGTTGGTCTGATGCCTAAACAAAATGTTTTAAAATAATTTTGTGGCATCTACAAGTAAATACATCTCCAGAGCTGAAGAAGCCATTCTTATTCAATGTAATTTAGTAATAGAGGGGAAATTAAGTACGATCACAGATTTTTTTAATTTAGTTTAAAAGTCTTTCTACAATACTTTGCTATTAGAGAACATCCCATGAAAATGTTTATATATATAACATTAAAAAAAAATCCTAAATGACCTGAGAGACTTAAAAGTTAGATATTTAATAGTAAAAGAGTTTTGATGATCCACAATAAAAATATTTAAAAATATTTTTAACCACAGTATAGTAACCTCAAACAAGTCTTCTCAATTCAATGAGCAAAAGAGAATCACCCTGCCTCACATACTGTTGATATTAACCATGATTTGGATTAACAATAAATTCAATTTAGTGTAATAATTATTGGAATTCTTCTAGACAGCGTGTTCTTTGGGGATGTTTAAAGAACCTCCAGTAGTGTGTTTTATATACCATATGAAAAGAAAAATTAATCTCAAGCACGTCCTGTGTTGGGTACAATAATAACAATTGTTTCCTGAATCTTTGTGAGCAATTTCCTTTTTAAAAAAAGAGATTTAAATCTGAATCTACCACTCCATCCTGAATAGTCAGGAATAAGGTGAGATCCCATGCTTAGAGACAGCTACAAAACTAAACTATATTAATTCTTGCAAAATGTCAAATATCTGCCTTTCAAATAAAATGAAAGTAACTTATTAATTGTACGCTGTGCTGAAACTCAGATAATATTCTCCCTATAATTATTAGGTAATATTTTCTCCTAGAACTTATAATTAGAAAGGAGATGGAGAGATTTCTATAAATCTAGAAATGTCAAATGAGAATAGAAGCCCAAGTATCTTGTTTTCATCTCTGGTTCTGAGTAACAGGCAGTTTCCAGAAAATGTGGTTCCCACTTCCGCCTTGCTCCCAGGAGTGGATAAAACAATTTGGAAAGGCGGAAAAATATCATGAACTGTTGTGTATTTTACCAAGGAAGCCCCAGAACATACAGCACAAAATATGATCTTATAAACAAAAGTAGAACAAAATACTTGGTGGAATTTCTTTTTGCTCTTCAATATGGGCACAGTTGGGTTGGCTCAGGTATGTACATGTGTAGACAGAAAGTCAGCAGATTAGGGCTAACAGTGCAATGGGTGGAGTAGAGCAATTTCTTAGCATTTGGCTCCTTAGCACCAAGCAAGTCTGGCTTGGTCTTTATAGCTCTAGCTTGTGGTAAGAATGGGTTTGCATTCCAGATACATTTATAGGTGACTAAGATGTTCTCTTTTTATTTTCCCCAATACTGCAGTTTTTATTCACACACAATGTTTATCTTTCCAGTCCTTAGTGATCTGCTTGGCAGGAACTGGGACAGTATGAAGGCTTGGTAAATTACTTAATGGAATGAGTTTTATTGCAGGCCCCAGATACCCTAAGATACACTGCCACCATGTTTTCTTCTGCTGGATGGAGATAAAAACCTAAGAATGTGAACTTAATTGGGTCAGATGTTTTGCTGGTCTACAATGAATTATGATCACTGTGACTAGTAAAGAGAGACACTACTAATAGCTGACTCTAAATTTAGAAATAACTATCTTTTAAGGTCTAGAGAAGCCTGTTTCAGGGCAATTACTGTAGGTTACTGGTAAAATCAATTTTACCTCTACTGAGGAGGTTGTTGAAAAAATATACCACTAGGCAATAGAATGGTTAGAGTTGGTCTTTCTAAAGAAATAGTAAATGGCCTTGAGGTCCTAAGAGAGGTTAGAGAAACTGAGACACGATAAAAATAGGTGAATTGTCCAAAGTCAGTTATTTAGAAGCTAGGACTAAAAGCAAAGAATTCTAGGATTGACGTTCTTATAAGGGAAAAGTGTATGATTGATCTCAGAAAGCCACAAATAGTATTAATTGCATAAATAAGGCACAAGTCTTCGGACACCTGCACCTCACTGCTCTGAATGTCTCAGACTTAACTGCTATTTAGAAAAGTGTAAAATTCCAGAACTAAACCAAGGCTATAAACTCTACAACATGTTAGTGTCCCAGGATTACATTGACAGTGTCACAGGAGAGATGACTTTTCAGGTATCTCAGGAACTAGCCAAGTAGACAGTGAATAAATATGCATTTTAATGAATAAGTATTCATTGTGCAACTTCTATGTGCCAGGCCCTCTTTTAGGCACAGAGGTTCAGATAAAATCCTTGCTCTTGTGGAGTGTACCTTCTAATACTAAATGCCATCTCATTGGCAGGTAGTGGAAGAGCATGGGATCCTTTGAGAAGGGGGAATTAAGTGATGGAAAATCTTGAAATCCAGGTTGGGGAAAACACCCCTGATTTTGAGATGCTTGACAGGAAGCCATTGGGCCTTGTGAACTGAGGACTAAGTGGAAAGGAAAGACTTTATTTGCAATCAATTTTTCTCTTCGTCTCGAATAGCTTCTGACATAAACCTGTCATTTAAGCTATAAAAATATGGTTGCTCTTTGTCAGTAAACCAAGGGACAATTTAGGTGGCATTAATTTAATGAGCTTATTACCAATCTCTTACAGAAATCAATAAACATTTACTTTTTAACCATCCCCTGAGGTTATTGTTAGACTAGTGAATGTCTAAAAAGGTGTGGTGAACAGAAACATTCTTCCTGTGCAATCAGAAACAGTCTGTGCCTTGCAACTTTTAGGACTTTCTCAAGTTGCCAGTTAATTGGTTCTCTGACTGTGCTTTTTGATTTATAAAGTTAATTCTCTACAATAAGTTACAATTCTGTACGCCAATGTTATAAAGACCTCTGCGGTCATAATAAAATCAAGTTCATCAACCCAGACAAGAACATGCTATTGTTCTTACAGAGTGTCCAGTCTTATCCCAATGTCCCAATGGGCTTCTTCAAGATAGTTTCAATTTATATAACCTCCAGTTCATAGGGACAAAAGTTTCAAGTTCTGAGAAACACTGAAAAGTTGCAGTAGTTTCATTTTTGAGTAACTAAAGAGGTTTGCTATGTATTTCTTGGGAAAAGGGGTTAATTTTGGTCATTTTATTTTGGGATGAAAAAAATGCCTGATTTTTTCTGATTTACAATTGGTTTTTTTTTTTTTTGAGTTACAAAAGTAACGTGTCCCTTACAGAGAAATCAGAAACTAGAACTAAGCAGAAAAAAATCATCCACAATTCCATCAGTCACTGAGACCTATTTAGCATCTTAGTGTTTATGTGTCCAGTCTTTTCTCTTTCCACGTAACAGTATTTAAAAACTGGGATCACATGGTACGCAATGTTTTGTGATGTGTCTCTTGGCTTCCTTAATAAACTTCAAATTGTTTCATGGCAATCTACATTTCCTAATGAGTGTGTAGATTTGAGAGACATATAATTGACTTTATTTAAGGCCACAGTAGGCAGGAGAATTTTTTTTTTTTTCTTAAGAATTTAACAGAGTACGTCCCCTCATCCCTGAAGCCGTTCTCTAAATCCCTAAGTGACCTCAGACCAGCCGAGTTTCGATGTCGGCGTATACAACACGTGCAGAGAGGGATAATCTCGCTTCGGGTTCCTGCCGACAGCCCACCAGGGTCCTCCCGTCCGAACCGAACCTCGGTTCCTCCTGCGGCTGGCTAGTGGTCGGGGGAAGCGCTCTGCGACCCCAAGGGCCCCATTCCCCAAGACGCCGCATCCCCTCCCCCGCCCTCACACAGCGGAATCGGAGACGTGCGACAGCTCAGCTGGCGCGTCGCCTTGCCTCGCGGGCCTTCCCAGCACCGGACGTCGGGCTGGAGACCCACGAGGGGCCAGCGGGAGCCTGGGCCGGCCCAGCCCCGGTGCCGCGCTGCGCCGCGGCCGGACCGGAGCCGCGCGGGGCCGCGCCGTCCCCGAGTGATGACGCGCTTCCTGCCCTCCCGGCGCTCCAGGGCCGTGCGCTCGCGCTCGCCCTCGGCTCTTGTTCCGCGCCTGGAGCCAGCGGCGGCGGCAGCGGCTGAGGCGGCTGCGGGAGCGGAGCGGTCGCCGGGCGCGCGGGGGGACGCCGGCTGCACTTCGGGGCAGGCGGTCTGCAATGAGACAGTAAATGCATCCCCCGGTAAGGCGCACGGCTCACTCGGGTTTTCCTCTTCCTCCAGCTGCATGCACGTTGCATGAATTTCTCGTCTTTTCCCTTCCCTCTACAGAAGGAAAATGTGGGTGGCTTTTCCCTTCCTTTTGCATTTCGTGAGTGATGCCAATGCAGAGAAAACCCCGAAAAGCTCCCAGATTTGATGTTCTAGGAGAGCTTTTTGCAGGAAAATAAAAATAAAATAAAATTACTGCACCTGTCTATTGCACATGTATGTTTTACTGCACTGGACCCGGGCGCCGCCGTTTGCGAACAGCCTCGCAGCCGGCGCCTGAGAGCGGATTCTTAGTCGTGGGCAGCGGGTCCCCTCCGGGGCTCCCGCTGGGTTTCCGGTAACTGGGCTTTGAAAAGCGGCCCCGCCTGCATGGAGTGTCCCCTCGGCCCCAGCCGGGCCCCTGCGCCAGGAGAGTTGGCGCGGGCGGAGCGGCTTCATTCCAGCACTGGTCGCCCCGACTCCAGCGCCACTTTGCAAACAAGTCTCCGGCCGAGGCTCCGAGCAAAGACAGCCGGCCAGTGCGGAGCGCCTTTCCCAGTTCCGGACTCTCCGACCTGCCGATTCTACGACTCTCCTTTACTTGGCAGTCTCACCACCAGCAAACTGCTGGCCGCTGAGGGACCGGGGCAGCGCCGGGCTGAGAGCGAGAGCAGGGTTGGGATTCAGTGCCGCTGGACGAGGGGCGCCCTCTCCTTCTTCGGCCCCACGAGCTGAAATTTCGCGCCCACCGGGAGCATGGGGTTCTAGAGACTGGAATTTCGGGATTCCTTGAGGGGACAGAGGAGCGACGTTTGAGGGCGCCATATTTTCAGTGGGTCCTGCCTGCGGAGGGGAGGGGGCGAACAGTTGGTGGGCCCCGGGGAGAACGCGGCGCCCCCGCAGGAGAGGCTGGTGCGGCTTTCCCCCGGAAAGTTTGCGCGCCCAGGCCGGCACGGAGGCGGCCCCGCAGGGCGCGCACGGCGCCTGTCCCCGCAAGGGCGCACGGGCTGCAGCGCGTCGCCAGGCCGGCCCGCCGGGGTGGAGGGCCGAGAGCCGCCGTCAGGGACTGCGCGCTCGGCTCGCCTCCTTCCCCTGTCGGGCTCGGAGGCACGAGGAACACGCCCCTCTCCCGCCGCCGCGGCCGCCCGGGCGCTCCGCGGAAGCCGTGCGCTCGGCCGCATCCTCCGGCCCGGCGCGGGTGCGGAGCGTTTTCCCGGCGCCTGGGTCCGCGTGGGCGCCTGGCAGCCCACCGGGGCTCACTCCCCACGGAGAGGAGGCGCCCAGGTTATCGCCTCAGGGCGGACGGCCTGGCTCGCGGTGGCCCCGGGGCCGAAGACCAGCCCGAGCCTCCTCTCGTCTCCCTGGCTGCGGCGGCGACAGCAGCAGCGCCCGCGGCTGCGTGCTCGGCTGTCGCAGCGATGCCAGCTCGTGGAGGCGAGGTAAGGGGGGCGTTTCCAGAAGTTGGGGCTTCGGGTGACGCGTGGGGAAACTTGGATTTTTGCTGCCCGTAAAGAGCCTGGGTGACTTGGGGAAAGGAAGTTGATTCAGAATCCCAGTGGTGAAAACTAACCTCTGGTTATTTCCAGAAGATGAGAGGGATGAGCTGTGTTGGCGTTGTCCAAGATGCAGTTAAAGACAGGAGAGTAGGGATGATGTTCTGGAAACTTGGATCCCCAAATATACATAACTTACAAGCAGTCTGGTGCTCTGAGTATTGCTTACTATGGCTTCTCATAGTCCCTAGGGGTGCTGAGTTGTGGCATTCGTCACGTTGCCCGCAGTCCTTTTTCCAGAGCTTGGAGTTGGCGAGTCCTCAGGAGTGGAGCGGTGGGGACTATTTACTTTCGAAATAGACTGTGATCTCTGCTTTGTGAAGGGGCAGGCGAAGGGCGTGTCTGTTGACCTACAGTTCGCTGGCAGGAACGTGTCAGCCTTTCTCCTTGGCATTTTACTGAGACGATGCCATGGGATTGAGGTCATGTCAGCACTTTGGGGCTTCATCATTGGAGAGGCTACAAGGGATCACAGAGGGGATGTAGGGGAAGAGGGGAGGCTTTCATCTCGGAGATGTGCCCCGTGATGTCAGGAATTAGGCTGCTTTTGTGTCTGTTCACTTCATTAAATGCTTCCAGTGAGACGGTCAGCCATTGAGTTTCCTAGGTTTTATCTTTCTTGTTGGCTGATTTGGGTTATCTGCGAAAATCCTGGAGGGGCGGTGGATGTGAGCAGACAAATGGCCTTGAGGGAGGAGGGATACCTGCAGGAATGCTAATTGTTTTTCACTAAGCCCTAGAATTGTGGAGAACACCCAGAGCCCAAGATACATTTGTCTAAAATTAGCGTAACTAATTTAGGAGAGAATCAAATCCGTTGCTGAAATCCTCCATCCCTTTTGTAAAGTTCCCAGTCTTAGAAGTCGTGCCTTGAATCAACAGAAACACAGGGCTCCTCAGACTGGAGGAGTCACAGGTTTCTCTCTGCCTTTGTACCCACTCAGGTAATCAAGGAGATACTACAGAGTTTTATTAGTTTCTGTTTTTGGCACTGATGCGGTGCTTCTACCTCCAAAGGGAAAGTGAGCATTTTTAACTTGACCCTGATGAATGAATGAGTTATTGGGGATATTCTTTATAAGCATAGGCTTGTGTATATGTGGCTTGAATTTACCTACTGTTGAATCTACTTGTTCATGGTTTTTCAAACACTGTTTCTTAAGTATTTTTAAGTCAGGTTTAGAAAGAGGATGTGTGTGTGTGTGTGTGTGTGTGTGTGTGTGTTGTTTCTAGTCCAGTTTCTTTTATATCTCAGAATTACACTGATTTCCCCCAATCCTCCACCCCTGGCTCCTAGCAGATCATTTGTTCCCAAGAGCAGTTAAAGATGGTGATGAATAATCTAAATTTTTACCAATTATATTCAGAAAAAAAAAGTTTATACATCTAAAGATGTACTTACTCATTTTAGGATTGTACTTTGTAACTACGTCTGTCACATTTTTCTTGGATGTGCTAAACATGTAATAAACATTTAAAAAGAGAAGTTTTTTTTTAAAGCTGAAATAAAAAAAATTAGAAATGAGGAGCTTTATTGCAAATGCTTCAATCTTCATTCGCAAGTTTGCTACCTTAATATTTATTTATTTATTTGTGCCTCTCTAAACAAAGTGTTATAAATTGTGTTTTGTTGCCTCTTGCTTCTTTTTTTTTATAACTTCATGGCTAGATCAAAGTTCCTGCATTTTTTTTTTTCCTATTAAGAAGATGTTGTAACTTCAGGAGGTTAGGAAATGCCTATTCGTTTTGGAGAGTTGCCTATCAAGTTACCAGGCTGTGTGGTGTGTGTTGAGGTGTGTGTGTGGCGTGCTCAGACTCGTGGGACGGTGTCTAAAACTTTGTGATCTGTGACATAACTGCTCCAGAACTTTTGAGTCATAATGTTTTCTTGGAGATTTTAGGTGGTGTTTAGCCAATGCAGGAAGTACTAAAAAAGAGTTAAATAATTCAAAGTTACTTTTATTGGGTAAAAAAAAAAATTAAAGACAAGAAGGAAAACTAAATAAGCAGGATCAGAATTACAGCTTAACATACCCAACTGGTGCCTTTTTAATTACAGTACTTTCCCCCAGAACTTTTTAATCCTATTACTTTTATATTTAATAAGGAGGCTAGTTAAAACATAGCAAAACAGAACTATTATAAATAATGGGGATAAATGTTGGGTATAACCAGATGTTTTGCCTAAAGTTAAAAGAGTTAAGGAATCTGAACTCTGTCAAACTCCCCTTGCAGGACCCCCCATCCCCCCCACCCCATTAGCAGGAGATTTTGAAAGGCAAACAAATCTCAGATGGAGATGGAGTCAGAAAAAAAAAAGAAAGAAAAGAAAAAAAAGAACAGAATGTTTAAGGTAGGCTTCCCTTGTCCATTGACCAAACTAACAACCTGTCGCTTAGTGGCAGGTGCCATTTGAATGACAACTGGTGGATAAGGCTGAGTCCAAAAATGCTTTGGTTTTAAGAGCCTTTGTTTATGTACCACCCAGAGCTATGAATTAAGACTGAGGTCTTTTGCCACCCATTTCACAGTAGATTGTCAGAGTAGCGCCAGGACTGTGGTTTTGTTTTTCCCTTAACCAACAATTTAATTTCAGCCAAAGTGATGCTGGTCTGAATATGCAGAACAAGTAACGAATATCTGTATTTCCTTTTACTCTTCTAGCCGCACTCTTAACAAAATTCTCCAAGCCTGCTATTCACTTATTCAGCGATTGTTTTTGAGAGCTTACCATGTACTTCATGCATTGAAGACCTCCCCTGGCCCCACCCCACACACTGAGTTCCTAGAGGGTGATATTATTTTATGCTGAACATATCTGGTAGATTCCAGGGGAAGGGATTACTGTGAGATTAAATAGTACTTGAAGGACCACAGGATCAAAGATACGCAAAGGATATGAACAGGCAAGTCTCAAGAGAAGAGACCCAAATGCTCATAAACATGTGAAAAGATTCTCAACCAACATATTGGTTGGGGAAATGCAAATTAAAAAAACTAAGAGATTTGTTTTCTGTTCATCCACTTAATCCATGTTTTGAAGATTGGTATTATCTTCTGTTAGATAGGTTGGGGGCAACCCTCAGACACTTGGTGGGAGTATGAATTGGTGCAGCCTTTAGGGTAAGCAGACTGTTTCTGTGAACCTTTGGAACATACATGCCATATGAACCAGCAGTCTTATATTTGGAACCCTTTCTTAGAGAATTAAAAACATCAGCGTGTCGAGATCTGTGTGTGAGGATGTTTATTGAAGGATTATTACAGAAAGTAAACTGGAAGCAACGTGATTGTCCATCAGTAGGATGAATAAAATAGTGTGCAGATACTATGGATTGTTTTGTGAAGGATGTCTGTGAGATATTGAATGTAAATGAAAGCGAGTTGCAGAATATTGTATGTAATATGATCCTATTTCTGATTTAAAAAAGAAGAAACCCTATGTGTATGACCTTGGGGAAAGATGTAGAAGGACAAAGCAAATTTAATATTGTTTAAAACTGACAGTGGGGCAAAAGGGTGATTAACTTGCTCTCTGTGCACTTTGAATGGTTTACTTGCTCAAACATGCAGGCTTTTCTATATGAAAATGCTTTATAATATTATTTGGTTAATGAATAAGAAATTCATCTGGAACCATTTTAGAAACAAAAGCTGGGCAATATCATGTTTTCTCTGATGCCTTCTGTAGCAATCTCTTGTGTCTTTGGAAACTTTCAGTTAATTATCTTATAAAATCTTGAGATTTCCCAACTTTAAGTAAATTCCTTCAACGTAAGTGATGGCTTCAGGAAAAGCTGTTTGCCTCTGTCTCCCAGGAGAGTGGTGACAGGAAGAGGTCGTGAAAGCTCTTAGCAAACGGTCTCCTTTTCCTTGACTTTCTCTGATCCAGCTCTGAGGGAAGACCAGTGGCGGTCCTTGCAGGGGAGATTTTCTGGCCAACTGAAGAGTCTTCCTGGAAAGGAGCAGCATCTCGTCAAACTTGGTTTTCCTGAGGCCCAGGGAGATGCTGTTAATTGGTGGTGCTGGCGTTTGAACCTAGGTGAACTCTCTCCACATTCTCTTTAGTTCAGCTGATTGCTCTGCCGGTACCACATCTCAGTGATGTGATGTTGAAACTTAATAGAATTTGAATTCTTGGCATTTGGTACCCAAAAAAAAAAAAAAAAAAAAAAAAAAAAAATCAAACGTTACAGTTTCCAAGCAGTGGAATCTCCATTCACATTTTTAAAACTGTGAATCTCCATTCACATACCACATGACCCTGTGAATGCTGGTGGGAGACTCAGAATCTTAGCCCACTGGAAGCCAGGGCTTCGCTGCATAATATGAAAACCATGGCTTAGATTCAGTGGTTTCCAGGTGAGAATGCCTCAGAATCACCCGGAGGGCTTGTTAAAATCTACGGTTTTGGATTCTGCAAGTCTTGGGTGGGGGTCTGGTAATTTGCATTTTTTAATTTGCACAAGTTCCCAGGTGATGCTGATCTTGTTGATCTTGCTGGTCGTGGACCACGCTTTGAGAACCACTGGTGTACAGGAACAGCTTCTTCTGTTGTACAGATCTCGTATTCTTGCCCAGCCATGCTCTGCCCTTCCATGGATGAAAGTTAAAATGCCCATCAAGGCAAGTTAATTTAATTTTATCAGGTTCACCAAGCTGGGAAAAAGAAATATTTGAGTTACATTACTTAACTTGTCTGTATCTTTTGTAGGTGTTTCATAGATGGATGTTTGTGTTTAATCAACAGTGAAAGTGAGAGTTCAGGGTACTTTAAATATTCTCTAAGGGATTCTCATGGGAAAGCAGGGAAGACTGTTAGTCTCTGGTTCCTGGTGTTTGTTTGTTTTTACGTATATACATATTCAAGATTTGATGTCATTGATTCTTTTTAATAAAAAGTTGGCTACATGTGAAGGGTATTGTGAAGAACATGGTGACCAGATGCTAAATGTTACTAAAATTGTTGTAATCTAATCATTGGTGCATTTTGCGGGGCAGGATGAAATTAAATACAAGTCATTAATTTCAACAAGTGTTTATTACAGTGTTGCCAGAGGGGACATATTTCTAACAGTGCTTACCAGTGACACATAAGTGCTTGGCTGTGCTCGGGGACCCTCAAGAGGCGTGGCTGACCTGAAGCTCAAGGAGAAGGTTCCCTGAGAGGCTCCGCACTAGCGGATCCCCTAAATTTAAAATTCCTTAGTAGATAAAAACATGTTCTCTTTTCAGCCACTTAATTTTAGTGCCTTTATTCTTTTCTAATGATTACACATGTAAGTTACAAGCAAAGCAAGATTGGTTGTGCCTAGTGGAGTGGATGAACAAAAGTGAAACGGGAGGGAAATTTTCCCGAAGGAAGTCGTACTTAAGCTGGGCCTTGGAGGGTGGGCCTCTTCTGCTGGGTCCTCTACCCTGGCTGCACATGGGAATCACCTGGGGATTCTACTTAATTGATCTCAGTGGGGCCTGGGCATTGGTGGGTAAGTTCTCCAGGGAATTCTAATACGTTGTCAGGGTAGAGAACACTCATCTACAGTCCGGGGTCACACCACGTCATTCTTTGGAGATTCCATACATCTGTCCCACAGTCTCCTCCCACCAACGTTTTTGGTGACTTGAACATCTATGTAGATTGTCCACCCAACTCAGTCCTTTGACCAACTCTATCCTTTGACCAACTTTTTTTTTTTAATTGACATATAGTCGGTTTACAGTGTGTTAATTTCTGGTGTACAGCATAGTGATTTAGTTAGACATATATATATTTCATTTCATATTTTTCATTATATTACAAGGTATCGATTATAGTTCCCTGGGCTGCACAGTAGGGCCTTGCCGTTTATCTGTTTTATATACAGTAGTTAGTATTTGCAAATCTTGAACTCCTAATTTATTCCTGCCCACTGCCTCCCCCCGCCGCCCCACTGCCACTGCCGTAACCATGTTTGTTTTCTATGTCCATGAGTCTGTTTCTCTTTGGTAAATAAGTTCATGTGTGTCCTTTTTTTAGATTCCACATATAAGTAGTATCATGTGTTATTTGTCTTTCTCTTTCTGGCTTCACTTAGTATGACAGTCTCCTGATTTATCTATGTTGCTGCAAATGGCATTATTTTATTATTTTTTTTATTGCTGAGTAGTATTCCACTGTGTGTGTGTGTGTGTGTGTGTGTGTGTGTGTGTATAAATATATAAAACAACTTCTTTAGCCAGTCATTTGTCAATGGACATTTGGGTTGCTTCCATGTCTTGGCTGTTGCAAATAGTGCCGCTGTGAACATTGGGGTGCTTATTATCTTTTTGAATTAGTTTCTTCCAGATACATCCTCAGGAGTGGGATTGCTGGATCATAGGATATGACCAGCTCTCTTTTAGTTATCGTCTCTTCTCTCTACTTCAGCCGTCCCCCCATGATTATCTCTAGGCTGCTGGTTCTCAACAGTTTTGCCACCCAGAGGATATTTGGCAATACAGAGAGATTTTTGTCTGTCACAACTTGCAGGCAAGAATGGGTGCTACTGGCATCTAGTGAGCAGAGGCCAGGGATGCTGCTAGACCCCCTACAATGCACAGGAGAGGCCCCACAACAGAGAATATATGATCTAAAATGTGAGCAGTGCCATGGTAGAGAAACCCTGCCCTGGAGTCCTGGGAATTTTTTAAACCCTGATCCATAGGCAAAGTACAGCTTACGAGATGACCCAATATAAACACACGCAACTGAAACAACTTTTTTCTCTTTTACCTTATTCCTGTTAGTACCCAGTTCCACCTGGCCTTCACCCGACAAGGGATTTCGACCTGGTGACCCTTCTGCTTCTTCATTGTCCACCATCCCTCGCTTGGCCCCTCTACCTCCTCAGCGTAGATGCTTGCATACACCCTCAGCTTTCTTGACCAATTACTCCTTCATCACACTTTCCTGGGAAACCCCACCCTCTGTCCACCATGCTCCTGCCTTGGGCTGATGAATATGGCTGGAGAAAACCAGCCATCTGCATCGTCTTGCTTTTGATTTATGACCACAAACCTCAAGACAGACTCTTGGCACTGCCGAGCCCACTATGTTTCTGGCCCCACCCCACTCTCAGCTGATGGCCTGACATATTTCACTGAGAAAAAGGAAGCAATTAGTAACTAGTTTCATCATCTTCCCGTGCTAAATCTGCTAGCCGATCTGCACCAAAACCACGCAGCCCTGGAACCACATGTGCAGCGCAGCCCGTTCCCTGTTGCACCCAGGGCTCTCACTCCTGCATGTATCTCTCTTCCCATCAGCATTGTCAGTTTGCTCCCTCGATGGAAAATCCCCATGAGAAACATGCTGTAGTATCTCCCATCTTAAGGGAAAAAGTGGCAACAACAAAACACTCTCCACCCTCTGTCCTAGTCAGCTTTTCTCCCAAGTCCTCCGTTCTCCCTTGTAAATATTTCCAAAAGAAGTGACATCCATTCTGCTCCATTTCCCACCTCTCATTCTTTCTTGAACCCAGCGTGGCTCTTGCCCCATCCCTTCACTGAAACCACGCTTCGTCAGGTACCAGTGATAACCTAGTGGCCAGCTCTTAGTTGTCATCACCTGCAGACTCTTGGCTGATGTGGTCTCTTTGTGACACTGTCTTCACCTGGCTTCTACCCCACAATCCCCACCTGGTTCTCCTCCTACACCCAGGTTGCTCCAACTCCTCCTGCTCTCCTGCAGGACCTCCTCCTCCTGGCTTCTGAAAGTGGGGGCTGTTCTCTCACACTTCACTTAGGAGTCTGCTCCAGTGTCACCTCCTTAGAGGTCTCCCTGGCATCGCTGAGAGAGCCCCCACTCTCAGCCTCTTCCTTCATGTGATTTATCATTTCCTGATACTGACACACCTCGGAGACATTGTAGGTTCCATTCCAGACCAGCGCTATAAAGTGACTACTGAAATAAAAGTGAGTCACGTGAATTTTTTGGTTTCCCACTGCCTATGAAAGTTTTGCTTATGCTATACTGTAGCCTGTTAAGTGTGTAATAGTATCGCATCTACAGAAAACAATGTACCTGTCTTGATTTAAAAATACTTTAGTGCAAAAAAGTGCTAACTATCCTCTGTGCCTTCATATTTTTGCTGATGAAGAGTCTTGCTTCTATGTTGGTGGCTGCTGATCAGTTAGGGTGGTGGTTGCTTGAAGTTTGGAGTGGTTGTGGCCATATCTTAAAATAAGACAGCAGTGAAGTTTGCCCCATTGACTGACTCTTCCTTTCATGAACAGTGACTCTTTTGCATGCAGTGCTGTTTGATAGCATTTTACCCACAGTAGAACTTCTTTCAAAGTCGGAGTCTATTCTCTCAAACTCTGCCACTGCTTTATCAACTGAGTTATGTCATATTCTAAATCCTTTGTTGTCATTTCAACAATCTTCACAGCATCTTCACCAGGAACAGATTGCATCTCAAGAAACCACTTTCTTCGCTCATGCATAAAAAGCAGCTCCTCATCTGTGAAAGTCTTATCATGAGATTGCAATAATTCAGTCACATCAGCAGGCTGCACTTCTAATTCTCTTGCTGTTTCCACCACATCTGCAGTTACTTCCTCCTTTGAAATCTTGAACCCCTCATAGTCATCCATGGGGGTTGGAATCAGCTTCTTCCAAATTCCTGTTCATGTTGTTATTCTGACCTCTTCCCATGAATCACAAATGTTCTTAATGGCATCTGGTTGATGGAGCAGTCAGAACACACACATTTATTGATTAAAGCTGTCATCTTTTATGGGTGCAGTTCATGGTGCCGCAAAGCAATTACAATTATAACATCAAAGATCACCGATCACAGATCACTGTAACACATATAATAAAGTTGAAAAAGTTCAAAATATTGTGAGAACTACCACAGAGTGACGCAGAGACAGGAAATGAGCAAATGCTGTTGGCAAAGTGGTCCTGATAGACTTGCTCGATGCAGAGTTGCCTCACACATTTGATTCGTGAAAATGGCAGCGTCTGCAAAGTGTGGTAACACGAGGTCTGCCCATGTTCCATACGTGATCCATGTGTATCGCCTGTCTCGTGGCGTGTAAGCTCCGTGAGAGAAACCATCCCTGGCACTGTGTCCCCAAGTGTCCAGAACAATGCCTGGCACATGGTTGATACTCAACTTTTAATGAGTAATTGATGAGGAGGAAAACTTGCTGATTACACAGTTAGCCTTCTAGGAGGCAAAGTCAGTGTTTCCCAGATTGGAGCAAAGGAAGAGAGTAATGTGGAGGTGGAAAAGTGGTGTCTCTTGGGGGCAGATATTTTAGGTCATGTGCTGAGAGTTAGGAGTTCAAGTACTGAAGAATGAAGGCCATCCTTGTTAAATGCTTGTTGAGTGGTTGAAGGCACCTGCAGAGGACAGCACGACAGAGACAAACGGCTCTTGTTTTTTTTTATCTCTGTAAGAGGGGCACTTAAGCGTTCTGCTTGGTAACTTCTGGTGCTGGTTGAAGATGGGAAGTTCACCCGTCTTAAGTGTTTGTCGTTGACCTCGGTGCTCTGGTGAATTGTTTTGGTGCATCATTCGTCCCCAGAGTCCACTTGACCACGTGGAGAACTGTCTCTTTTTCCTCCTACGATGTTGGAGGTCCTATCTGAGTGAATTCCTGGATGGATAGGGTATTCTCTGCTTCCCTCTGCCCTGTTCTCCCAGGCAACCGGCTCCAAACATGGTGTGTTTAAATCAGGACCCCTCTCTTCTCTTTCTGTTTGCATCCTTCAAGACAGCCCATTTAGCTACTTGGCATCCGTGTCCAGGACCTAGTTTGATGTAAGTGAAGATATTTCCTGCATGTGGCCTGAGGTCACGCATGGCAAATCTTCCAAGGGGAGTGTGGATTATTCCTGGGTCTGAGAGATTACATCGAGGGCACTTTAAGAGGCTTAATTTTCTCCTTGAAGGGCTCTCCATTGGGCTCAGCACCTGGCACTCCTGGGCCCTCCCCGAGGGGTTGAAGGAGTTCTTCCTGCTGATAAGATGTCAGCCTCGGGCAGCCTGAGGTGCAGCCATGGAGCAGTCGGGCCTGGCACATCCTGGAAGAAGAGCAGGGTGATTTGAGGGAAATTTATTTTTATTATCAGTACTTAGTTTTTAATAAAGTGACCCTGAAAGGTTCTAGGTCAGCCTCTCCCTTTGACAGAGAAAGAACTCAGTTGCAGAAGGCTGAGACTGACTGGGGCCACTTGGTAAAGCTGGCCCTGGAGTCCCACTCTCCTGACCACCCCGGGCACTCCCTCCTTTTCTTGGGATGTTGTGTGGACCCTGACTAATTCATGGTTGTGGTTTTAGGCTCTGGATACATGTCAGAATCACCAGGGAAGCTCCCACAACTTGTTGGTTGTGCTGGTTCCCAGCCCGATTCACTGATTTGGAATCTCTGAGTGTGGGACGTGGACATTGCATTTTTTTTAATAGCTCCCTAGCTAAGGAGGCTCCTAAGAGAGGCTGTCCAAGAAAAGCATGTAGGTGCCAGAAGCAGCCAGGGCCTTGGAGACAGTTGCCCAGTAGGGAAGATGCTTGCTGGCTTTGCACTCTGGATAGACCTGGCTCCTTCCTGCTGCCGGACAACCAGCTTAGTGGCCCAGTCTGCTCCTCGCTCTCCCACACTTCCTCCGGTACTGAATAAGACCCTGTAGGGTTGCAGTTTTAATGCATGTTGGAAGGGCTTTATATTTGCTTTGGGGGCATTTTCCCAAACTATTTTGAACTACTTAGGTGAGAATGAAAGCTGCAATCAGTTTGAGAACCGTCTGCTGAGAGCCTTTGTGGGTCCTCTTGATGAGGGTCTCTGGGTGCCTGCGTGCTGAGGGTGGCTCACCAGCTCTCGGACCCGCTGGAAGCTAGAAGCTGGCCACAGGTGCTGCTCTGACAGAAGGAAAAAGGTAGTGTGATTGGCTGTGCGGGGCTTGGGGGGCCGGTTTACAGAGTTTTATAGGAATGAAGAATCACTTGCTGGTTCTGGCTGGTGAACTTGCTGGGTACGTCGGAGCTCTGATTGTGTGATCTGCACGGCAGAGCCAGTGGTGATGCCCTGTCCCCCCCGAGCTGGCTCTCTCATGGACCTGACAAGTGGCGTATATGCAGTTTAATGATGGAGATAGTGGGACAAGCCTTGTGGAATCTGAGGCACATCAGGTGCAAATGTCCCTCACAAAAGGAGCAGGAGGCGGGCACTTCCCTCTTGAATCAGAACCCTGCATAAGGACTGTGTTTGGGCTGCCATGTCACCGAGCCATAGACCGGTGGCTTAAACAGCAGGAGTGTGTTGTCTCTGCTCTGGAAGCTACAAGCTCGAGATGAAGGTGCTGGTGAGAGTTGGTTGCTACTGAGAGTGGTGGGAAGCATCTGTCCCAGGCCTCTCTCCTCGGCTTGGAGACAGCCATCTTTTCTGTGTGCGTGTCCGTTTCTGTGTCCTGACTTCGCCTTTTTACAAGGACACCAGTCACAAGAGATAAGGGAGGTAGGGCCCCCCTGATGTTTTCATTTGAATTTGATTACTTCTGTGAAGACCCTATTTCCAAATAACGTCACATTCTCAGGAACTGGGGAATTTGGACTCCAATGTATCTTTTTTTTGAGGGGACATGGCTCAAGCCGTGACACAGATTGTCAAACTGACTTGTTTCTCAGAATGTGAATCTGACGTGGAATGCTTGTCTTTGGGCTAAGTCAGTAATGGTTGGGGAATTCTGCACCTGCCAGTTTCACTGACCGGTACTTGGGACTTTGTGTTCCACTAAGGTCTTGCATTTATCTTTTGCCATGGCAGGCAGGTATTATTTCTGCTTTGAGGAAATTGATGTGTACCAAGGTGTTCACACTAAATACTGGGTAAGTTTGATTCAGGCTCAGATCTTCTCCTCCGGAATATAGATTTCTTCCATAACACTGGTGATTTCCCAAGTCTTGATACGCATAAGAATCTCCTGGGAGACTCGTTAAAAAATACAGATTTAGGAGACTTTCTGGAATAGAGCTGAGTTTGCAACCAAGGAATCTGTATTTTTGTTGTTCCCCTGAATATTTTGACGCACCCCAACATGTGAGAATGAATGCTTGCTACCGTGGACTTAATATTTTGGGAAGGGAATCCCACCAATACCACCAAGTTCCCATTTGGTTTTCTGTTGTCTGGCTTGCATGGGAGCCGTCATGGAAAGGTGTTCACTGGACTCGGGGTGCTCTGAGCCCGAGAGCTTCTTAGACAGTGGTACCCCTGCCACCATACTAATGGGGAGGGTCTTCGACTGCCAGGCTGGGCTCATTGTCCCTCAGCTAATGGAAAATAAATCTGGCTTGAACTTTCTGTGCTGTAGAGATGCACCTTGCATCACAGTGGGGAGCAGGCGGGCAATACGTTGAGACAGCGTGTTAACAAATGAACATTGCATGCTTTATCAAAGCAAAAATAGAACTGGCAAGAGGACAAGGGAAAAAATGTGATTATTAAGTATTTATTATTGTAAAATGTATCTGCATGAACTAGGGGCATGTGCCCAGGGCAGAAGAATTGCCTAGAGAAAATTCTGAAACAAGGATTCCTAGGCTCCACTCCCAGAGATTGTCTTTTTAAGGTGGGACTCAAAAATTCTGAGCTGCCGGTCCGGGTACCACCCTGAGAACTGGCAGCTGAACACTGATGAGAGATTGTCACTGTGTATTTCATCTGTTGATACTGCGATGACAATCTTTCTGAAGAACGAAAATCTTTCTAATCCTTGTCCATTAGCCTATAGATTATAACTCAGACTCAGGGTACATGTCCAGGTTATTTCACCATCTTGACTGTATTTTTAGTAATTACATAACAAAACACATGTTCTCTTAGGAGGGCTGCGTTTCCTAGAGGGTGGTCCGTAGGTCAGAACTAGCAGAATTACCCAGGAATATGCTGCCCAGTCCCCAGATACTCTGATTTGGTAGGTCTGTGTAGGGTCCAAGAAGGTGCAGTTTTCTTAACCAGAAGTTTGTTAGGTATAATGAGGTTTGAGTGCCACTGAGCTAGAACTTGGAAATCAGTTGTTTGTTTACCAGAAGCCAGCCACAGAGTAAGGTTAGAAACATTGTTGAATTGATTGTTTACAGTGGCATTTGTTTCCATTTTCCTGCTTGTAATGCTGTTTGTAGCCTGAAGTTCCAGGACCTTGTTCTGCAGCACAGATGTATTTTTAATAGATGGTTAGAGTTCTATTTGAGTAATCATCCCCCGCCCCCAACCTTTTGTACGTAAGCTCATGCAATTCATTTTAAGATATGTCTTTAAACAAAAGTTATGTTCCTTGTCCAGGTAAATTTCTTTGGAGCATTGATAGTAATGTGAGATTTATTAGAGTTTTTTGGAGTTAATTCAGGGAAGCTTTGTGGTTTTCAACTGCACAAGTGGTTAAGTATGACCTTTGATAGGAATATGTTTGGGCTCTGTGTGGATTTTTTTTTTTTAAAGTTGGTAAATGCTTTCATATGAGAGGGAGCAGGGTCAAGAGGAGGGACTCTCCCATTAGTTCAGTTGCATTGACCAATACTCTGCTTCTTGCCTTGCAGATGTTTCTGCAAATTGATCCCTGCCCCAAACCCCCATCCCCGGAGACAAGATTTTCAGTTCTAGGTTCTTCCTTCTGGAAGAATGGGAACCTTCATTTTTAGAAAGAGGAGCTAGAATTAATTTTGTGTCATTGGGCCATATGAGCCCTCATGTTAACGTCAATTTATGTAACGTATTCTTGAAAAGCTAGAGATAATCTATTTTTAACACTGCAGCAGGAACTGCGTGTTTGTCAAAATCGATAGAACTATATACTTGAAAAGGGTGAAATTTACTGTACGTAGTCGTACATAAGTAAACCTGACTCACAAAGTGTGTCAGGGGAACTTGTCACTTTAGCCACTCTTTCTGTGATTTAGTTTTCAAATTAAAGATTTCGTTTGTGATGCAAATGACTCCCCTAGGTCCCTCTTTGTTCCTTGAGTGTTTGAAAACTTGTTCCATGTGCTTGATCTCCGCTGGTGCTGGTGGGATGGGGGATGAGGGATCGGCACAGGGCTACTGAGGGATGGCACTGGCCCCTCACCTCTTCCTCTTGATCATGCTCATTGTAGCGCCACATCTGCTCACCATGGGAGTTCACAGAGGTTTGGGGGATGAATTAGACCATCGTGTTGATGCAGAGACTGAGGTCCTGAGCGGCCAAGTGGCTTGTCCAGATGTGAGGGCTGCATTGCCGAAGTGGGGGATGATAAATGTAAAGCTGACTGTGCAAGCTTCTGGGCACATGGTAATGAGCTATGATTTGTTAGGGTGGGTAAATTGATATGTGTGTGTGTTCCCTCTGTACTGCGTTGGCTCTTGTAGGCAACCTCAGGATGGGAGTTTGATATGTTTATTTTTTTTTCCTCTGTTTTGGATCATCTTAAGCACAATGGGGAGATGTACTGGAGGGCTGTGTTGGCTGGTTTTGCTCATTGACTGATGAGGTTGAGGTGGGAGCAGCGCTTTCTAGCCGAGGAGCTGGCTTATGATCAAAAGGACGCTGAGATAGTGGCACCCCCCAGTCCTTCCTCAGTCCCCCGGGGCTCGGGCGAGACAAAGATGATCATTTTCCAAGTGTGCCAGGACTTGGAAAAGTTTGGGAGAGCCCTCGGCTCTCTGAATGTGCTCTACAGGGTCCCCTGGAAGCAGGAGCTAGGTTACTAGGTTTTAAGTTAATAGAAGAGAACAACATGAAGGAATCCAGGGCTGCCACAGACTGTGTAGGAGCATTAATGAGAGATGTGGATAAACTAGATCAGGGTTCCCACACTTCTCTGATAAGGAGACTCACCTGAGTACTTACTAAACTGACAGCTCCCAGGCCTGCCCTGGTCTGGGTTGGGGCTCTAGAATCTGTGCCTCTAAAAGTTACCCCATGTGATTCTCACCGGGGCTATTTGAGAAACACTGGATGAGGTCATCCATCTCTTTGTCCTTCCTTGCTCTTGGAAGCTGGTCCATGCATCAGCAACTTCACCTGGAAAACTCCCTGGAACTGCAGGGCTCCATCCACACCTGCTAACTCCGAATCAGCATTTCAGTAAGATCCTGAGGTGAGTGTGTACACGTGGTTAATTTGGGGCAGGGTTTGCCTGGAGGGCAGGGACCCCTGTCAGCATTTTACAGCAGAGAGTTGGAGGTCACAAGGTCTGCTCATCTCTTCTGAGGAACCGCTGGACGAGCTGCTAGGCCAGAGATTTGAACTCAGGTTTCTGACTCCAAATGGAGTGCTCCTCACACATCCTCTTGAATGTGGTTCCTACTGAATCTTAGGGTCTGCCTCTCACCTGATGTCAGGACCCTCACCAGCCTATTAATATTGCACCTGGGAAGAATGATACCTGGAGACAGGAGAGCACTGCTGGGACCACTAGGTGTGCCGTTCTTGGCATCCATTAACCCTATCAGGACACCTTCTCACTGTCCCTGGGAGAAGACGAAGGTCCAAATGTGAAAGTTCTTGGAGACCTGCAGAAGTTTGCACCATACGGATGGTGGGGCCCTGAAAAGGTTGTTTTATCTCCATCCAAGGACAAGACCGATGGGTTGCAGTTTTTTCTAATGCTCCTCCAGACTCTTAAATCCTTCTCCTCCCAGCACAATGTCAGAGAAAATACCCTGCGAGGCACTTGCCAAATGGCTTGAACTACGCGTCCATGCACATTTCCAAAAAGACAATTAGAAGCTTATTTGATGAACTAAAGGCGTGCTGTGCTAGACATTAGTCGGAGAGAGCTGAGTGCCAATTTGGGAAGCTTTCCCTGGGGCTCTTTCTCTTCACAGCTCCCCCTTGGAGAAGCTGAACTGGGGAGGTGGAGAGGCCCCCCTCCAGGCTCCGGAGAAGGGAAGGTGAGGAGGAGGAGGGACAGAGGGGGTGACGTGCCCCAGAGAGAGAGGAACGTTGGTGTGCCTCCTCCCAGGAGAACTGGAACCTTTGCAGATAAAATCAAGCGGAAAAGTGAAAGTCATTACAAATTCATCAACATTTGAATCACATTACCAGTTAGCGCTGGTCGTGTGACCTGGAAGACTCTTTAGGAAGCTGAGCCCTAGGGAGGTCACGGACCCTGCCCAACGTCATGCATGCGGCTAGTGGTAAAGCGTAGGTCAGAGTCCAGGGATTCTGTCTGTGCTTTGTCCCTGTGCTCTGCTGCCTTCCCTATGGGAGGGAAGACGCTAAGAATGTGAAATTTTACAATGATTGGATCCAGATGTGCTGGCGCTACACCCCCTTTAAAGCTAACAGTGGTTTTTTTCTTAATAGAGTATTTTAATCGGCTAGTTTCATTTGCTAGTCTACCTTATGCATTCAGCAGATAAAGGTCAGGAAAGAAAAACCCAAGTCAGTGAATATCTCTGTTGTCGGGGATGTGACACTAGGCTGTTTCCTTTGGCTTGAGGCACCAGATCAAGTGACCTAAGGCACAAAGGACAGGGAAAACCTCTGCACTGGCTGCGGGCAGAATGTTTGTGTTCAGGGTTGGAGCGTGGATTTATGTGCTTTCCCAAGGACAAGGAAGATACATATTACATTTAAAAAATTAAATTGTGGGAAGACTAAAACTTCATGATGACTTTTGTAGCTTGAGTTAGGGGACCCTAAAGGGCTCCAGTGCAGAGGCATGGGGAGGATGGGGCCATTTGTGTGATGCCTCATTGCTTGTGTGGAAAATCTGAAGCCTATAATGTTATGACACACGGCTTAGCAATAGATAACACATTGCCTTGGTTAAAAATAGTTTAATGTGTGTGCCCATTTCATTCTGTCCACTAGATTGACTTCTGAGGGCATCCAAGCCCTTCTTTTGTCCGGCGGTCTAGGGGCATGTTGTTAAGTGATTAGAACGTCCGGCTGCAGAGGTCAAAGGAGGTAGATGCCTTGGGGAACTTGGACTTGAGCTAGAGGCCAAGTGCACTGAATTTTGGTGTCCTCCCACGTGGTGTTGGCTGTGTTAGCCAGGCCATTACAACCTCTTCTCAGTCGCATGTCACACTGGTTGAACTCAATGAAGTATTAACAAAAATGTGTCATTTGCTGAGAAATTAAATTCTTTTAGATTATAACGGAAGCAAGTAGTCAGCAGTGCCAGAGGGTCTGATTTCAGTGGTAGTATACCAGTCTCCCAGGGGAACTGGGGTTGAGATCCTTGCAGCATGGCCTTGCTGCTAGGTCAGTCCGGAAAGAAGCCAGCCAGGTTCTGGCTCTGTCATTCAAATGGTGACTGAGGTGCTGTGCTCAGCAGGGCTGCTCAAAGAGTGCTCCTGGGACCAGGAGCCTCAGTCATCACCTGGGAACTTTTAGAGAGGCAGAGCGCCCCAACCCTCCCCCCATGTACTGAATCATAACGCTGGAGCTGGGGCCCAGGAACCTGTGTTCGTACAAGTTCTGATGCACACCAAGGTTTGAGAACCACTCCTGGACAGTCCTTAAGCAGCAAAATCTGTTTGGGTGTGCAGTCTGGTGGCTTATTTCCCGAGGCATTCACACTGGGATGGGTTCCTGTTCTGGTAACCCTGGCCAGGTTGATGGGGTAAATACAGCTAGATTTCTATTAATGCTCAGTAATATTAAACGACAGCCTGGCATTCTGGATGGATAGGTGAGTCCGGCTCGCTTCAGACTGGGCTCTGCAAAAAGCATGCTCTGGGTGTGACCGGAGGAATCCATTTCAGAACATTTGCTCTCAAGGATGCCTTTGACAGCGTTCCTATTGGGGATAGACAGAGATGGACTGGTCTCAGGGAGGAAAGGATGGGAGAGGTCCTGAAACTGGCTGATAGCCTTGGAGAGAGACAGGTTTCCGCCGAGGAAACATCACAGCAAGTGCCAGGGCTAAGACGAGGATGTTTTTCACCTGTGTTCTACTGGCTGTGTGATAGCAAAAATGTTTGATGAGCATTCTTCTCCTGAAAGGACCTTTCCATTTTAACAGTTGAAACAGAGTGCTCTGTTTGAGAAACGTTTCCTGGTGGAACAAATGTTTCCAACGGAAACAAACTGAATGTGGAGATAGTATTGACTTGGAGGGAAACAGAGGAGAGTTAAAGGTCTCCCTTCATTCATTCACACGTTGCTCTGTGCTGGAGGACAGAGTGAGTGAGTAAGACAGGGTTCCTGCTCTGATGGGGTTACCCAGAAGAAGGGGTGGCTGCGAGTCTTTCCTGGCAGAGGGCACAGTCTGTCCTAAGGGCTGGAGCCAGCCGGCTCAGGGGCTCTGGCACCCTGCCTGGAATCTGTGGTCCTTGGGATGCATGGGGGCTGAGCTAAGAGACTGTCCTGAAGCTACATTCAGAGGACCAAGTTCTGTCTTTTCTTTTAGGATCTCTGAGTGGGCTGTTGGGATGCCCCTCCCTGTAGAGGTGATGGTTAATCACATCATAAAACCACAATTGTACCCCATTTTAGTTTAAGATAACTAAAATGAAAAATAAACATAACTTCCAGGAGGTCAGATCTGGGTGGAGGTTGGCGTGATTCTGCGGAAATATAATTAAAAGCAAAATCTCCTCCCAACCCAGAATGCCTCTCCACCAAGATAGAAGAGAAAGAAAACAATTTTGTTACTGAATCAGCATTAAACCAGAATGTGATGCACATCACAGGCAGCCTGCTGCAAGGGTTGCAAAGCTAGAGACTGTGAAAGTGGAAAGAAATCCTGCTTTTCTACACAGCTAGGTGGATACAGTGCATTATAGTCACGTCTTTCAGATAAAATTGCTAAATTTGTCTTATCTTTAGCCCTAGAGGTGGGGTTGCAGTTTGGAGTCTGGTGACTACTAATGTTAGGGCCACTTCCTCCCAGGAAACAGGGAGATGGAGCTTTATCTTCCTTGATGATTACATTTCAAAGAGCTAGCTCTCAGGCCCTTGAGAGAGAGGCTTATGTAGCAGTTGGCCTTATGGGAGCAGCCCTACCCCTTTGCCCTGGTGAGGGGTACTTAAGGACCCTGGAATCAGGGCTCTCCCTTAGTTCACAGGGTTTCCTCGCTTCCCGTGTAGACATTTAACCTTAGACAATTACCTCTTCTCTCTGGCCTTAGAATCCTCATCTGAAAAAAGGGTTTGGACTACAATTCTGTGATCCTATGACTTGGAGACTCTGCTTCCTTTCTGTTCCCCAAGCTGCCATTTTTTCTCTCCCCCAAGCCCAGAACATCTGGCCAGGCATCTGTTGCAGCCTGGCTCAGAAATTTCACCAGTCCATGCATTTGTGCAGATCACTGAGTTACAATCCAGCTTTTGGAGCTCAAGGTGAGGAGTGCTTGGAGATGGCATCAGGCCTAGGGTCACTCCGTATCCAAGCTGCCTCCTTCTCCCCCAAAGCAGGAAGGTCTTGGGGTATAGTTCTGCAACTGACAGTCTGATTTTGTTACTGAACCAAACTTGGGTCTGCTCGCCAGACGCTCCTTAAAGCCAATCTACTGATACCCAGTTGTGGTGAAGGAAAGTACAACATTTATTGCAGGGTGCCAAGCAAGGAGAACAGGCAGCTTGTGCCCAAAAGACCTGAACTCCCCTGTGCCTTTTAGGTAAGAGTTTTTAAAGGTAACTTTAGAGGTGAGGGTTGCAGGGTACATGATCAGCTCTTCTGATTGGTTGGTGGTGAGGTAACGGTGAAGTTTCGGTAATGTCATTCATCCACCTCTGGTTCCAACTAGTCTAGGGTTTAGTGCTTTTGCTCCCCATCCTCCACCTGAGTGGGGGTCTTAGTTTCTGCAGAACAACTCAAAGATATGCGTTCGATTGTCATCTATCTTCCTTCAGGAGGAGTCCTGTGACCCTCTTATCCTAATCGTTAACTGCTTGAGCCTGCTCTTTGGAACTTTAACCTTTGGAGGAGGGCCTGGGAGACTAAAGCCCCTTTTTTATTACAAGCAAGGGACACGGAGGGGCTTTTGTACCTGGGAAGGCCCTGGAGGGTCCTGCTCGGTTTTAGTCTTTGCTCTTTGTTTCTGGCTCACCTGCCTTTATCAATTAATCAAAATAACTTAATTTGCCCCCCACCCCGATTTGCTTCTTTTGATACCTCCAATCAGAATGAGGAAAAATCTTTGTTTCTTCATCAGCTTCATTTCTGGGCCTACGCTAGAGGAAGAAGTAGGCTTTATATGCCTCTTAGACCAAGCATGTTATGCTTCCTCTAATGCCCAAAGAAGCCTAGAGAATTGCTTTACCTTGGCCTTATTAAGGCTTTGCCAAGAAACTTTGAGTTCAATGGCAGTGTTCATCTACAGAAGTTTCCTCCCAGATCTTGCTTCAGTTACTTGATCATCCTTCAATGGCTGGGTCAGAAAATTGCTTTCCCTGCCTGATTCACGCCTCCTGTGGGAACCTGAGGCTTGGCATGTGGGTTCTGCAAGAACTGAATCCAGTCTGGATGGACGTTTGTGAAGTCAGAGCACAGAAAATCTTCCAAGGGCCCCAAGCCCTGATGGTAGGAATTGAGCACCTGACTCTTGGCCACAACAGTGCCAGTGGCCCAGAGGACAGTGAGGTGGCACCACTGGAAGATGATGTATTTAGTGGGACAAAAATGTAAAGACTAGGATTTTCAGGCCTTTGGCTCCCTATTACCCTTCTGGTTCCCCTTCCTTCCCATCCACATGGGTTTTCAGATGAGTGGTGACCTGCATTCTGGCCTGTCTTGCATTCTACATGGTATTAAGGACAGAAAGGACATTGCATGCCTTCCCTAACCCCCCATCCTTGGATCTTACGATGTGGCCTGGGGAGAAAGAGGGTCTGTTTGGGAAGTTGTGGGCCCTTGGTCAAGTGCCCCTACTGGGGCCAATCTCAAATTCCTCATCTGTTAAATCCACTTAATGATATGTCACCCATGAGTTGGTGGGGACCAGATGGGCCAGTGGCTTTTCTGTGCTCAGTGCGGTGCTTGGCTCCTAGTCGGTGCTCTGGGAATCTCCTTCTGCTCCCTTTGTCTCTCCTGGTTGTACCTGTCAGACTCCCACTCATCCTTAAGGAAGGATGCTCTATGGATACATTGTTCTAGAATCAAAAAGCCCTTCAGTTACTCACCACAGCACACCACAACAACTCCCTCATGCTTTTTCCCATGGAGCAGCCCTCATTCCTTCTGATGACTGAGAAAAGGAAGTTTTCAGGATGGAGTAACTTGGGAAGAAGACCCTTTAGACCTGTCCTGAGTGATTACGGTAGCCACTGGCCACATCTGGCTGTGGGACACTTGAAATGTGGCCAGTGAGACTGAGGAACAGAATTTCTGGTTCTGTTTAATTCACTTAAATTTAAATTAAAAACCACGTTTTCAATTTGGCAATAGGAAAACTTTTAAGTGCGTTTGGAATAACTTGTATATGTGAATCAGCCTTTTCAGCTGTAAATGTTAGGAAATTCATATAGAGATCATGCATTTCCGATGAAGATTTAGCATCCAAATTGAGAAATGTACAGTAAGTGCAAAATGCACACCAGATTTCAAAGACTTGGTATAAAAAAAAGAATGTAAAATATCTCATTAATGACTTTTATATTGATTTTTTGTTGAAATGATAGTATTTTGGATATATTGGATTAAATAAAATATATGATTAAAAGCAAGTTCACCTGTTTGGTTTTACTTTTTAAAACGAGGCTACTAGAAAATTTTAAATCATATATATGACTTGAATTATATTTCTGTTGGGGTGCACTGCCTTAGACCTTGACGTATCAGAAATGGGCTTGAACATAAGACAAGATACAATAAACCTCCTAGAAGAAAATGTAGGCAAAACATTATCTGACATACATCTCAGAAATGTTCTCCTAGAACAATCTACTCAAGCAATAGAAATAAAAGCAAGAATAAACAAATGGGACCTAATGAAAATTACAAACTTCTGCACAGCAAAGAAAACCATCAGTAAAACAAAAGGACAACTTACGGAATGGGAGAAAATTTTTACAAATGAAACCGACAAAGGCTTGATCTCCAGAATATATGAGCAGCTCATACGACTTAATAAGAAAAATCAAACAACCCAATCCAAAAATGGGCAAAAGACCTAAACAAGCAATTCTCCAAGGAAGACATACATATGATCAATAGGCGCATGAAAAAATGCTCAGTATCACTAATTATCTGAGAAATGCAAATCAAAACTACAATGAGTATCACTTCACACCAGTCAGAATGGCCATCATTCAAAAATCCACAAATGACAAATGCTGGAGAGGCTGTGGAGAAACGGGAACCCTCCTACACTGCTGGTGGGAATGCAGTTTGGTGCATCCACTGTGGAAAACAGTATGGAGATTCCTCAAAAGACAAGGAATAGCCTTACTGTATGACCCAGGAATCCCACTCCTGGGCATATATCCAGAAGGAACCCTACTTCAGGATGACACCTGCACCCCAGTGTTCATAGCAGCACTATTTACAATAGCCAAGACATGGAAACAGCCTAAATGTCCATCAACAGATGACTGGATAAAGAAGAAGTGGTATATTTATACAATGGAATACTATTCAGCCATAAAAACTGACAACATAACGCCATTTGCAGCAACATGGATGCTCCTGAAGAATGTCATTCTAAGTGAAGTAAGCCAGAAAGAGAAAGAAAAATACCATTTGAGATCCCTTATATATGGAATCTAAAAAACAAACAAACAAAGCATAAATACAAAACAGAAATAGACTCATAGACATAAAATACAAACTTGTGGTTGCCAAGGGGGCAGGGGGTGGGAAGGGATAGACAGGATTTCAAAATTGTAGAATAGATAAACAAGATTATACTGTATAGCACAGGGAAATATATACAAGATCTTATGGTAGCTCACAGAGAAAAAAATGTGACAATGAGTATATATATGTTCATGTATAATTGAAAAATTGTGCTCTACACTGGAATTTGACACAACACTGTAAAATGATTATAAATCAATAAAAAAATGTTGAAAAAAAAAAAAAAAGAAAGAAATGGGCTTGAAGGCCATAAGGAAGCTGCTGGTGTCAGAAGTTCCTGGAGAGGAGGGTTGCTTTCTGGCGTCTGCCTCAATGACCTGCATATGTAAGGAACAGAGCTGGCCACTTAACAAATTCTAAACCATTGGAGCACCGTCCTGATCTTAATACAGTATCTTCCTGAGGGCAAGAAGGGGAAAGCATCCTTTTCCATTAAGGTTGCTGTGTTCCAGGGGGAAGCCTGAATTCTTTGTTTCCTGACAACTCCATCAGGTCTACTTCCCGACAGATGGGCCCCCACCAGGGCTTTTTGAGGTTCCTCTTTGATACAACTTTGTTTCCTTCTGATTTTTTACATTAGGCCCCCAGTCGAAGAACAGTGACACCAATCAGCTTTATAAACCTGGGAGATTCAAAACACTGACACGCTTTATAGCAGATGTGCTTGAAAGCCGTGTGGTTCAGAATTTGATCCATTCATAGTCAAGTTGTATGTAGGCCAGGAAGTACTCTGCCAACTAGTTGAACTGCATGTAAAAAAAAGTTAAATGCTTTAAAAGATACTGAAGTTTGAGTTGAATGAATATTTCCAATAGAATTTCATACCACTTTGGATGATTATGGTTAACCAGTCCTGACTTTAAAAATTAGTTGAGTGTGTATTATTCAGTCGTTCAGAAAACATCCTTTGAGCACTCCTACGTGCGGGATATTCTCCTTGGTGTTTTCTGAGCACAGAAAGGGGATGTTAAGTGCCATCTCGCTTGTTGGGGAGGTTGACATTCACACCTATACGTGTATCTGCATAAGAAGGAAAACAGCTTAAGGTTGCATATGAAACTTAGAATGAGTGTTACTTACTATCAGAGATTTTAAAAAAGGAGTGATCACAGTGGTCAGGGAGGGTTTTAAGGACTCATTCTTATTGTCAGACTTGCTTGTCCAGCGGTTGGCTTTCTCAGAGTCCCAGCATCACCTCTGTCGGAGGTGAATCACCTGAGATGATTGTTTAAAGTACAGATGTGCAGGGTAGAGGTGAGACCCCAAAATGTGAATCTTTAGAACCTCCCCACTCCCTGAATGTACACACTAATGAGGGCGTAACTTCAGGTTGTTTCTTGTCTAGAACACCAAAAGCAGTTAATTGCTGTTAATTTAAAATCGCAGTTTTTACTGTATTACAATAATTGTCTTCTCTCAAATTATCTGAGCAGTAGGTCATTTACTCCACAGCTTTTCAGAGCATGAGGACCAGAGTTAGGAGGAGCCTGAAAGTCTCCAAATTGAAGGTACCAGGAGTTCCTTTTCTTGGGGGTTGTCATCCTCCAGCCATTGTCCACCTGTTGGTCCTAATGCTGTCCCCTGGCACCGCAGCAGCAATGTAGAAATGCCTTCCGCAGGAAAGTCCTCCTGCTCCATTCCCGTCCTCGGGCCGTCTTTTATCCAGGCTAGATGTCGTCTCTCTTACTCAGCCCCTCTTCAACAACTCCTTGGGTGTGGTTTCTGGATTTTTTACCTTCTTGGTTCCATCCTTTGTCTACTGGTTCTCAATCTTGGCTGAGATACCAGTTCTCAGCCCAGCTGTTAGAAACTTATAAGCTGGCAGTGCTTGGAACCTCTCCCAGAGATTGATTTAGAGGGTCTAGCGTGGAGTGTGGCCTCTGGTCTTTACAACCAACGTGGAATAACCACCCAATCGGTCAGACGAGCCCATAGACAGCTGCCTTGAAGGCCCCCCGTGTGATCGGCCCAGTGCAAAGCAGGGTGAGGCTGGCTTCTCCTGGGAGGAGGAGGACCTCAGAATCACATTAGCTCTTAGAAGGTCATCCAGAGAGTGTGCTCTGTGTGTCTCCATGTCACCAGCGCCCAGCCCCTGCATCTGACCTGTAATAGATACTCTGCAGATGTATATGAATGGATGGTCCCTGAAACCACACATCTTCTCCGCATGAGCTGCCAGCAAGAATCAGATACCCCCCATCTATACTGATGAAATCCATTTTTCAGATGTCAAATTCAGGGCTTTAATGGACTCTGCTTTCACTTGGTAATGTTCCCTCTCTCCCACAGCTGACCTAAATGTTAATCGTAACGAGACGTGGTCTGAGGAGCAGAGTGGTTAGAAGCCAAGATTTAGAGCCTCCCACCTGGATTAGAATCCTGGTCCTCCTGGCACAGGTTGCTGTGACACCCTGGATGAGCTCTGAACTGTCCGTGCCTCCCTTTCCTCATCTGTCAAATGGGGATAAGGACAGTTAAAGGCCTCGGTGGGTGGCAGTGGGATTCACTGAGATCATGCACTTAAGGCACTTAGCACGAGGCCTGGCAGAGGAAGTGCTCCCTGATGACTTCTCTTAAGCCTCCAGAAGGTAGTGACAGGATGGTTGTGGGCAGCGAACTCTGTGAGCATCCAGCAGTTCCCTACCAGTGGCCATGGACTGGGCTTCTCTTCTGGGAGGCAGCTGGAGTTGTGAGTGGCCGTAGGAAGGGTGGGAAGCTAAGTGGTGAGGCCTCTGACAGGCCTGCTCCTGTCTTTTTTGAGTGAGGTCTGCAGGGGTGGGAGGGGTGGAGTCTGAGGCTGGCAGCAGATGGCGGAGAGCTGTCCTCGCACAGCCACAGCAGCTGCCTGGGTCTCCTCCAGCTATATAACTGGCTTCCTCCTGGGGACTATTCGGTGAGTCTCAAGTCTGACTGCGTTTTAGGCTCACCTGGGAGCTTTTAAGCCACACCAGTGCCCAGCATCTCCCTGCACCTCTGCCCTGCCGTGCCCAAGACCAGTTTCATCTGAAACATCATTGCTGCAACCCAAGCATCCTTATTTTTCTTAAAAGAGCCCGAGGTGATTTTCATGTGCAGCCAGGTATCCTCTGTGCTGTCAGCTCTCAGCCGGGGATGTGTGTCCACCAAGCAGCCTGGTCAGCCCCACCACTCAGGCGGCCCCTCGGTCTCACCTCGCGGTGGAGGTACAGTGGCATTGACTTCCGTGGTATCCAGTCATGAAACAAACCCTTCTTGGGATCCTAGAGGCTGGGTGGATTTTTCTAAGAGAGGGTTGGATTTCACAAGGGATGTCTCCCAAGAGGACTGGAAGGGGCTGGCGTGCAGTTGCCTCCATCCATCAGTCCTGTGGTTGAGGGAGTAAATCTTCTTGCCTTGGCGTTCGGCTCCTCCCATGGATAGGACAGCATATCCATGCTTTGTTGTGTAAGCTGTGTGAAAACTTTCACATAGGATGTGCCCTTCTTGGGTTGAATTAAACCTCATGAATGTGCTGCACTGGGGTTGGAGTCTCAGCCTGCCGGCTTTCTTTCTATAGGACCTGCTTGGTGTGAAGCTTTTGCCTCATTGATTTTAGCTATAGTTCCTGCAGTTAACTTGCCATCCCTGTTTTGGGGAGAAACACTCATTGCCCCACGTGTAATAAGTCATTTTAAAGAGCCTTCAGCCCAGAGCTGTGTTACAACTGTCGGAAGGCTTTAAAACCACCAGGTTTTTGTGTCTGTCCAGAATTTCCCCCTCAGGGCTCTTCACCAGGTGAGGGTGGGGAGACTTGGTTGTGGGGATTGCCTTTCTGCAGTGCATGGGACGCCTGGAACATGACCCAGCCAGATGCACTTGCATGGAAGGGTTGGTCCCGGGACCCTGCCTGGCCGAGGCCTAGAGAGCCCCTTGGTGTGGTGTTTGACAAGTGACTCCTGCTGTCACCTGCATACTTTTTCCAGGCCTTTCTGTGGGGCTGCCAAGTGCCTGTATCACAGCTTAAAGTAGGGGAAAGGTACAGCCTGCAACATTTCAGCTTTCTTCTCCCCCCATCTGATGTTACCATTTTAGCAAACACTTACTAGGCCCAGGACCCTGGAAGGTGCAGAGGAACAAAGCCATTGCTGCCCTCCTGGGGCCCCTGGCTCTGTCTGGAGCTGGGTAGGTCCCTCAGTGCCTGGGCTCTGACTGGGAGGGGAGGCGGGCAGGGTCCGGGAGAGTCTGGGGGCACCCACTTTGGGCAGGGATTGGCATGAAAGAAAGAAAAGGGAATGTGGACAAGAGATTTCAGGCCCAGATATATTCATTTTGGACTGCCTGGTGAGTTCTTTCTATGATAATGGGGACTGAGCCTCCAAGGTGGAAATCTGTCTAAACTCGCTCTTAACTCATTGGTGTCACTGGACAGGGGCCCTGGGGGCAAGCTGGATTTGCAGTCCTGTCTTCTGTGGTTTCCAGTTGGTCTGCAGCTTGTGTGTATGTGTGTGTGTGTGTGTGTGTTTTAATTCCCTCAGCAAACATTTTTCTGGGAGGTCTTGTCTTGTGGTGAGTGCTGGGAACAAGAGCTGACCGCAGTGCCAGCTCTCCAGGCGCTGGGATTCCAAGGCCTGCTGGCCCGAGTGTGGTCGGGGAGCATCTGGGTCAGAGGCACCTTGTTGCTTTGTAAATAGCCAATTCTTCTGCCCCATCCCCGAGCTGCTAAATCTGCATTTTTAACAAGCCTCTCAAACATCACTTCTACATTCCAAGCCTACCGCAGTTTGAAAAGCTTAGTTCTGGAGGGGTTGCCCCGAGTTGGGTGAGAAATAACGGGAACCTGGGTTAATGGTGGCAGAGGGGCTAGAGAGGGGAGACAAGGGGCTGGTTCAGAGGGTCTTCATGAGGCAGAGCCAGTGGAACCAGTGAGGGAGTGGAGGTGTGGAGCGGGACCCGAGGCTGTCGGCTTGGGTGCTCCCGGGCTTCTGTGGGTGTATTGGTATCAGTGATGGGAGGGCAGGGTTCCGAGCACCTTGATCTTGAGGAATATGCAAGTTAGCTTGCTGTTGTCCACGGGTGTTAGGAATTATGGGTCTGAAGAGCAGGGCTGGGATAGTGTGTGTCTCTTAGAAACTTGGTGGGTGGGACAATTTGTGATTCCTGCTCAGATTTATGGCTGGGGGCGTAGAACAGGTCAGTCCATGTGATGTTCTCTTGCTTTCATCCTCCTTGGCCAAGCTTCTTATATCTTGGCCTTGCTGTAGCCCCTGTTCTGAGATACCCTTGACTTCCTGAGTGATTTGAGGTGAGCCCCCCGAATGGGGCTTGGGGGTGGAGGGAAGAGGCAGCAGAGGTGAAAAGTCAGGGTGAGAGATTGGTGGGACTTGGCCATTGCCAGGTTGGAGATGGGTGGGCACCCCAGCCCTACTCCTTCTGCAGCAGGCCCAGCCTCCCAGGTGTCCCAGAGATACCTGCCCCCCTGCTCACACTGAGCCCACTGCTGCCAATCTTACTTTGATTTCATTTAACCTAGCGTTTCTCAGCCTTGGCACAACTGAAATTTTGAGCTGATTTAATTCTATTTGGGGGCAGGGAGCATTGTAGGATGTTTAGCAGCATCCATGGTCTCAAGCTCCCTAGATGCTAGGAGCACCCCCTCCCTCAGTTTTGACAACCAAAATATCTCAGCCTTGTCAAATGTCACTCTAGTTGAGAACCATCAGCTTACCCAATATTGAGTCCTTTCCCCATGTGGAGCACTAGGGTGGAGCAGTGGACACACCCAGCCAGAAAGCCGGAAGTTAGGGGGCAGGGACAGTGTCAGTGAGGCAGATCTCAGAATTCCTTCAGGGAGGAGGGTAATGGCTTGGAGTCCTGGTTCAGTGGGTGTGGTCTGTCTGCAGGTGTTCCCTCTGATGGCTCCCTCCTGGAGTTGGATTCGCAGCCCGGTGTTGCTGTGGAGCTTGGGTTTTCTCTGCTGCCACCTAGGCCACCTTTCCAAAGAACAGCCTTCCTGCTACACTTCCGCAGAGCAAGTCTTGCCTTCTTTCTATGTTCTTTCTCTTTCCACTTCTCTTTGGTTATGTAGCCAGGTTACGAGTCTGCAGCAAACCTTTGGAGGGGCTCTTTCCCAGCAGAAAGCCACCCTTGCTGCTCCCTTGGGCACAGCCTTCATGTACCTCAAAGACCCTCTGCCTCCTTTAGCTGCCCCGCTTTGTCCCCCAGGTCGTGGTCGGAGAGGAGTCTCTCTGACCTGCAGGGCGGGTCGCCCATCCTTTTGAGATCCACAGACCCTCCTTTGCCACTGGACAAGGCCATTGGGATCCAGATCCCTGGTGAGCCCAGCCCTGCCTCCATGCCCATCCCTGGCAGGCCACTCTCCTGCCCTCTGGACTGGCCAGTGGATGTGTAAATTGTATTTCAGCTTTGGGACCTCTTCCTTGGGCAGTCTCCCTGACTCCCCTTCTCACAGCCACCATCACAGTTGCCTTTCAGTCAATGTCAGAATTGCCTCCAAGTTCCTTGAAGATTGTTTCTAGGGCTGGGCCTGGTGCCAACTACTTGGAAGGCATCATTGCAATCCTTGGGAGATGACTGACGTATGTGTTATCCCCTCACTGCCACGCGAGCTTGGCTCTCAGAAGAGAGGATCCCGAGGGCCCGCAAGTGGTTGCAGCATCAGGACTCTCAGGCTCCTTTTCTTGGATGTTCATCCCCTCCTCTTCCTTTCCCTCCCCTCCTTCCCCTCTCCTCCCTCCCCTCTCCTCACCTCCCCATCCTTCTCTCCGTCCCATTCTGATGGTCTCTGGTTTCCTCAGTCCCCTTTTCACAGCCTGCTCCCAACAAAGGATGGGAGATTCATTATTGGTTAGAAGACAAAAAATGTAAATTCGTAATTTACAATGTTACCTTTCCTTGGTAAATTTGCATGTTTACAGAGAATTTCAGGAATTAGGTGGAGGAGCAAATGGGAGGGGGATGGAGGGAAGAGGCAGTCGCATCTGGCCGAGACATCTCACCTGCAACTTGAGTGCACTTAATGGCTCGGGAAAGGTTTACCACCAGACATACTTTCTGTTTGTTTGTCTCCGTGGATGCACAGACATTTCCTTCTTCATTTGGGTTCTGTGGACTGTGTTTAATGTAGATGTAAGGTTTGTGTCTCTAGGATTTATTTTAAGAGCAGTAGGAGCAGGGTTGTAAACTTAGTTCAAGAAAGACAGCAGAGAGGATGACCTGCCTTGATCACTGGCCATTTCAAGGGCAGTTTCATCCCCACCTGCTGCATCCAGAGTGGGCTGCTTAAGTTTGGTTCTCCATACACACAGCAGAATCTCTGTAGATGGTTTCCCACTACTGAAGGTGCTTCTGAGAAGAGGAAGAGCATTTTAAAACAGTTATTTATGCTCTTTTCTCAAAAAACAAAACAAAAAAAAGATGGCATGTGAAGTTGGCAGGTACCTCTGGGAAAGGCATTTGTTTATTGATGAATGTGCCTGGTGTCATATGTCCTGTGTTAAGTTGCAAGTATGGGTATCCGGAGAGTGCCCCTATGTCCTGCAGGTGAGGTTATAATGTGTCCCTTACATTATTTGTAATATGCATTTAGTATGCATTGACTCCTGAGCCTGGCTGATCTTCCACAATCACCTAGGGGAGCTTTGACAATGCAGACTTAAACCGACCTGGACTCACCATCTTAGAGTCTCTCGGGGTAGGACCTGGGACCCTATTTTAAAGTCTCCCAGGGGAGACTTGTTAAGACTCTGGGTACTGGGACAGGTCGTACATTTTAAAAGGTTACCAGGCCCCCTGCCTTTGTTGCTCTGGCCTGGGGATTGAGGGGAGCCCCGAACATCCCTGCTGCGGGTATGGTGATAGTGATGGCACTGTTTTAGGAAGGTGGTGGAGAAGATGCCTCCATTAGCAGCAAGCTGAGGGGAGGGCTCTGTAGGCGTGCTAGTCACACCTGGAATATCTGATGTGGCTGTACTGGGAAGCCAGGAGAGCGAACAGATTAAAAACTTTGAAAACATCCAAACCCTTCATTTCAGTTGCTTTAAAATCCAAAGTCTTCTATCTTAGAAGAAGTACCTGTGTTACAATCATGCACAGCCCACTCTACGTTGTGGTTTCCAGTAAGCCTGGCTTCATTAAGAATAGTTCCCTGCCTCTCCCTTGTGTAGACCTACCATGATTGTCCATGTATAGTTACTTTCATTTTTGGCTGCCAGGTTTACAGTTCACAGGGAAGTTAATTCTGGTCAGTGTAGATAAATACCAGTGACTTTCACAGAAGCTAAAGAAAGGAAGTAGCTTGGAAGTTTTCTTGAGGCACTCCAACAGCTGGGGTTAGTTCTGGGGGTAGAAGCTGTCTCTTGGTAAGGTGCACAGGGTGATTTGGCCATTTTTATTTTAATTGTGAATTCTAAAACCTGGGGCACACCAATATCAGAAATACCACACACAACAGGGAACCCTCCTACCCTGTTGGTGGGACTGTAGTTTGGTGCAGCCATTATTGGAAAACAGTATGGAGATTCCTTAAAAAATTAAAAACAGACTTACCATATGATCCAGCAATCCCACTCCTGGCCATGTATCTGGAGGAAACTCTGATTCAAAAAGACACATGCATCCCAATGTTCACAGCAGCACTATTTACAGTAGCCAAGACATGGAAGCAACCTAAATGTTCATCAACAGATGACTGGATAAAGAAGTTGTGGTATATTCATACAATGGGATACTACTCAGCCATAAGAAATAATAAAATAATGCCATTTGCAGCAACGTGGATGGACCTGGAGAATGTCATTCTGAATGAAGTAAGCCAGAAAGAGAAAGAGAAATACCATATGAGATCACTTACATGTGGATCTAAAAAAAAAAAAAAAACAAACAACACAATGAACTCACTTACAAAACAGAAACAGACTCACAAACATAGAAAACAGTCTTATGGTTACCAGGGGGAAAGAGGATAGGAAGGGATAAATTGGGAGTTCGAGAATTGTAAATACTAAGTACTCTATATAAAGTAAGTTTCTACTGTACAGCATAGGAAACTATATTCAATATCTTGTAATAACCTATAATGGAAAGGAATATGAAAAGGAATACATGTATTATACGTATGACTGAAACACGCTGTACACCACAAACTAGGTGCAACATTGTAAATTAACTATACTTCAACTTGAAAAAAAAAAAAAAGAAAATTAAAATAAAATAAAAGAAATACCAGACACAATCTAGAAGCAAGCATAATTCAGTGCTGGAGTATCTGTATCTTGGTTCAACTTTCTTGGCAAAGATGATTCAAGACAATAATTCTGATCTTTTCCCAGGAAGGATTTTATCACTTCATCCTACAAGTGACTTATCTAAGATCACTGGGTAGGATTTCTACATAATTTGATAAGCATGCAGAAGTTTCCTGAAACCTGGTCCCAACTGAAAAAGGTTTTGGTTTTATGATAATTCTAACTTAGTGATACTCTAAAAAGCTGATTTACTCTGGTCCCTGAGGGTTTTTTTTTTTTGTGAATATATAAAAGAGTACAGGTGTTAAAAAAAAAAAATATTAAGTGTCAGTCAAAAGTGTTGACCTAGTCTGAATAGTCAGATTTCTAGCAGAAGCAATGATTGATGCTATTAGTGTTTCCAAGGGAGACAATTCCGCTACAGTTTAATTGACTTTGGGGAATATACCCTGGTCTGGAAAGCTGAACAACTATTTTGTCTCTGAAGTGGAGAGCAAATTTGTGTGAGTTTGAAAACAGTATGCCCGTTTTATTGGGTCATTCATGGTTCAATTTAAAACATAGAAAAAACTAGCAAAACCACCTCTACAACTGCCATTTCCTGTCCAAGCTCTCCCTGCTCTTGGAATGCTGACCCCACTTAGGACTGTAGCTTTTAATTTCTTCCCTAGACTTTTGTCTTCTAGATAGCTCTTCATCTGGATTACTTAGGGGTGAAGCAGTTTGTGTTGGGGAACTTAGCACTTGCGTGAGTTAATGATTTCCATGCACATTTTGGGGCACAAGTGAATTTGCTTTTTCTGCAGGAGCTCAGATGTGTGTTGGGGAGAACCCATCCCACTGTTTGAGACTCAGTCAACAGAGCTAATAAGTATTCATGGAGTTTTAAACCCATGTGGATTATGAACATAGTATAAAACATAGCTCAATACTTACAATCAAGCCGCGAGATTTGTTAAACAGAGGGAGCAATTTCAGAGTAATGAAGGAGCATGAATAATTCAGGTAAGTTGCTCGGGATAGTTACTGAGTGATAATCAGTTTTAGCCAGTGGAGCGCTCAGCTTGGTCTGGAAGTCTCGAAGGCTTCCTGGGAGAGATGGGAAAGGCTATAAAAAGGGGGAAACATTTTGTTTTTTAACTCTTCCCAAGATGGTGGTAATTTGGATTATCAGCTCAAGGGAGGAGCTGAGAGACTGGATACCTTGCTCTGGATTCCTGTTAGAAATAACAACCTTGGGGTGGGGTATATAGCTAAGTGGTAGAGTGTGCGCTTAGCATGCACAAGGTCCTGGGTTCAATCCCCAGTACTTCTGTTAAAATAAATGAATAAATAAACAAACCTAATTACCTCCCCTCCCCAAAACAAGACAAACAAAACAAAACAAAAAAATAAAAATAAAAAAGAATGACTTAGAGATGCCTGCTGTGCCCCAGGCTCTCAAAGTGATGTGTGAGGGGAAGCCACTCCTTCACCAGGTCGGCATCTCTCTGCGGGGCTCCCTGGGTTTAAGCAGAAGACTGTGCCTACTCGGTCTCCCTGAGTGTTCTGGTCACAGCCTGAGGAGACATGTGACAGTGTACATGCAGCTCTCTCCCTTCGACAAGGGAAGTATGTTTATTTATATATATGTGTATATATATTAAATTGAGCATTAAAAGAAGACTTAGTTCACTAGCCTTCGATTTTTGAATGTGAGATCAGTGCAGCACAACCCTAGGGATAAACACCTAGTTAAGCCCCCAAACTCTCCCCTACATATTTGCGGATATAGTTGGACCTCACACTGCCATATTAAACATGATATTAGGTAATTACACATGATTAGGCAATTGAAACATGTGCCCTATCCCCAGGACACCAGAACAACCCCCTCTGAGTTGAGTAACTACAAATGTGACTGGACTGTTTGTTTGGTTTCTCAGGGTTCGTGCCCAGAAGAACCACATGTCATCTCAGACTCTGGAATTTTGAAACCAAACATTCACCGGTGGCTTATTTGAGTTTGGTGGTTCAAGTCTGGATGCTGGAGGAATGTTAAGAACTCAGCAAATAGGAATTTGTGCAGCTTTCTTTAGCTCTCCCCATTCAGAAGAGTGTGTAAAAGAAAGGGAGCTTTGCTTCAGTTGATCCTGGTATACATAAATATAAAAAGTGAGAAACTCCTAGACTGGAAGACCCAAAACAGATGCATATCCAGTTCCACGCCCCTGGTTACCAGCTTTCATGTTTTCTGGATTTCATTTCTGCTGAACAAAATGCTCAAGTTAGGAATGCACGGGGGTAGACCTATCCAGGCCTCGGGCCCTGAGCGTGGCCTCCAGCACATCCCTTGTGGTGGGTCAGCAGGACACTGAGGGAGCATCTTCTGGAAGGATGTTCTTCCAGCTCCAGATGCACAGATACCCAGTTCACCTGCGATTCACCATCATAGCAGGCCTCATCCTGGTGTAATAGTGGCTGGGCTGGGCTCGTTCAGTGTCCATCTGAATGTGTGGTTAATTGAAAACCATTTTAAATATTGTACCTTTATTAGATTTTTCATAACAGACGATGTCTGGAAAAGAAGTACAGTCAACATGATGGGAACATAATCCTCCACTTGAACAGAAGATGACTTGGTGTGATGGGGTTAAACAAGTAACAGAAGTTTCTATGAGTCTCTAAAGTAATGTTTCTGAGCTGTGGAGGGCTAGGATCCACTCAGGGAACCCGTGAGTCAATTTTGTGGTCTAAGTATCTATATGAAAATGGGTATGAGATGTTTTTTACTTTTTTGTTTCACATTCCTGGGAAGTTTGTATTTTTTGAAGATAGATTTTACTCATTGATCCACTATTTATTGAGCAACTACTAGGTACCATGCATCATGCTTCAGCCACACTTGCACTGGGCTGGAAGTATACAGGGTACTGTATCCATGTATCCATGTATCCATGTATCCATGTACACAAGAGAACATGGGTTAGAGAACTTTGAATGACATGCAGAGGCATGCTAATGTATCTTAGGTGTTTTTATTTTATTTTACTGTTAAATATTGTAAAGTTTAAGTTCTTAGAGGCCAAGAAACTGCAGAAGGTGTTTTACTGAGCTCTGGCTAGGTTGCTGGCAACTTGCTGGAAGTTGTTTAGCTAATTTAAATACTTGTATTTAACACTACTACTTGGCCATGACTAATTTAAGTTCCTTTGGTTTATTCACTGAAATGTGTATTTACAAAATTCTCAAGCTTCTTGTGAAACTCGCTGACTCCAGAAATCCCTCACAATTGGCAGGGGACAGAAGTGTCTGTGTTCTAGCTTAGTAAGCGCCCAGGAGAAGCCCTTGCCAGGCAGGCTTTTTTCTGGTCCAGATGTATTTGACATAATTTCTGAAATAGACCGTGGCTTATGTCACTTGGTTTCTATTTTAGAGAGATGTGTTGAAAGAGGCGTTGGGAAACAGGCCCCAAATAGAGGGGCAGAAGCGGTGAGATGTGTCCTCCTAGGGTGAGGAACTCAGTGTCTCCACCCAAACACCCAGGGAGTTTAAACTTCAAGGATGCATAGTGCTGGTCTAAGCGTCTTAGAGGGGGCTTGAGGGGGCTGGAGGAGCCTGGTTGTTTGCAGGTGGGTAGGAGGTCTCCTGGGCTGTGTTACAAATTGGTCTATTGGGTCGTTGGCTCCACCGTTCTTTAATTCTGTGATTTTTCTTTCATGTGCAACCTCTAACATTTCAATAAACTTCCTAACATGTTTGTTCAGCAGAATTAACAGACTTGTATCAGGTTGACTTCTTGTTATATGCATGGTTCTGTTTTATCTCTTATTGATTCAAAGCTGCTTTAGAAGAAATACCATCCAGACCTTTTAAAAGAGCAGCTGCCGGTGTGCAGCCTGTCAGGGACACAGGAGCACTACCTGGCCAGAACGTGCTTCAACAGCGGCATTAGGAGTTAAGCAGGTACACAAATGGGTTTCATCTTCAGTTTCACATCCTGGTGATTAGAGTGGCTGCTGAGAGGCTTTGGGTGAGACAGATCATGAAGCCAAATCAACTTCTGTGGCAAAGAGTGTGGTGATAGATTAGTAATGTCTGCTGTGGCATCAGCAATGAAAGTTACTGCCATGCTGCTGGGTTTTGGACCACATGTGACCTAGAATATTAATTATAAAGACAGGTGCTCTTTTGCTCTGCCTCTAGGTGTCTGTTGGATTTGGGCAAGGGTCATGGTCATAGCTCTGTTGCTTTGGGGGCAGGTGGAGCCATCCCCTTACTGACATGAGCTTTTAATCCCAGCCTCTGGTTGAGGGTACTAATGCCTCTGTTTTAGGTCAGGTTCACTTTTTTCCTCTCTACGTGACTAGGTATCTTCAAAAAGCTCCAGGATTTATGTGTGTTTAGGTGTCCACCAAATTGGCACGATGGCTTCTGCATCCTGAACTATATTTTCTCCTTGAAATGACCAGAGTTAATAGCACTGTCTGCAAAAATGTATTGATTAACACAGCTATGAATCATTTATGCTACAACTGTCAGTGCAACAAATTGATATACAGGCTTGAGGGTGTAGGAGGAGCACCAGACATCTGTGGTCCATCCCCTTCCCCACCCCCGCCTCTGGTGGGAGCTGCCCCGGTCCTGACAGCTCATGGGGAAAGCATTAGAGAGGATGTAGTGGGATGAGCTCAGGGCCAAGAAGCATTCAGAGAACCATTGCAAGCCAGCCTTGGTCAGAAAGTCCAGCTTACTTCCAGGATGTCTGGCGGTGCACCATTTGTTTGCTGCTCTTGAAATAGTCAACATGACCTAATCCGGTAGTGGTGATTTCATGGAAAACAGACGGGACGCTGGGGAGCAAGCAGACTACCTCCTTGGTTTTTTGTTCGTTATTTTTTTAAATTTTTGCATTTGGCAAAATATTTAAACAGACTGTTCTGCTTTACCCTGTGGAAATACGTGTATCCTTGCAAGGGAAAGACAGATTTGCCTGTAAAGGAAGGTCTCTCTAGAAGGTCCTTTCCTATACAAGTTCCATTTGGCTTTATTCCCCTCTTTGAGGTGGGAGCACAGCTTCGCGTGCAAAAGTTTTGCTCTAAACATGTGCTGTCCCTTTAAACGTTAAGGAGTTGGTGACCTCCTCTCCCCTGGGCTCTTGCAGCTTTATCATTCAGCTCATATAGTCCGGCACACAACTGATCCCAGCTGAGCTCCGTGGTGTTCACAGTGTAGCTGTAGCAAGAGGAAAGTTGGGAGTGAGGTGGAGCCAGCATTCACCATATTTAGGTCGAAACTTGGAAAGAAGGGTGATTACAAGGCTATTGAGACCAAGAAAAGCCCCCTGCAACAGTGCCTTGAGCAGTAAATGGCGGCTCTGCAAGGGTCAGTCCCCCTCATCCTGCTAAGTTCTCCAGGAAGCACCGGAGCCAGGGCAGCTGGGTGATGCTGAGGGCAGGTGGAAGTGCCTCCCTGGAGACTCCTCTCTTCCTTGGGGGGCTTCCTGCTCTGGGGAGGGAAGGGTGCCCTGGCTGGCCAGGCCTGCACATTTGGGTCCTCCCAGCAAGGGCTGTGTTAGCACTGTTGGGCTCAGATTTTAAGTCCGGCTTCTTACTCTTCTGTTTTTCTTTTATGCTTAGGGGAATTGAACAATATGTTTGCAATATAGATGTTGTCGTTTGCAGTATGGCTTTTCTTATTTTTTAAAGCTAATCCGGGAAACTTATAAATGTGGTACGCATTGTTATATGTGTATATATATGTATTGCATACACATGTGTATATGTATATATATTGCATATACATGTATAAAATTAGACAACATAGGTGAATTAGGATCGGGTACAGTAAATGTACAGCCCATGGGCTGTCTATCTCTGTGTGTTGTGCCCATAACAGATACTGTAAGATCCTGGGAGAGGCGGCCACTGCCATTCAATGGGCGTTGTCATGTGTGAGGAAACCTGGTTTTCATTCTGGACACAGATTGGTCCTGAGACACGGGGCATTTGACGTATCTTACTTACTTTTCACAGGATGGGTCAACATGCCATCAGCCTCTGGAAGCGCTTCAGTGGGAATGCGTGTTTATTTCTGGTGAATGGCCAGAGTCAGTGGCTCTGTGATGGTAAAAGCCTCCGGCCGGGGTTGGTCTGTTTCTTTTTGGGAGTGAGTTGTCAGGTGGGAACATGGAGATTTTAGCCTTGATTCCAGTGAACTTGGAGTTTCAAAAGTTGCTTTGGGATGAAGTCAGGAGCCATTAGTGAGGGGGCAAGAAGGTATTTGGTGTCTGTGTCTTCCAGCTGTCTCCGGGTTAACCAGGGTCAGGGGTATTTCAGGGGCAGAAACTCCTTGTGCTGGGATGGGAGCTCGGATACCATGCGAGGCAGGACTCCGGGTGCAGGGACTGGATTTGAGACGTGGGCGGGATAACTGGTCTCTTCATGCACTTGGCTCAGGTGTGCTCATGTTTAATCAAACACGTTAGTAAGGAACCCACCGAGTGCCCGACACTGTGCTCTCTGTCCTGGGTTCCTCCTCGACTGTGCCTTTGCTCACCCTTCTCAGCCTCGTGTGCCTTCCGTCCTTCAGGTCTCACTTTGGGCCTCTCATGAGTTGGATTCTTTCTACCTCTCCAAGGTCATATGTAACTTAGACTTTAGCATCTAATTACTGCCAAATTAAAATGTTAGATTTACGGTATTCCTTTGCCTGTTTAAACGTCTTACATTAACCTTGAGATAGAGACCAAATCATTCCTGATTCTTGCATATCTTCTCCTCTCCTTGCTTATAGGTAGGTTAAGTCTAAAGGTAGAGGGTAAGGTGCATGTTGAACTTGGCAAGAGCGTGGTTCTCTCTGTGAATCCATAAAAACAGCTGAATGGCTGAGCATTGTTTTTTTTTTTTTTTGGAAATAGATCCGTAGCCTGAAAAGTGGTAGAGTGGTGCTTGTGCCCAAGGACGGGGCGGGGTAGGGGGGCAGTGCTGGCTGTCCTTCTCTGCTCTGGGGAGTGTTCCCAGAGCAACCTCTTTGCTCTGCCCTCCCCTCCCCATCCTGTCCCTATCTTGCCCTTGGCTGTGGACTTCTAGATCACCAGAGTGGGAATCACTGACCACTCTGCTTCTCCTTAATGAGTGATACCTCTCTTCTAGAATGGAGCTGTCATGCCAGGCAGCTTGTGATAGGGGTGCACGACTGCTCTTGTTTCATTCATTGAGCTCCTTGAGGCTGTTTCAGCCATTTTTGTATCCTCCCATGTGGGGCCGAGCAAACACTGAGAATGAATCAGTGACTGTTAGAGGGACTACTTCCCTGAAGGTAGCAGCCTGTTTCTATCTTTTTGGAAAATGGCCCATGGAAACAAAGGTAGGTTCTGGATACAGTCACATGGGTGTGGACTAGACAGCTTGTCCAGCAAGTACTTTCTCATTTTGCCGCCCCTTTCGTGTTCAGGTTTTAAGACAGCATTTCCCAAAGCGTGTGCTCTGTTGAACCAGTGCTGTCTCAGGTGCTGGGACGTGCAGGAAGGCTCCAACACAGGCAGAGATGGATTTGCTATGCACATGAAGCTTCAGGACCACTCATCTAGGGGACCCTCCCAAGGCCCTGCACCTAATTTTGTGTTCTTTCTCCTAAGGAGGGCTTTCTAACTTGGGTGAGCTTCAGGTGGCCTCAGCCCTGAATACAAAACACTGAGCTGAACTATGATAAATGTTCTTTAAAAAGAAAACCCACAACTGCAGAACTCATCAGAGCCTTTAATGTATGACTGTCTGAAAAGAGGAATATAATATTGTTTGCCAAACTTTTATTTATAGAGTACTTTCTTTGCAAAAGAATCTCATAGTACCCCTTCATTTCTCATAATGAAGCACATACTAAGTGCTCTGAGTCAGCAAGTTAGGGAGTTAGGTGCCCAGCTGGTTCGTAACTGCTCATGTGAGCTGACTGCGAGGGTTGTCACTTTGGGACTCAGTGACATTATGTTGGTAGCTTGAATTGGCTATGGTGAGAGTATTTACACTATAGAAATCTGCAAACCTGACCCCAGGCAAGACCTGACTGATAGCTCAGTTTTATCTGCTCCTTGAGCCCCAGTTATCAGGAGGTGACGTGTGTTCACACTAAGGGCGTAAATGACTTGACGTGTTTGAAGAACATTCACATGAAAGGCTGACAAGGTGGAATCATTATTTGATCAAAGTACTCATGTTCTTCTGAAAAACGGGTGTTAATTCTTCCTTCTTCCCAGAAGAGAGTTATAGTTTTCTCAATGAAAATGAGCTTAAATAGTTCAAATATGTACTCAACCTTGGAAATCAAAACATTTTGATACTGTAACAAATTATCGCAACCTTAGTAGTTTAAAGCAGCACAAACTTATCCTCTTACAGTTCTGGAGGTTACAAGTCACAAAAACAAGGTGTCAACAGGGCTGTCCATCTGGAGGCTTAAGGGGAGATTCTGTTTCTTTGGTTTTTCTAGCTACTAAAGGCCGCTGGCTCTCCTTGGCTTGTGGCCCCATCTTCAGAGCCAGCAACATAGCATCTTCCAAGCTTGCTCTCTGACCTCCGCTTCCAGTGTCACTTCTTCCTTCTAACTGTGACCTTTCTTTAAAGGATCTTGTAAATACATTGGGCCCAACTGGATAATCTAGAATAATCTCCTCATCCCAAGGTTTTTTTTTTTTTTTTTTTTTTTTAAAAATCAAAATATAGTCAATTTGCAATGTTGTGTTAGTCCCTGGTGTACGGCATGGCTTTCGGCATGGTTATCTCAAGGCTCTTAATCACATCCTCACATGTCATTCTGCTACGCAAAGTAATATATTCACAGGTTCTGGGGATTAGGGGGTGACTGTCTTTGAAGGAGGGGCAATATTCAGCCTATCACAGTTAATTATTTGTTACATTTATTCTTTAAAAGACCAGTTTCATAAATACCTTCTAGTATTTCTTCTGATCACTGTGTTTGGTTTTGTCCACACCCTTTCTGCTTCCTTAACTGTTTCTAATATAAAACCACAGTTTATTTCATCATCGTTAACAATTTCTGTTGGGTAGTGACTTTCACTGGTAAAAGTCCAGCATTCTTTGTTAAAATGTTAAAACTTGGGCAAAAGGAAAAATTTTGGCTTATGAACGAGCTCTTTATTAAACCTGTAAAGGAGAATTTATTTTCTTCTTCAGCAGTTTCTATTTCCAGCTACCTAAAAGGAGACCTAATCAAAATCCTCTCAAGTTCCTAAACTGGAAACAAAAAAAAAAATTGAGGCGCATCCATCAGGAAGAGAAAAGACTAAGGTATGATGGCACAGCCCTTATTTCCCTAGTACCCTTGCAGGATGGAGAGTCTGGGGATCATTCGACAGGGGGCCTGTAAAATGGGAATCTGGCTCCTAGCAATTCATCCTTTGGTATGAACAGAATTCACCACCCCGTCAAGAAACGTTTGAGTGCCTACTGATGGAGCCTGGGAGGGACCTTCACACTGAATGGTGTGGTGAAGCAGGGTGAACCTTCCAGGAAGACTAAGCAGGTGTGGCCAGAGAGAGAGGAGGAAGGCTCGGGCGAAGGATGGAGTGTGTTAAGGAGGTGAGCGAGGTTATGAATTCTAGGTGCTGCTGAGAGGATGGGATGAGTGGCTCTAAGAAATGGCCTTTGTCTTTAATGACACGAGCCCATTAGTTATTTAGCTGTGTCGATGGAGGTGACAAGTCCCATGTGGACCCAGTCTTCAGATGGCCCTGGCCCTGTGGGTGGTGTAGTTTTTGACTGTAGTGGACAAAGGAAGCATAATAATAGGAGTCTTTTGGTTTTTATAAGGCCAGTGTCTTGGAGATTTTGTGAATTACCAAATTTGTGAATATCACTCTGATGGTATGTAATTTACCCCATTAAATGTAATAATGTAGACTTTAAAGATTTTGGATCAATTGATATTTCTGCTTTGTAAAGAACCATCATTTCTTAGTCCTCTTGACTTTGTTTCCAGCGTCAGCATAAGGCTAATAGTGACTAATTAAGTCAACAGTCCTTAACCACAGTGTCCCTACTCACTACTGTGTCACAATCAATTGTGAGCCATGTTAAAGTGATTGGTTGCTAATTATTGGTTAAGACGTTCCACTTTTGGATGACCTACTGGAAAGTAGGAAGCAGAGTGATCCTTGTAATGAGATTGTTTTCCCTTGTATGGTTTCCAATATGCTTTATTGAGTGGGGCAGAAAGCCAGCTGTTTCTAGGGATGCACTTGGTTCTGGCTGCTGGCATAGGGACATGGGGTTGAGAGGCACTGCCTGTCATCTGCAGTGTTTGCATGGGCTGAGCACTGCTGGGCCTCAGGGAGGAACTAAAAAGTACAAAGAACCGCAATTTATGCTTTAACAAAATTATAGTTGCCATGTACCACGGCTGTGGAGTTACCAGGAGAATGCTCATGTCTGCTGCACAGATCAAGCACTGAGGGAGAGAGAATGGCAGGCTTGGGGAGGTCAGGGGTTTGAGAGACTTTTCTGTAGGAATTTACCTTTTGGAGTAGAACTGAATCTGTTGAAATGTCCATGGAGGGGCACCTGCAGATCAGAGGGCTGACCCCAGGCCTCCAGAGCTGTCGTCCTCATCCCTACCTGTGGGTCGGCATCACCTGTGGACTTTGTGAAGGTGCAGAGGCTTCCACCTTTGGAGGTCTTGACGCTGCTTTCGCAGACAACACCCACCCCTGTCCCCTCAAGTGGTTCTGATATATATGCCATGTTACTTTAAGGCTACTGGAGAAGTAAACAGTATCACGATTTCGTCCCTGGACATCTTTAGGAACAAGTGGAGATGCGCACGTGCATCTGTACATCCTTGCACACAGACACAGGCACACATTCTTATACCCTTAAGTAGCCTTAGTTTGAATATAATGAGGCTTTACATTATATATGTAGCTCTGGAAGTAAATGTTGAAATGTTTAGTATGATATTCCAGTAGACCACAGTCAGTTGTCTTATTTAGCTCTACAAATTGCACATGTGTTAGTCTTGTTCTTAATATTCTTGATACTGAGCCCTGAAGCCTTAAACTGCCAATAAGCATTGTGGAATCTTCAAAGAGTACTTAACTTCTGTTTAGCAAACTCTGGTATTTCTTGGATCTTCTTTTTGTGTTTCAGTTCTTTTATACTTGGTGTGGTTGTGTCATGCTCCCCGGGGTATTCAGATCACTCAGATACCCTTTCTTCCTTTACCTGCTGCTGGAAAACCAGCTGGAGCCTGGAAGGATAAGGCTTATTTAAATTACAGAAGGAATACTAGCTAAGGAGTTGGGAGACCTGTGTTCTAGTCATGGTTCTTCGATTAACTTTTTATGCCTTTGGAAAATCCATTTTACATCTCTAGTCTCCAGTTTCCATGTATATATAAACCTTACTTGATGATCTGAGGTTTTAAAAATTGTCTATTTTAAGATGCATGTGGTTTATAACATCAGATCTAACACTTTCAAATTAAAAATTTCTTGAGTGTATCTCTACTATACAGGAGGTAGACTGGGGTTTGCTGGAAATTCAGACACAAGAGACATGCTTCTAGCTCAAATGGATATTCTACTTAAGATAATACCCAAATACATACAGAGCTAAATAACAAACGATAAAATAACCATTCAAGTCAGTTAAATAGCAAACTATAAGATGTGGCATAATAAGCTGTTGGATGAATGGGATAACTTAGCATTTCCTCACATCTTCTGTGGGTCTTCAGTTCTGCAGGATAGTAATAGTTTTTCCTTGACGGATAGGTTCCTAAATGAGTCAGCATTTGGAAAATTCTAGGTCAAATAAAATTAAACAGTTTATTAAAGACCTTCTCTGAGTCATGATCTCCATAATGAATGCATATCTGCATAATCTTCGGTCTCCCAGACTATATTGTCCAAGAAGCCCTTTCTGTTTTTCTTTTTTAATATTATGGACTATTCACTAATGGAATGGAATGCAATTTGGGAAGTTGGTATTCATGATGTGCGTTGGGACTTTAAATTGGTGAGAGGTGGCTTGAAGCTGGATGGCCAGGGAAGTAAGTGGGAATAGCCGGTGGCTGAATTGTCAAGACAAGTGAATGGAAGTGGCAGTACAAAGGACCCCTATCACTTTTTTCAAAGCCTCTCAGGCTCAGTCTTCCTTCTTGGAAGGCCTCCTTTGAATTAACCCCTCTCAAGCTCCAAATCCCCTGAGGGTGTTAGGGGAACTCACTTCCTACCACCCCTCACTCCAGTGCCTTTCTATTTTTGTGCCCGCTGTTTCCAATAGCAACAAGCTGCTTTCTAGCCTCACACTGCCCTCATGTGCTATTGTAAGGGGTTCCTGGCACCGAAATAGAACCTGGCTACTCCTTATCCACAGGGGGCCAGGACTGAACAGCTAAGGCTGGCCCAAGGACTGGCTGCACTGAGTCACCTGGGGCTCCCCCTCCCCTGGGCTACTGATGGAGACTCTTCCAGAGAGGAGCCCAGGAATCTGCACTTTCAGCACACCCCAGGTCCGTGGATTTAGGAGATGAACTTGGAAGCCTGGCCCTGGTGGGGGCCCAGTGATCCTGTAACCCTGTGGGGCCTTCCAGGGTCAGACCTCCTTCTCCAAATCCTCTGCTGTAGCTCCTCCCTGAAGTGCCCAAATTATAGTATCTCATGTATATTTCCTGAGTTTTTTTTTTTTTTTTTTTTTGATGCTTAAAACCACCACCATAGGGAAGAAATGAACTACCTAATGATTGAGAGCTCATAGCCCTAGACCTTCTGGCACCTAGGAGTTGATAGTGTTGACCACCCTGTTACCTCAACATCAAGAGAATTGTGCACAAGCTGATCACGTACCCTGCACCCCCCCCCTTACCTGTCCTTCAAATATGCTTTGCTGAAACCCTTTGGGGAGTTTGGGGTTTTCTTGAGCATAAGCCACCCGTCCTTCTTTCTCGGCCCTGCAGTACACCTTCCTCTGCTCCAAGCTCTGACGTTTCAATTTGTTTGGCCTCATGGTACAGTGAGCATGTGAACTTGCCTTCGGTAACAAGCCTACATTTACTCCACTTACATTAGATTCCATTGGACCCCTTGGGTCCTGACTTGCTCGGGGGAGGGCTTGGGAAATCCCACTGCTGTAGATACAGTCTCACAGCCATGAAGAATAACAAGAGTACCTGGTTGTTAAGGCCCTAATTCCATATAGCTTCCCTCAAACAAGTACATCCCCAGTCTTCATAGAATTAGGTAGCAGTATTGAATTGAGCCACTCATTTGCAAATGTAGTTATAGGAATGCATGATCCTGTTAGCACCATCCAGGGAGGGGAGAATCAGGCTTGCCCTGGACAGGCTGGCGGGGGTTTATTCCGTTCTGTGTTTGCTCTTCCCTCTGGTGCCCTCCCTGTCATGTGTTTCTTCTCGAAAACCCATGAGGAATTACTCATTACAAAGAGATGACAGGTTGATCACTTCTGATTAAGGGCTAAATGCTTGAAACCCGTTGGAGGAAAAGACATTTATGTTTCAATCATACGGTGCAACTTATTTTCAATCCCAGATTTTGTTTGTTTTAAGGGCAGCAAGCTCTTAAACTGAGACAGAAATAAGCTTTGGTTGTTAGGAGGAATAATTCAGGGAGGAGCCTCTAGACTGACCAATCTGTTAAATATAAAGCAAGGAAGTCCTCTAAAAGCCCGATATCAGAGCCCCAGTACTGACCTAGTTTAAAGTGTTAAAATGCAAGTTATCCTATTAGCAGACGACTTAGATGGAGCATTCTCTTCCAATTTCTCCTACTTCCTTTTTTCTAGAGGACTCCTTTTTTTCTTCAGGGAGAGAGAGGGTAGCATTTGCATAATTTTGCAGGGCAACTAGCTGCTGCTTTTTGCATCCCTTGGTGTGGTGTCTCAGCTTTGCAGTTTGAGGGGGAAATTGGCTTTTGATGTATAGCAAAAAGAACCGATTTTAATACAGAACACGGAATGCTGCGTGTTAAATTCTTTGGCAGTAGGAAAAATAGTGTCACAGAGCATTAGTTTTCAAGGCCTGAAATGAAGTGTCTTACCTCAGCAAGAGAAGCTTTAGAGATATACCACCTTTCAAAGGAGGGGGCCCAAATGGATGGTGACGAGTCGGGGTGCCTGGTGCTGCAGTTTCTCATGGAGAGGTCTGTGGAAGTCCTACGCATCACTGGAATCCTTTGCTTCTGAAGGATGGCCTGTGTCAGAGTTTGGTCCTGACGCTGGCATCTTTCTTCTCACCCCTCCCTCCCCTTCCAGGAGCCCTGGGGCTGAAGTAGATGCTTGAAAAGCGAAAAGAAGGTGAGCTGGCAGAAGGCAGGGGAGTTGAGAAATCCCAGTTCCTGCTGTATCAGGACTAGTCCGGTGTTGAGAGCCACTGGCCCTGGAGTGCCGAGTTCCCTTCCAAAACTAAGAGGACAAGGACCTTTGCCACAGCTAGTAAGTGCATAGTAAGGACAGGAGAAAGTAGGGGAGTGGCTGGGTTTCCAGGCTTAGTATTCAGAGTTGAAGGTGTGTAGTTGGATGAGTGTATTTTCTGATTTAATCACCATTTGCCCCCTCACTTCATTCTTGCTGTTTCTTCCCTGTCTTGGTTGTAAAAGGATTTGGGTTCCCCGTCAAGTTCTGCCACACAGCTGATTATGTGCTGCTGCTCACAGACCTTCAGTGGCCCCAGTTGTATCTGTAGCTGGACCCCAACCCACCTTTCTAATGTTTTTTTCCCTACTGTCTCCTGCAGAATCTCTGTTCTGGCCGGCCAGCTTCCCAGCAGACCTCTCAGTGTGTCTTTGGAGTCCTCACCCCTCAGCTCTTGATCAGAAAATACCCCCAGCCAGTACCCCTCTTCTCCCCACTAACCACTCTCTTCCCTTCCATAGCAGATCCTACTCTCAGACGGCCAGGAGGCAGGAAGCTGGACAGTCAGGTGCCCTGTTATGAGCACAGCTGAGTTAGCAGGCAGCTTTGCAAGATGATGGTATATCAAAATCACCATCTTTATAGAAGAAAGACTTATTGCTTAGTTAACCTGGGGACAAGTTCAATATGTATATAAATTTTCAGCTTAGGGAGGACCCCTCCCAGAATACAAAGTTGGGTGTTAGCTTTTTCCCACCTAACATGATATTGTGAGCATTCTTGTATACACTAAATAGTCCTCCTAGCATTTTTTTAAAGCTCAGATCTTGGCTCTCTGTGTTTCATGTGTGGTCTGGGGATTCCCTTCCTTTAGAATTGCCTGGGGTACCTGCCAAACTGATGATCCCTGAGCCCCGCTGCAGGCGGAGAGCAGGATGGGGTTGGGTAGGGGTGGCATGGGACTCCCTGGTGGGATTCTGAGGCTCAGGGAGGTAAGAGGACCTCTGCTTCAGACCCATCCATGTGTGTGCTTCCATCTGCCCCGGGATGCTGGTGTGGCGTGTGATGGGTAATAGTGGTCCCTTAGCCCTCCGGCCAGATCAGAGTCAGGCTGGGCCAGTAAGAGCTGAAGAAAATCTGGGTTCCTGAGAGGAGGAGTCTACACAGCCCTGATGACTGGGCCAGGGACTGACTGGTCCTGAGCAAGGGGGTGTCCCTGCTGGCTCCAGCCAACCTTGGGTCCCTTTCACAGGTCCGTGGGCTTTGAGAATACTTTCTAGCCCTTGACTCTGTCTGGGTCATTACTTTTTGACTGTACGTGTCAGAGCCATTTCTGAAGTCCCCAAATCTCGTTCTGTCGAACTCCTCCAAGGTGAGTAACCTGCAGCTTTACACCAGATGTTTACCTGAAGTGAGTCCTGGTCTGGGGCTTCCTGAGTTAGGGCGCATGCGTGTGTGACGTCACGGTGTGAGCTGCCGGGGAAGAACCCTTTATCCGTCCCAAAGGAGTCAAGCTGGGTTTTTCTTCCTTCATTGGCTTTCTACTGGTTGTTGGGCTTTTTCATTTGCCTGAAGGCAAGTTCACAGCCCCGGGTCCTGGTTGCTCTTTCAGAAAAAAAGAGAGTTGTTCCAGCTGCAGGGACGGTGTAGAGCCAGTGAGCCTCCACTTCTAGCCAGCCCGGAGGCCTCCCTGATGCCTGTGGAGATGGGCTCTCTTGACTCTTGTGAGTTCTGTTCCTGGAAGGTTTCTAGAGCCTGTCGAAGGCTGAGCACAGCATGATGATGGGACCCTTAGAAAGAGGGAGAAGGGAAAGTACGGTGGGGAGGGTGCTTCTGCAGGAAGTTGTGAGGCCTGGGATGGATGGGACCAGGTGAGTGTAAGTCCCGCCTGTTGAGCGGCAAGTCTCCCCTGACCTCATTTTGATTGTCACCTGTGTCTTACTGATAAGAGTTCCTCCTAAATTGCGTGATTCTTAGCAGCGAATACCTATTCCATGAAGAATTAGACACAAGGGAGGGAAACACCTAGCTAACTGGAAATGAGAAGAAAACTGGCTAGTTTAAAAACAAGTTGTCAAATAGACATAACAAACTTGAGCACTGTAGCCATGTAGGTGCACAGTTCAGGGACAGCAAGTCCATTCACGTGGTTGTGCAGCCATCACCACCATCCATCTCAGACTGGAACTCGGTACTCCTCCTCCCCGCTCCGCTGAGCCCCTGGCAACCACCATACTTCCTGTCTCTACGTATCCATGCACCTCCTATAAGTAGAATTAGAAAAATATTTGTCCTTTTGTCTCTAGCTTGTGTGTTTGGGTTCACATTTTTCTGTGTTGATATTTTAAGCCCTCTAAGTAGTGGAGAATGAACTCGACTTTTCTCTCCAGTGGAGACTGCCCCTCCCCCCTCTGCCCGTCCTTGTTGTCCGGAGTTTCAAGGCCAGTGTACTGCTTTAGCTAATCCTCTGTGTGGAATGAGCCGACAGCTGGGGGCTCCCAAAGTTTGCTTCCAGCTGTTCTCAGGCTTCAGTATTTTCTCTAGAATGTCGAACCAGGGTTACCAGATACAGTACATGCTGCCCAGTTGAATTTAAGTCTCAGATGAGTAGGAAATGATTTTATTATACGTTTGTCCCCAGTACTGCGTGGGACACACTTATATTAAGGAATTATTTGTGGTTCCTCTGAAATTCACATTGAGCCATGTATCCTGTATTTTTGTTTGCCAAATCTGGGCAACCCAATGGTGGACACAGGATCGAGTGGTTAATGGGTAAAAGGCCCTATTGTGGGCTAGAAAGATCTCAGGAGATGGGTGGATTTGAGGGTAGGGAGAGGTGATTTAGCATTCTGAATGTACTTTTTTTTTTTTAATGACGGTGCTAGGGACTGAACCCAGGACCTCATGCATGCTAGGCACACACTCTACCACTTAGCTCGAACCTCCCCTGAACTTACTTTTGATGGGATGTTAAAAGCTTGGATCCTAAAAGTAGGATTTTTATGGTAGTAGCATAAACTTCTGTCTAGTGTGTCTGCAGATAAAGAGGCAGAAAGTACCTACTAATCAAAATGGCACCATGGCGGGTACCAAAAGTAGGAGCCCGAACCCAAGGTTGTTTGTTATCCCTGTGCAGGTGCTAGGACACCTGACTGTTGGCAGGGATCTAGGGCGAGTGTGTTTGAGAGATTCCGCAGAGCCAGCTGCCTGCCTGCCTGCCTGCCCTGCTCGTGGTTCTCTTGCTGACTGACGGAGCCAGCTGCGGAGAGGTGGTTTTATGTAGTGTGAAAAGTTGAAACTCGACTCTAAGTTTCCCTCTTGTCCCTTCCGTTTTAACAGTCAACTGTCCTCGGGTTGATTCTTTCTGTTGGTACTTGGAGTCAGCCTTCTGTGTAAGAATTCAACAGAAATGCAACTGATGCTGAGTGTTAGCCCTGAGCAAGTCCGGCTGGCACTGCATCCTTCTTTCTCTGTGTTTTCTGTGTGGCTGTTTTCACTTATTCCCTCCCTCTCAGATTTAGATCCCTGGGGCTGCTTTGCTTCCTCTCCAGTGTTTTGGAGGACAGAAAATAAGTTTTCAGGGTTGACAAAGAGTGTGAGCCCTTCCTGAGCTGCTGGTGGGTGGGCAGAGAAAATCAGTGTTGGGAGCTCTTCTCCACAGGCCGGGCCCACCCACAAGTGTGATCACAGGCCCCCAGCTGCCCGTTGGAGAGCCAGGGGACTGCCTGTGGACGAGGCCTCCTGGGACTCGAGGACACGCGTGTGCACCATACTTAGTTCACAGTGAAGGCACACACACTTTATTTTGGGGTTTCGAAGCCCTAGCAATTTGTGGCTCATCTTGGCCTTTTTCTTCTCTGAGGCTGCACAGTTAATGACTCAGCTCTGATTATGGTCCAGTTGCTTTCTTTCCGTTAACACTAGTATAGTCCTCAAGCAAATGTGGGTGTGAGAAATGGAAGAAGGGCATGCTCCCAGACCCCAAAAGTGGGATTCAACTGCTGCCCCCAGGCATGGAGGAGGCCAGGCCTTGACCTTGTCGTGCACAATGCTTTGGGCTTCCTGGAGGCGTCTGATTGGCAGTGAAGACTGACACCTGGGGGCCCATCTCCTGCAGGGCTTCTGGTTCTCTTGCCAGGAGACTCATTGGGAACTTGGGGGCCCCAGCTGGTGGGGATACCTTCATTGAGCATGGGACCATTTTTAGGTCTGGTTATTAGGGTTGGGCCTCTGGCAGCCTCAGGGCAAGTGCTTCAAAAGTTGAGTGCTGCATCTGGCCTAACTCTTGGCCCACTACCTTCATCTTGACCTTGGTTGGACAGGGCTTTGGGCAGGAAGGAGTTTTGTTCTGAGCATCTAGGTCCAGGTCTTTAGTTTAGCTCAGACTCGGCTAGAAGGCTGGTTTCCTTGATTTCAGCCCTTCAGAGAAAGGATGACCCAGGGTAACCTAGTAAAGACTGAATGCCTTGGGATAAAGGTGTGTGAAGATGAAGATGCTTCCAGGGTATTCTTCCCAAGACCCTAGTTTCCTCTGACCATGTGGGGTCGGGGTGGGGACTAGGGGAAGAGAAGAGAGAAACTCTAGTAACTTGTCTTCTCCCCCAAACCCCCCGCCCCCATTCTGGTCCTTTAGATCCATTCCCCACTTCTGTCCTTCCTGAGGGGCTGACAGAATCAACCATGCTGGGGAAATAATTGACATAGGGACAGTGTGTGGGCAGTTACGTCTGTTACTAAGCACAAAGAATTTGAACAAAGGAGGGAGAAAAATAACTGTTATGAAAGAGAACAGTCTTATTTACTGCTTTTTTTTTTTTTTTTTTGAGGGTCTGTCATGGGCAAAGGATTACTGCACCTGCTGGGAGAAATACAGAAGCAGCGAGACCTTGACTGTGCCTGCAGGAGTTTGTGATGAGAGGGGGGCACATAGTCGCTGCAATTGGCAGGTCAGGAGAGTGGTACCCAAGAGTGAAAGGAAGTGATGTGGGGACAGCGGAGGTTAGAAGGGTTCATGGAGGTGCAGCCTCAGCTGAGCCTTGAGAATTCTGCAAGACATTGGGAAGCAGCCGTGAGGGCGTTCTGGATGGGAGAGACGGAAGGAACAAAGACAAGAAGGCGGGGAGGCACACCAGGGAGAAAATCGGGTAGCACAAAGATTGTTACAAGGCTGGGGCTGTAAGCTGCTGGGCTGTGATCATTACTGTCTTTTTTGCCGCTAGCATAGTGTCGAGTTAGATGTCAGTTGACAAACTTTAAAAAAGAGTAACCTATACCTCTTGCCCCTGCTCCTCAACGTCCAGAGCCACCACTGAGCAGAACGCCATCCTGGAAGACCTCCAGCAGCCCGAGGGCCAACCCTCACAGCTCCATCCTGAACACCCCCTTCCCATTTTGCTGGTGGTTGTCCCCTCTCCCTTTGGTCTCTGGAGCACCCTATCGCCTTGACCCACCTTCTTCTCCACCATCACTCCTGTTTCCTGCGGGCGTGTGTTTCTGCATCCCCAGGCTTCTGTCCTCCAAGCCTGATCCCCACCCCCCACCTGCTCCCTGTGCCAAGGGCTTTCTCTCTCGCCCCATCCAGGGTGTCCTGACTGGCTTTCCGCTCTTCCGCAAGCTCCCTTATCCGTGCCAGTGCAGCCAGCCCAGCCCCTTGGGGTTAGGATTCTGCAGTTGTGAACCTCTGAAAGCCCCTGGACTAAACATCATTCTGCAGACATCTATTAAGCACTCTCTGGATGCAAGCTGCAGGGGAGACCGTAACCACAGGGGCTCATCCAGTCAATATCTGCTTCCCTTCCAGCCTCCTGTTTGCAAGGGCGTCATCCCTTCAAGGCTCTGAATGAGATCTAAATATCTACGAAGGCTAAAACCCTACCTGTCCTCTTCTATAACCTCAGACTACCTATGTCCCTGAGTCTCATACTTAGCATTTTGAGCATCTCATAGGATTTCTAGAGTGGTAGAGGCGGGCGGCAGCAGTTTCAGCCATGTGGGAGGCGGCTGTGCTTTACCGGAGTGGATCCTCCTCACGGTTCAGCAGGCGGGGTTGGACCCGAGGGCTTGTGTGTTCTCTGGGTCTGCGTCTTGCACAGGCGACTTTGAATTTGACACCCCTGTCACATAGCCAGTGCCTGGAAACCCTGAAACTATCCCTGGTATTCATAATTCACATTGGGTCAGCTTTGGTGGTATTTATAGCACTCCCCGAGACAAGCCATTGCCAGAGGAGGTAGTGACACTTACCAGGTGCGGTGTAGGAGACGCAGGGCTGAATGCATGCCTTTTCCGGCTAATTTTAGATTCCCAGTGGTTGGGGATGGGTACGAGGGCTTATCACATAGTCCGTACGTTTCGGAGGTTCTGATCTCCCTGGGAGACTGGAAGTACAGACATTTGTGGCCATTTGTGGCCCCAGGGTATTGTCTGGAACAGTGTCTCCCTGCCTAGGTTCTTCCAACTCTGTCCCCTCCTCCTGCCCTCTGTAGGAAGGAGGGCATACAGGGCTCCTTGACATCCTAGCGTGAGGCTGAGATATGGGGGTTCAGGCGGGAGGGGATTTGACAGCAGGGCATCACGCCTTACAAACTAGGTCTTAAAACCTATGAGTGCTGGACACGCTGTCGCTGTTTGGTTTGCCCACGCACCGTCTACCCTTAGTAGAGGAGTCTCTTCTTGGGGTTCCCTGGGGATTTTTGAGCTGCAGATTCTTTAAGGCAGAGGCAGATGACTATGCAGGGGAGCTGGGTCCTGTCTTCCTTGGGGGTCCAGCTTTACCAGCAGAAGAGTCTTTCCAAATGACCCGCCTCCCTGGGAGAGAGGCTGTGCCCAGGGCGGGACCTTGCTGGGACTGAGCGGTGTGGGATCTGGAGGGCTGGTGTGTGCTGGCACTTTGACCATCTCTAGATGATACGCTGAGGGACTGGATAAGGGGAAGGTGTGTGGGGGAGCGTGGAGGCTAACGCTTGCCTGCAGCTTTGTGGGGCCCAGTTGGCAGGTGGAAGAGCCCTAGGGGGGTGACGGGCAGGTGGCCAAGTCACATTTTGCCCCCTTCTCTGCTTGGCTTTACTAGTGTCTTGACCTCGCCACCTCCTGCTCTGCACACCAGGGACAGAGCCCCTTCAGTTCGGTTCGTCCATGTGGCCTGTGATGACCTGAGCTACCTGTCCTGCTGTGAAGAGCCCTAGTGGGGAGGCGGCCTTGCCAGAACCAGCACGCTGGGAAAACGCTTGCCCGATGATGGTGACGTGACAGCCAGGGCCGACCTGCTGCTCCGCCCCGACAGTTGTCAGGCCCTGCGCTTTGGAAACCTCACATGAGGCAACAATGGGATCTTTATTCCCGGCAGCTCCCCGACCAGCTCTGTTGTGGCTGGGCTGGCATTGCCATCAGGCAAGGGCTCCCGGGGGGGACGGCGACTGGGACAAAGCTGGCTCTTGTGCCTGGGCCTCTTTCCACTTTCTCTCCCGGCTGAGGATCAGGCAGGGTCACCCTCCGCACCGCCCCTCGCTCCTTGAGACGCGAATTAGAACTGGCAAGTTTGCAGTCTCTGTCACCTTGGGGACCTGGGTCCTTCTGTGATTCTGATTTCTCTCTCTGAGCGGGGCCTAATGAGAAATGGCAAACGGATTGATTGTCACTCAGGAGCCGTGTCTGGCTGGCCCTGGGTTTTCCACACCATCTGGGTGGGGGAGGGGTTCCACAGGATGAAGTGTGCGGTCCATGCAGGGTTGAGGGGTCCTGTCTCACACCAGGCGGTTTCTTACTGTTCTCCTCTCCCCTCCGACTTCCTCCTGACAAGTGGACGCGAGCAGAGGCCGTGGTAGTGAAACCACCGTTCCGGGGTCTGCTGATTCACACGGCACAGAGACATTTGGAAACCAGTGGGTGTAGTTTTAAAAAAATAAATAAATAAAATGGAGATCAATTTATCAGCTCTTTCTACCTTACAGGCTAGAAATGGAGATAGGATGACAAAATATGAACGTACTTTATTCATAAAGGGCAGTATCCCCATTTTATAAATCAGTAGCTGTATGCCTTTACACTATTCCTTAAGCCTCAAATATCCTGTGAGATTAATTTTCAACAGAGAAGTTTCTTGGAGTTTGAGGTGGGGCTGTGTGCGCATACACGTGGATGTGTGTGAGTGCGCGTGCACAGATGTGCTGGGCAAGTTGAGTGTGAACTTCTGTCTTGCAGGTTGATGATAGAATCATGATCTGACTGATGCTTGTGGTTTGGGCCTTGTGGTGCAAAAGAACGTGCAGACCTGTCACTGATGGTGTGTTGAGTCTTAGCAGAGGTCCTGGGTGGGCTCAGGTCTCTTCCCCTCCCTCTGATTCTGCCCTAGCCCTGTGTCCTCCAGATGGCCTGGGGCTGTCTCTGCTCCTACACTTTGTCCTGAGCCCAGAGGCCACTGCGTTGTTACTCATTAGGATTTTTTTCTTCTTTTTTTCCTGCCCAAGAGGAGTTTCCCTTGAATGATCAATTTTCTTGAAACAATTTGAAAAGAGGAAATTACTAGAAAGAGACAGCAGGTGACCCATGCTTGTTACTCTCGCCCTCTGGTGTGACCCAGGGCCTCTGGTCATTTGGTTTTGTGCAGAGTTGTGGCCCCACATGCCTGCCCACGTGCTGGGACTGTCAGATCGCGTGTCTTGGTCCATTTAAGCTGCTGTGACACTACCACAGACTGGACAGCTTATAAACGAGAGAAATTTGTATCACTGTTCTGGAGGCTGGAAAGTCCAAGATCAAGGCAGATTTGGAGTCAGGTGGGAGCCCGCTTCCTGGTTCATAGAGAGATGGCCGCCTCCTTGCTGTGTGCTCACAGGGTAGCAGGAGCTAGGGAGCCCACTGGGGCCCCTTTTACAAGGACACTAATCCCTTCCGTGAGGGCTCCACCTTCATAACCTAACCACCTCCCAAATGCCCTACCTCCCAACACCGTCACACTGTGGGCTAGGATTTGAACATACGAGTTTTCGGGGGTTGGGGATGTGAACACTGAGTCCATGGCAGACAGTGATTCCTGTCACCTGTTGGCATCTAATGCCACTAGTATTAGCATTCAGTCTTGCATTGCTGGGACTATGAGGGGGAGGAAAATTGTAGCAGAGAGAGGTGTGTCCTGGTGGGTTTCAGCCTCAGGAAGCCTTAGATGCGTTCACACCACACCTGGACAACGTGCCAGATGTGTGCAGAGCGGGGCTGGTGCTGCAGACCGACAGCCCATCATCTGAGGAAGGCTGGATGCTGGGCCTTGTGACAGAACGGAGCTCTTAGTTAGCTCTTTTGAGAAGAAAAAAGAACCCCATGTTTATTTCAGATGTCCCGTAACGAAGTTTTGTTGAAATAGAATGGGGAAGTAAAAATCATAAATGTACGAGTTGATGAGTTTTCATAAACTCAGCACACCTGTGTAACCTGCATCCCGATCCAGAAAGAGAGCATGGCCAGAACCCCAGGCGCCCCTGACAGCCGCTCCATCTCCTCCTCGTAATCACCATCCTGACTTCAAGTTTCCTGTCTTTGAACTTTATATAAACGGAATCATCAAGTGTGTCCTTGTTTCTGGCTGCTTTTGTTCTGCGTGACGTGTGAGACATCCTTCCACGCTGTGTGTGAGTTGTTGGCGGGTATTCAGTCCTTTGATTCATCGTGTTGGTCCTTCTATCTGTGGGCATCTTGGTGGTTTCCAGATTTTGGCTCTTATAAACAAGCCGATGGGAAGATTCTTGTATGTGCATTTTGACACGGATGGATTTATGCTGAGAAGTGATAGTTCAGATGTGGTCGTGATTTACTTTCTCCTGGAAGTTCATTCAGTGAGTGTATCGCTCCTGGGGATCTGCTGTGGGACAAGGTCTGCACCAACCCTGGGCTGACAGCTGGGAGCGAGAAGAACAAGGCCTGGTGGGCGGAAACCCGAGGAGGGGTGGGGCTGGCAGCTATTTTGGATGGGCCTCTATAGAGGTGACATTTAAGCTAAGACTTGAAGGATGAAGACCTGCCATCCAGGTGAGTGCCTGCGCCAGAGTACTCCGTGCAGTGGGAAGAACACAGGCTGAAACTCCGACGGAGATGGCTGCTGGCTCAAGAATGGCCTGACCTGCTCAGCGCAGAAAAGTCCAAATGTTGGCTCGACTCTATCTGAGCTGATGAGGTAATGGCCTGGGACAGTCTCTGTAGGAGTTAGGAGGAGGAGGGCTGTTTTGGGTTTTGTTTTTAAAATGATGGTTAAGTGAGCACCACAGTGGGCTGTTCCACAGAGGCCCCCAGGAGAGGGCCGGGTGGCAAGTACCAGGATTCTGCTCTGTTCTGTCCACAGCTGGCCCTTGGCCTCCATCTGAAAGGCCCGTGGGCGGTCCAGTTAAAGGAAGCCATGGCGTTGGCAGGTTGCTCCATGAGTTGTCAGGGCCGCCTGTTTTGGAAACCGGCACTACCTGTTGGGCTCCTGGTGATGAGCCAGTGGCTCATCTTCCTGGGCCCTCACAGTCCAGAGTCTCGGCCTGGGAGTTTGCCAGGCATGGATGATAGAGGTATCGCCCCTCAGGGATGCTCAGGAAGTCTGCTTAGCCAGAGGGGACACTGTTTTCGGGAGAAGGGTGGGTTGGTGCAGTAGGCTGAGTAATGAGAGATCCAGCGGAAGGAAATGGCCCTGAGCTGTGGGTGTGGCTCTTGCCAGCTGGTCCAGGCCTCCTGACTGGGTCCAGGACTGTCAGATACAAAGCCAGCTTGGTGCGAGGCCCTGGTGTGCACGGGAACCATGTGCTGGCTGCAGGCTGGGCAGCATCCTCTAGTGATTTCTCGTTCCCTCCTGCATTGCCTGTGTCTCATCTTTAATTAAAATGCCCTTGTTAGGAAGTCTTCTAGCTCTTGTGAAAAGCTATCCTGACCACAGAGCAGCCACCCCCATAAGGAGGGGGATGTAGAAGGAGACACTAAAGAGCTTCAGATGCCCAAGAATTCCCTTTGTGCTGTGCAGTTGGCCTGATGTCTGTGGCTGGAGAGCCCTGTGGCTCACTGTAGTGTTGATTCCCCTTTAGCACAGGGGTGCCTTGCCGTCCCCCAGCTCCACGGCTTTGGTAACCCTTTTCTGAACTTGTGTGGATGTTTTTCTAGTCTCTAGTGTTGTTAGCCAGTAAAGAAGATAAAAGCCCCTTCTGCATTTAATAAACTACTTGAAACTGTCCTCTTCACGGAGGGAGGCTAAAGCCACCCGCTGCCTCCCCTGTGGCTGAGGAATTGTTACTCATGCTCTCTGGTGTTCCCCTCTGGGTCCCTTCTTTCCACCCTCCCTTCCTAAAAAATTCGCATTTCTGTGTTTCGGGTATGGATGCTGAGAGCCAGGGTTCCCTGTGAGTGTCAGCATCCCCTTCCTGGCTGGGGGGGGGGGGGCTCTCCTGGGTTTTCCTGCCATTGGGCCCTGCTGCCTTGATCGGACCCAAGCACCCTGTGCTTCTCAGTGGGGGTGGGGGGGTGGGGGACGGGACACGCACCACTGCTGCTGAAGACAAAAAGGTTTCCACTTGCCTGATGCTTTTCGCCTGCGTTCTCATACAAATCTCTACTTCTTTGATACTACTTTCCTTGTAAATGTGAAATTGAATAGAAAGTAAAGTTTGATGGATGGGGAGTTTAGTCACCAGGAAGGTACTCTGTATCCTTGCTTGAGGTTCCTTTTTGGTCATGTGATTTGACTGTATTTTAAGAGTTGTCTGTGTGTGACTGTATTGTAAGTCACACCTCACTGGGACGCGGTAATTAGCTACAGGCGTTCTTTAGTCTATGAAGGAACCCAGATACTTTTGTTGTAATTAAATCATTAGAAATTTGCTGTTGTAGAGGATCACTTTTATTCTTCCTAGAGGCCGAATATCAAACATTCTTGGAGGCGCTGATGAAATGCTCATTTTAAATGCAAATTCTGTGCACACTTAGAAAGAAAATGAAACACTCTGGCCCCTAGCGCTCACGCTGCATTTTTGCCATTCCTTCTGATGGCCAAGGGGAGGGTTCCTGGCTAAGTCCTTCAGCATCTTTATTATGATTTCGGATTTGTACTTGCTGAGAGGAAGCCTTTCCCCCGAGACATTAACCCTCTGTTGGCCATCTGTAGACATCTCACTAGTTTTGGGGTTTTTTCCCCCCTTAGATGACGTTTGGATTTCTTCTCATTTGCTTTACGGACGATGGCTGTATTGGGAAACTTGTGGTGAGTGGTGTTTTGTTTGTTTGTCTGAGGCAAATGGAACGTGTTAAAATCCTTCAGCTTTTAGCAGGCGTGTGTCTGTTGCTTTTTCAACTCAGAGTATCCACTTCCTTCTCTTCTCCTCTGGGTGTCTTTTCTCACTTTCCCTGTTAACCCAGCGACTGTGTCCCGGCTTGGAATCTGGACAGACCGTGGCTTTGAGCATATAAAGGAGACAAAGGTTTCCTGTGCATCTTGGCTGGACAAGCAGTTCATTCTCTGGCACTCTTTGAGAGGGAGAGCAACAGTGCACTTCCGGAGCCAGTTTGATATGTCAGTCCTCTCCCCTCATCAGACAAATTACATTTGTTTCCTGAAAGTGAGAATTCTACTTGTGAAACAAGTCCTGTGTGTTGTGGGCCACAGTAGGGACCGGTTGGTTGGTGACATGGTGACGTGCAGGTTGGTAAAAGAATTTACCAGAGATAAAGTATGGGAGTGGAAAGGCGTTTATTAGGGGTGCACTGTCATAGACAGCAGCGCGCCACACAGAGGAGAGATGCCTGTGTGGGCCCCTAGAGCCGGTTGTTGGGGTGTTTTATAAGGTGGGGTCACAAGATGCCTGATGGGCTTGTGCACAAGTCTCTGATTGGCTGCAGGTGAGGTAAGAGGTTTAGGGTCCGTGAAGGGCGGTGGGGTTTGACTCTGATGAGGTGGGCTGAAACAAGCCAGCCTGCGCCATTGTGAGATTAGGCATTACCTGGGGCTATTAGTTTGTTAGGGCAAACTTGCCCTGTAAAGAATGTACTTTATCTGTTGAGGGATCACAGGTAGACACCTAAGAGCCCAGGAGTGGGGGTCGTTGGACTTTGAAGGCCCAACACTGTGTTCTGTGGTTTTAGAGACCATTGGATTGTGTATGGAGGGGCTCGCCCTCTCAACTAAGCCGGTCTCTTTCATAGGAGTTGTGTTCACAGCTGGAGGCAGTGGAGAAGGTCTAGGGAATGGCAGAGTGGTCGTGAAATAGAGCTGGACCCTGTGGGGCCCTCTTGGGCACAAACCCTTTCTGTGACCCTCGTTTCTTGTTTGTAGGAAATAGGCTTCATTCAGCCTCCTTGACCTTCCTTGAGTTCCAAAAAGCAGATTCAAACAGTTCCTTAGCAGGGAAGGGAGGGAATGCAGGAACTAAGGAGAAACAATCAAGAAAAAAATAGTGTGTCTTTGGGCCAGGGTCCTGGTTCTTCCTTGTAGGATATATGTGGCAATGTCTTTGAGTTCTTCTATAGGAACCCAGGTGGAGGATGGTAACTTCAGGCTGAACACAACATTCCTGGAACATCGCCCTGTTACCTCACCACCAACCAGTCAGAAGGAAGTCTGCACACAGAAGGAAGATAAAGACTCTGACCCTCTCCCCAAATGATTCTTCCCTTAAAAACTTTAATGGTTGAGCAGAATCTTCGGAGGTGGTTTTTGGACATAAGTCTGCCGTCTCCCCAGGTTGTTGGCTCCCTGAATAAAGCAGCCTTTCCTTTCCAACCAGGACTTTGAGTTTGGTAGCAGTCGCATGTTTCTTCTATCCACAAGGACTGAATACTGTAGTGTGCCCCCTAAGCTGGGGTAGTGGGCTGATCCATGGTTGCCAAGTATTATGAATATGCAAAAACCTTCTACATCATTGAATGCAGTTGTAGCTGTGCTATTTTCTTTTAATTTTATTATGAACTTTTTTTTTTTTTTGCTTTTGTGTTTTTGCAAAGCAGAATATAGAATTGAAAATGAAGCTTACATGTCTGTCCTTAATTGGTTGACTGCATAGAATAATTTTAGAGTTGGAAGAAGATTGAATCCAGGAACTCTCTGCTTCTCATTTCTCTGAACTGGGAGGTCACTGAGGACTTGGGTGATGCATGGTGATACTGAGAAACAAGTTTCTTTCAGCACTGCTCCTCCTCCCACTGGAAATGTGATAGACCTGAGAGAAGACTGGTGGGAAGGACCCCTGATCAAGGCATTAGGATGAGAGACAGTAGCTCCAGGCTTGGACAGCTGGCATGCTGAAAGACTTTCAGAAATGATGTTGGAATTCGGTGTTGAGGCTGCAGAAATCTCTGAAATAGGCCAGCCTCCAGGCCAGGGAGCCCACTGGGGAAGAATCAGGACTCATGACTTTGCCCCAGTGTTCTTCCTGTGTCTTAGGTATGTGTACTCAGCTTTGGCACCATTCACATTTTGGGCTGGGTGAGTCTCTGTGTGGTGGCTGTCCTGTGCGTCATAGGATGTCTAGCCCCATCCCTGGCCTCTACCCACTAGGTTGTAGTAGCACCATCTCTGCCCACTTCAATTGTGACAGTCAGAAGCGTCTCCAGATATCCCCAAATGTCCTCTGAGGAGGGGAAACTGCCCCCTGTTGAGAACCACTGCTTTAGAGGTAAATGATGTCCCTTAGAGTTCACGGATGCAGCTTTTATATTGGCATGGCCCTTTTCCCCTTTTGCTTTGACATGTGAAATACACAGCTACAAAGGTGTTTGCTACAGCTCTTACAGTAGGTAACACTGGCTCAAAGACCGTTTGTGGGAAAGTGATGAGCATAGTTCTAAACTGCATTGCATTGTGTTTGGGGTGGCACTTCCCCATGAGTAGATTTGTTGTGGTTTTCTTTCTAGATTTTGAATGCTGATGACTTGTCTCCGCTAAGCAGTTTGTAGCTGGAATTTTAGCCAATGGGTGTCAATGGGGAGAACATATGCACCGTGAGCGGTCAGAGTGTTCCAAAGTCCAAGGAGATTTTGGCAATCTGAAACCGATGAACAATCAGCCTCCTGTTTTGTGAACTTTGGGGTAAGCTCAGAAAAGAACACTCACCAACTTAAAAACCTGCTCGAATATAGAGCAGAGGTATGGGCAGATTTTAAACTGGACCATGACCTTATGAATGAAGGAATAGCTCTGGGTGGTATGAATTGATGGATACAAAGGGGTAAAGAGCCCCAGACTGAGAGGCTGGAGACCTTGTTCTATACGTGGGCCTGCCTCCAACAAGTCACCAAATATTCAGATAGTTGATTCCTTGTCTGCACGTGCTGGGTGGTGAACCTGGCCTGGGTATATGAAACCACAGGATAAATCTAAAACTCTCATTGGAGCGTTTATTCTAGTCAGGGAATTTGGAAGATAAAAGATTATTTCAGTGTGAAAGTAAGCATGCACATATTGAATAAGTGGAAAGTCTGCATGATGAGAATTGGAGCTAGAATACAGAACCTGATGAATGAAATGAATGGAACCACATGCTTGCTGTGAATGGCTTCCCAGTGCTGGTGCTCCACCCTCTTCTGTCTGGTGAAATTCTAGCAGGAGAGTTTGATGATCCACGGAGCCAGGGATCTTGAAAGTTCCTTCTACATCTAACATTTCTGGCTGGAACAAAAGAGATAGTCCGTTGGTGTACAATCTTGGGTAAGTTCATACTACTCACCAGAGAGCACCTTGGGCAGAATAGACAATCATAGTAGAGGTTTCAGGTACTTCTTGTTTTCCTTCCTTCCTTTTGGTTTAAACGGGAAAGCTTTGGCTTTCGTTCTGCAGTGTGAGCCTGTCACCAAAACGGAAAAGAGGTTGGGTCTAGAGCTGTAGTGGGACCCTCAGAGTTTAACAGTTTACTTAAGAGCTTGCTGAATCTAAGAAATGTGCCAAGGGAGATAGCTGGCTGATTTAGAAATTTCTTGGAAATGCCTCTACCTGACTGACGACAGGAGGGTTGGCCTGTGGGCTCCACGTGAAAGTTACAACTACTGACCTCCGTCTTAAAGCTGCGGCTGACCTGGCTGGGAAGAAGTGGGACTATTAAGACACTCTATTCATTCAGTTTTTATTTCTGAAATGACTTAATGTTATATAGAAGTTTTTGGTTTTTTTTTTTAATGTTGATGTTCATGATGGTCCTTAAGAAACTAATGTTAAAGGCTTGAGATGGGACCCACGTCTCTGTGCTGTTTTCTGGAGAGAAAAAAAGGCCACTAGCAGACGAGCAGAAGAACACCTATGAGCAAAGCAGTTCTTGAGGAAACGGCTCCTGTAACCATTGGTCAGCATCACCTTATATGATGTCATAGAGATAATTTATAATGGTTTCATGAAAGCAGGAGTGGGTAGCAGTGGGGCTTTTCTTTGTCTTTTCTTGGCGTGTAATTGAAACAGAGCTTGGACCAAAGGAGAAACATTTGTGTTGACAGGGGAAAAAAAAAGATTCCGGAGTCTTCTCGAACGGGGTCAAATATTGCTTCCTTATTTTATTTGGAGCATGTAAGCAGACTTCTCATCTGAGATCAGCATTAAGAACATTGCCATGTCTATCTGCTCACAAGCAAATGCATTTTCTGACCTAGGGAACTGTCTGAATTCTAGACCCACATGACACATGCCATGAATCAGAAGAAAAAGCGTGTGTGTGAGATTTCTGTCTCAAAAGAAATCTATGCCTTGAGAGTGAGTTTATGAATTCACTTCTTTAAATAATGCTACTTATTGAGAAGCTGTGTCCTTTGTAAAGAAAAGTGTACCTGTGCGTTTTGAAGTCGCAGGCTCTTTGACTAGATCCCAGAGGATCACCGAGTTGGCTGCAAAAGTCTAGTTGTTTCGCCCTTGGGAAATAGAGCCTGAACGTATGGCCTAATGGGTTTGAGTACTCAGGTTACTGGAGTGTGCCCAAACGAACAAAACAACCACATCCCAGAAACCCTTATTCAGGCTGTTGGTGTGCTTGGTTTGATTCTAGAATTGGCATCCTGAGACCCACAAGCACCCATGAAGCACTAAGGCATAGGCATTTCATAGTTATCTGAGTCTCGGTTGTTTGCCAGGAGTCTTCACCGTTTGCTGTATAGGGTGCTGAGATATAGGTGATGCATTCTTGCCTGCCAGGAACTCAGTTGAGGGAGTGGGAAAGGCACTCAGAAGCTAAGGTATGAGGTTTTTCACAGGGGGCAGAAGCCCCTGGCTTGTAGGGGAAGGAGAGGCTCATTTTGATTGGGAGGTTCAGAGGGATTGTCTTGGAGGCTTCGGGGCATGTGATCTGGGTTCTGGGAGAAGGTAGATTTATATCAGATGAGGGGGTTGGGCTTTCCTGGGAGGAGTGGCTTGGGAACAGACCCCAAAGTGAGTGAGTAGGAGGCAGGATGTGGTGGGGTGTAGAGAGAATCCCAGACAACAGACGTGCTCTTGGAACTGGTTTGTGGTTCTGGGTAGGGGGGTGTCGCTGTGGGCAGGGGGCTGAGTCAGGGGAAATGAAGAGGAGGTCTGAGTGTGCAGGGCCTCGTCCCAAGGTGAGAGATTTGAGCTGCACCCCAAAAGCAGTGAACTGAAAGCTCAGGGGAGAAAGGAGGTAGAGAAGATAGCAGTGTAAGCAGGCAGGCAGGCAGGCACAAGGAAGAGTATTGGGAGCACCTTGGAGTCTAATTCCATCTTTCTGCTGCTGTCAGACTGATTGATGGGGAAGCCAGGCTGCTCACGTGGGCTGGGCCTCTGGGAAGACTGTCGAATCTTTCCTTGTATCTCTATTCCAGTCCTGAGTTTTCAAGCTTGAATATGAAATGACTGAGTGATACTGGACTCAGGGGGAAAGGTCCACTCAGCCCCTTCCTCCTCCTCAAACTCTGTTACTGTTCATCTGAGTTAGTTGCATATTCCTCCATGAAACACCATCTTTCTCCCTCTCCTCGCCCTTTCCTTACAATTAATCCACTGGGTGCTCTGTGCAAGGTGCTGGGGTGCCAGCAGGAGGGGACAGTCTGTGCCCTCAAGGAGCTCCAGGTTGAGACAGATGGGAGGAGAGACGATTTGGAACCATGTGAGCAGCGTGGTGGCGGGGTCCCTGCAAAGGGAATTGCAGGAGGGCTATACCAGGGCGCTGGGGGAGACTGCCCAGCTGCGGGCAGCCGTATGGGGATGGCTTATTTCAAAAATACTTCCTAATTTCACGTGTGACCTCTAGTTTCTTCCAAACAGCATAGCGCCTAAGTATGGCACATATTTTGGGGTCTTTTTGTTTGTTTGTTTTTACCCCCTCTAACTCCCACTGCAGCACCAATTTGGGGCAGAACACAGGCTATTTCATTGTGTTGTGGAAATTATTCAAGGGATTTTTATTCTGTATGGGTCAAGTATTTGCCTATAGAATAAATTAATAATGCCCTGGAATTATTTTCTGCTGTTTAAAAAATGTATGTAGGGGCTATTGGGATGAATTAAAAATTGATTTAAGAGCATTTATGTCTTTATTTCCTCCCTCCAAGGATACAAGAAGTAGAACTACTATTGTGTGTGTTGAGGGGGAGGAGGGGGTGTGCAAAACTTCTTGATGTTCAAAGGTACCAACTTCCCTTCCTCTCCCAGAGTTGAGCAAAGTGCCTTGGCATGTATAAATCTGGAGCACACCCAAGCCTCCCACCCACCCCTTTAGTCTGCAGGCCACGCCTGTAGCCCGGGCGCAGGTATGATAATGGGGGAGAGAAGCACGCTGTGGCCTTTTCCTGCCTGTGTTCTCCGAGGTGTGAGAGAATCCTGAGGATTGAAAGTTTAGCACCAGCTGAGTGCCCCAGAGGTACAGGCCTTTTATCAGAGGGTCTGCTTTCATCCCTGGCCCAGGCCCTTGATTTAAAGGAGCTAGCTGTTGGATGTATTGACTAATGCCCTGAGGATAAGGTCTCACACCTCCCGGAGAGTTCCAGCCCCCTCCTTGGCTGGGGAGCCCCTGTCTGCGGGTTGTCTGGGTTAAACATCAAAACGCTACCTCTGGAATCTGTTTCCTGGCTTGGCCATCCTCCCGCGTGGGTCCCCTAGGGTGGAAACAGTGACTGCGCCTGTAAGCGAGCACTTGAACTTGGAGAAGGATCCCACTTAGGCACAGACTCAGTAGGAAAGGGGCATGAGATCATTCTGTTCCCATGTTAGCTGCTGAAACCCTTTGTCTTTCTGGAATTGGCTGGCCTTTACTTTTCCTGAACTCTTAGCGATAGTGTCCCTGTAAGCTATTGTTTTGAGTCAGTCAAGAATGTTGGGCTTGCGTGCATGTGTGCACTTGTGTGCATTCTCTCTCTCACACTCACACTCTCACGCGCGTGCACACACACATACACACAGAGGAGCCCACGCCCACCTTGAGCTCAGGAGAGAGGGCAGAATGCAATGGGATGTTCTACTTTTGAAGGTGACATACAAGAGAATACATTTGTATTTTTAATTTGGCTTTTGCTTTGCGTTTTTAAACTGCAGACTTGGGCTAGGAGGGGAGTAGAAGAGACCCAGGAGGAGATGAGGGGCTATGGTATTTCCCTTTTTAGGCACTTTGTGCTGTGTGTCTGTCCTGCACAGTGTACGGGTGCTGACTATCCAAAACTGGGTTAAAGTGTTGTCTAGTGTCATGGTGTCAGTGTTGGGTGGTTGTAACTAAAAAATGATGGTTTTGTCTGCTAATAAGATTACCCCCCAAAGGGTCTTCTTAGAAAGGCATTCTCTTGCTCAATTTATTAGGAAAGGCGCATACTTTCCTTATTTGGTCAAGATAATATTGGTGAGTGTGTGGGAGGGGCTAGGAATTGAGACATACTGGTCGTGTCTCCATATACCATCCACCTACTTTTCTGGCCAGGGGGTGTCTGGACCACTCACTGAAAGAGGAGAATCCTCACGAGGAAGGTAAAGATGAGGCACGTGAAGGAGAAATGTAAGGAAGCCCGGCCTCTGTACCCAGCTGAGGAAGGAAGTGGCCAGACGTTCCTCCAAGTTCTGCACAAGTGTCTCGGCTTCGCTTTTTCCTCAGCTGCTCAGGAAGGCTCACTAAGATGGTGCCTGGTAACAGACTGTGCCCAGGAAACAGGCCTGCAGAGCCGAAAAGTGGAAGGACCAATGGGTTCGCAGAAACCCAACACCAGCTTTTCCCAGAGTGACGGGCAGCCTGGGAGGTCAGCGTGGCCTCAGCCCAGAGCACAGGACTGCCCCAGGGCGTGGCCTTGTAAAAAAGAAGATGTATTTATAGACGTTGCCTCGGGGGCCAGAGCTGGTAACTGTCCCCCGGTGGGCCCCACCCTCAGACAAGCACTGGGCTGGATTCACAGTTTTATTGCTGCGTCTCCAGCTGCGGCTGAGATGAGACTCCTGGAGGTCCCTGTCGTGGAAATGAATCTCTTTGTGAGGAAAACTGCTTTCCTCTGTGACACGCATATGGAAGAATATATTAAATGTATAGGAATCGTTGGAACATCTATGAAACCGACAACCAGGTTAAGAAATCAATCCCATGAATATCTTAGAAGCCTCCCTGTCATCCCAGAGTCGTAATAAGCATCTTAATTTTTCATTTTAACCGATCCTTTTCTCATTACCTTTGTATGCATTTCTAAACCATGCAGATGTTTGTTGATACTTTTTTTCAGTTTTGAAAAACTGAGTCCCAAGCACAAACATAGCTTTGGGAAAGTCCCTGTTGAAACTGTTTGGCAAAAGATCCCAGGCAAAGCCTAGGACTCTGGAACAGTTGTCAGCATTGCCGGCTGCAGAGTCATCCTCTTCCGCCATAAATGCTCCGCAAGGCCAGTTTTCTCGCCGGTCCCTGCCCTTGTATGTCACATGGTAAATGGAGTTGCCACTCAAAGCTCTGTTTACCAAGGACTTATGGAATGTTCAGAGAGAAATATACAAAGGGACTCCTCATATGCATTAAACCAAGGTCCTTAACCAGAGGTACAGAGAGAAACTTCAGGGGACTCGGGAACCCTTTGAAACTGAATCCTGCATGTTCCCCTTTTGGGTGAAAGGGTCCATATGTTTCTAGAGGAGTTTATGGATCCTCTCACCCCATAAGGATAAGGAGTAATGTAGCCATTATGTTAGATTGTCTTTTTTGGTGTTTTATTTTTAAAAATGAGTCCTGGGAATACTGAAGGTGGCTTGAAACGTTTACGAGTCTGCTTGTGTGAGTCTGCCCTGACTTCTTACCTGTGAGCGTGGAAAGGGACCTGGTAGTCGGTTGTGCCTTGGACTATGTGGGGGGGGTCCTTAACCGTTCTGTGGGTGGCCTACCAGGCTTTGCATTTTCTCTGAAATCAGGAATCTTTTACTCTTGACCCAGAATAACTAAAATGCTAAAATGGGGGGGGGGGGACTGGAACGGTTGCTGTAGTTTCAAAACAAATGACCTCACTGCCTAAATTCCACTTAATGCAAAAGAAACCCTAACTTTCGCCTTATAAATAATAATGGACCTCTGGGGAAACAGACCCAAATACCCATTTAGTGCGAGTGGGGGCAGATTTGTCACTGCTGACGTGAACTCCCTAGAAACAGAATATGACTATTACACCAAATTTGTAGTTACTTCCTCAGAGAGATGGCAGTTTAAATTTATAATGACTGACATTCAGTTCTTCGAAGTAGGTGAGTAATTATGCTTTGTGTAAGCTGACTTAGTGGGAGGTACTTCCAGCTTGTTCCAGCAATGTGCGGGAATTTCAGAATACACTCGCCGAAGGACACGTGAGTCTCATCCTGTTCCTTCTCTTTCACGGATGAGCTGATGGAAGATCCCCTGGGTTAGGTGTGATCTGCTCAAGGTTGCCTTGATCCGTCATGGTCAAATGGAGCTAGAGCCCCAGGGGGAGAGGTGACTGTTTACATGATTATGGCTTAAATATGTAATTAGATGAAGATGAATTTTAAAAAAACATAAGCAGAAGAGTCATTTTCCAGAGATGCAGATCATCCATTTCATTTAAGCAAAATGACTGTTGACAACAATCTTGGCCCCCTCACCTGCGGAATATACCACTATTTATGGTCTCCGGGCATTTCCCTGGAGGGTTCTGGTCTCTCAGGTCTATAAACCTGAAATATGGAAAAGGAGCTTTCGTTTTTTTCTGTGCTGTTTCTATTTTATACATTCAGAATTTCTGGGCCTTGAGGTTTTTGTCTAGAGTTTTTAGACTTTTCTTCTTGTACTCAAATATGAACAGTTCTGGGTTCTTTTTTCTTTTTCTCTCTCTCTTTTTTTTATTTTATTTTTGAAGAAAACCAGGAGTTTCAGTTTGGCTGTTGGAAGTCTGGGGATTAAGGAGAGAGAACTAGAGGAATGGTTAAGATTTGGAACTGCAGGCTGCTTGGTCTCTTCTCCTCTGTTAAGAGCCAGGACGAATAAGAATAGCATTTATTTAGAAACTGAGTTTCATGAAGGAAGGTAATTTACAGGTAAACATCAGCTTTTTATAGATGTGAGCCTGCGATTCGCTTCCTGGCCTTGCCATTTCAGGCTGCTGATTTTGGACAAGGCCTGTCTTTTCTGAGTCTTGGCTTCTCTCATCTGTAAAGAGAGACGTTGGGCCTGATTATCTCCAAGGGCCCTTTGCAGCCCTAGGTCTGGACGCCACGTTGAGGGATTTGCAGAGAGGCTGCTCTGGAGCTGCTGGTGGTGGATGGTGCCTCTCGTGTGATGGAGGGCAGCAGAGTTGCCAGCTGTGTCACTGCACGGGGCTCTGAGACCACTGACTCCAGGTGGCATTTTCCTTTTCTGGTCTCTTTCTAATCTGAGCCCCATCCGTGTCATTCGGTGTTTGGAGAACGCTACTCACCCACTAATGCGGCTGCCTGCACTCACGTGTGTCATTGGTCTCTTCTTTGCCAGCGCGCTGCTGCAGGGTAACATCTGGACTGGGCTCCCGGACCCTCGGATGCTCGGCTGCTGGCAAGTTCCTGGATCGACTTGTTGAAAACAGTGAGTAACCTCTGTGTTTTTTCTACTTTGGAATCTGAGGGCCAGAGGGGTGGTGGCCAGGAAACAGTCTCACTGACGGACTGCCTTCCTCTGCAGCCCTCCTCCTGCACAGCCAGCTCCAGGAGCGATGGAGTTGGTGGCTGTGACTCCAGACACAGCCTTTCTGTCCCTGACGGTCAGACGGTCATGAGGCCTTCTGTGTCCGCCTCCCCAGAGCTGATGGTCTATCCTCACCGGCCTGCAGACAGAGATTCTTGTTGGTGGCATGTGCAGGTGCTGTTCCTCACGGCTTAAATCCTCTTCCCCGCAGTTCCTCCTCGTCCACCACCTCTTAGCCTGGTGCAGCCACTGATGCCAATCTCTTTTAGAGATGCCTCCCCCACCTCCAGGTGTGCTTTCTAGCTCTTTCTCTCTCTGACCTTTGCTTGCATCTTTCTTTGCACTTAAAACAGGAGAGGTCTCTTGAGTCATTTGGTGGACCACCCATTCATCCGTTCATTCATTCAACACATATTGATCATCTACTATGTGCAGGTGGCTACGGTAGGCACTGTCTGTGCGGCCATGAAACTTCCGTGAAGAAAGGACAACACCAAGTGAAAAGCTAAGGAAGTGATCCGGTCTGACCTGGATAGACTGCTTTGTTCTGGGGGATCTAGTTAAAATGCAGACCCCGATGGGGCTGATCTGGGTGGGGCCTGCGAGCCTGCATGTTTGGCAAACTCTGGGTGATGCTGCCGCGGCTGGTTTGTAATTGCACTTGGAGAAGTAAGGTCGAAGGTTCCGGATGCCCCTGACACTTGTCCCTGAGTCTGAATTGGTGAACTGCCTGAGGCGTGTGTCTGTGAAACCCCAGAGACCTGGTGGGAGTTTGTCCAGTTCATCTCCTTCAGCTGCGTGAGACCGAGTGGTCTGAGAGAGGATCCTGACTGGCAAGTACGGGAGCCCGTTACCGTCCCCTGTCCATGGCCACGTCCCTTGTTACTGTGGGTTGTGGTTTTGTCAGTGAAGTGCTCCCTGAAGTACTGTGCTTCTCAGATGCTGGAAGTGGGCTCCATGAGGTGTCCGTAGTGTGCCTACTCTGAAGTCGGCGTTTCTGAGCGAACTGAGGCAGTTTCTTGTTTTTAAGAGCAGGTTGTATCAGCTGGGCTACTGTGGAACTTCTGTGGATTGTTGAGAAGACAAAATGACTATGTTGGAAGCTGAGAACTGATCATGGAAACCCCAGAGCAGGCAGAGCGAGGGTTTGAGGGGCTGGCAGGAGGGGGTCAGGGCGCTGCTGCCAAAGGGGGCGTCCTGAGTCCATTGGTGAATCTGTCCTGGGGGCTGTTCTCCCGAGATGCCAGTGTGTTTCAGGCTCCGCACTGCTTCCCTGCTGCAGTCAGACCTTGCAAAGGCGCGTTGGCCGTTTAACGAGGAGCCAGATTGATTCTCCACTTGAGTAGTTAATAGTCCTAATGGCCGTTTATGGAGCACTTACGACACATTAGGTATTGGGCTAAGTGCTTGGCAGGGGTCTTGGGCCTTACCCCTCCCAACAGCTCATGAGGCAGGTAGTCACCATTTTGCAGAGGACGGGATTGAGGTGGGGGGATGAAGGAACTTGCCTGGGGTGCCTAGGGGCACAGTGATCACTGCCAGTGGTCCTGAGAGTCAGGGCTACAGCTTAGTCCTGGATGACTCACAGCTAGAGGCAGAAGTTGAGGGGTCAGGTTGATTCCATTGTTTTTTGAAGGCCATTCGCTGGCCACTTTGTAGGATTCCTGTATCTGACCACTTCCGAATAACCTTATTCTGCTCAGGGTTATTTTGTCTATTCTGTATCAGATACACAATTCTAGAGCTTAATGGGTTTTAAGTGTTGAATTAGGTTCCTTGATTTTGGCTTCATGTCTCTGCTGAGTTTGTGTATACGGTAACCACTCACCAAATGCAGAATTCAGCTGAACCCACATAATTAGGCTTCCGAGGCAAGGGATGCACTTTGAAGCTCATGTTTTAGGCGACGCGGGAACTGTGCTATTAGGCTTATGTTGCAAACTCTGTGTCACTACGTCCATGCCCACACTTCCCTGCTGAAGATGATACAGGAAAATGGGGCATGAGAGGATGGCTGTGTCCTAGGTCTCAGGTGAATGCCTGGGATGTGCCCTGCCAAGTAAGAGTCCTTGGCCATAGTAGAATAAAAGTAGATTTATTCAGAGAGATGCACACTCCATAGACCGAATGTAGGCCATCTATGAAGGCCAGAGAGGCCATGAAGTAAGGGGGTGGGTGTTGAGTTTAAAGTAGAAGTAGTTACACACTCTGTAGATAGAGTGCGGTCCGTTATCTCAGAAAGGAGAGCGGCCATGAGGTGTGGGGATTGTTGGTTTTTATGGGCTCGATAACTTCACATGCTAAAAAGTGGGAGGATTATTCCAGCTGCTTTGGGGAAGGGGCTGGGATTCTGAGGAATTGGGCCGCCACCCACTCTTTGACCTTTTATGGTCAGCTCGGAACTGTCATGGCGCCTGTGGGAGCGCCATTTATCATGCTAATGTATTATAATGAGTGCATAATGAAGCTCAAGGTCTACTGGGAGTCAGATCTCCCACCATCTTGGGCCGCAAGGTCAACTGGGAGTTGAATTCTTTGCCATCTTGGTGCTAATTTGCTGTGTCATTCCTTTAATGGCTGTGCCCTGCCCTCTTCCCTCCTGTCTCAGAGTGGTAGGGTGGGCCCACCTATGAAAGTGTGGAATTGAATCTTGAGAAGTGAGAAGACCAGCTCCTTTGCACTTCTTTAGGCTTTTGCACCCAGAGTCAAGGGTCCGGAGCTGGTGGGAGCTGAACTCAGCTCCAGCTCCGCAGTGGGTAACCTTGTGCTCATGTATGTCCACCTGGGCCTCAGTTTCTCTTGCAGGCATCAGTGCGTAGTAGGTCTGCTTTCTGGGCCTGTGTTCTCAATGGTGCAAGAAAGGAATTCCTTGGCAGAGAGAACTGTTTTAGCTATGATGTTCTTCAAGCACTGTGTCCTCATCCTGGCCACTCGTTCTTCAGGGACTGGCTGGAGTGTCCTTTCCACCCGTGTCTGGCTGCATTCCCTGTAGCTGAGCTCTTCGCCCGGGTCTGAAGCCGATTTTTTTGTCTCTAGAAATGAGCCCGTTGAGGTCAGAGATCATGCTTCATCCGTCCTGTGTCCCAGGGCCCGGCGCTCAGCCTGGGGCTCCACAGACGTTTGTTAAAGGAACCCAACAGTGTCATTTCCTTCTTCCCTTTGCTTAACAGTGTATCTGAAGAGCCATGACTTAACAAGCACTGCTGATTAACCCCTGAGCAAGCAGGGTGGTGGTGACAGTGGTCAAATGGGCCTCTGGCCATTAGAAGCCTTCACAGGTGAACACAACGATAGGCATTTTCTTGTCTTTTGTGGACTTCAGAAGTCTTCCTCTCTGGGGTCTTCAGTTGTTTTCAGTCATGGGAGAGAGCAGATGGGGTGGAGGGAATTAGATGGAAAAAAAAAAAGCATAGTCTTTGCTGTAACAGAATTTGTTAATATTTTTTTAAGATGGATTTTTACTTTACAAAGGTAGAAAAATAATTGACAACCTGTTGGTATTAAAAAGAAGGGAAAGCTTTGTAATGAGAGAGCAGCTTCCCCCATGATGACACTCCTCCCATTGGTAACCCAAGTCAAGATGTCTTTTTGGCCTCTATTTCTTGCTATAGGTTGCCCCTCTTGGTACCAGATGTACTTTAAAAAAAAAATCTCAATGTAGCAAATTTTAGAATGCTGGGGGACAGAGACATAGGCCCCTCCCTGCCTCAAAGGCAATGATTAACAGTATTCAGATACTTCCCTTTTGCCATCCTTGCTTCCTGCCTCTGCCTCCAGGCAGGATTCCATCAGAATCCATCATTCAGAACATCCCAGCCCTAGAGCCAGCATGACTCACAGGGCACATGGGGTTGGAGGCACAGAAAGATTTTGCCTGTAGCCCACAGTTGAGTGCCCATAGGTACCCCTAGCCAGCTTACTGGGATGTTCTGATCCACTTTACTACCTTGTCTGAAATAGTGGGTCCATGGTGCCATCCACTCACAATTCTTTTCCTTATGTGGGACCCTCAGAGGCATGTTTCTCTTTATTGAAAAAGAGAAACCTAAAAACATGATGTCAAATTACAGGAATGACTGAGAATTTGCCAGTTTTCACACGTTCTCCCTCTCGGCAGACAGAACTCTTAACTGGTTCAAGAACAATAAAGGATACTGTTGATACCGTTTGCTTTTTGTGAGAGAGAAAAATATTTTCAAGGTGATATTAGGACCTCATGACCTTTTCTGCAAGAAAGCATGTTTTTTAAAACCAAAACTAAAATAGTATAATAAAGTTTTGTGTCACGTATTTTAAAAACTCATATCATGAACATTGATTCTGTGCTAAAAAAATTTTGTCCCATATTGAAAGACTGCATAGTATTTCTTTATGTTAATTACTATACATTATTTTTTACATAAAAAGATAAATTATATAAACTTTCATTCTCCTGTTGCTGGCTGGGCTTCTGTTTAAAAAAAATTTTTTTTAATTGAAGTATAATCAGTTTACAATGTTATGTCAATTTCTGGTATATAGCATCATGTTTCAGTCATACATATACATACATATATTTGTTTTCATACTCTTTTTCATTACAGGTTACTACAAGATATTGAATACAATTCCCTGTGCTATATGGAAGAAACTTCTTGTTTATCTATTTTATATATAGTAGTCAGTATCTGCAAATCTCGAACTCCCAATTTACCTCTTCCAACTCCCTTTCCCTCATGGTAACCACAAGTTTATTTTCTGACTGTTGAGTCTGCTTCTGTTTTGTAAATAAGTTCATGTGTTTTTTTTTTTTTCTTTCAGATTTCACGTACGAGTGATATCATATGTTTATTTTCTTTCTGTTTCTGGCTTACTTCACTTACAATGATACTCTCCAAGTCCATCCACCTTGCTGCAAATGGCATTATTTCATTCTTTTTATGGCTGAGTAGTATTCCATTGTATACATATATATATACACCACAACTTCTTTATCCAGTCATCTGTTGTCATAGGTTGTTCCCATGTCTTGGCTGCTGTAAATAGTTACCCACCCTCTTCCCACCTCTTTTTGCGGGGGGATAATACTACAACGAGCATTTTTGTATTAATTCTTTGTGGACCATGTGGGCATTTCTGTAGAATTTCAAGGTCAAAAGATATGCATCTTTAAACATTCACCTTTCAAAAGATGATATGATTTAGGTTCCCAACAATCGTGGCAGGGCCCTCACTAGCACAGTTATTAATCTTGAACATTTTTGTAATTTTGAAAGCTAAATATATAGAGGGCTCCAAAAAAATATGGCCATGCCAGGTCTGAACGTTAATAGGGCTTCAAAAAAGGCTCTGACGTCTAGAGGTTGCCAGGATGTCCTTTCTGATTCTGCGTTGCAGCCTTCGAGGCCCCATCATACTGCCTCTCCGGACTTGCCTGGTCCTCTCTGAGGGCTCCTTTTCTCTGCATCCATCCCATCCTTGTTTATACCCAGTGGTGCTGAGTGCTGGGGGAGGCTCAGGAGCGTGTGTTAAAACCCAGGAGAGAGGGAAGATATGGATCAGGCTGGAGGTCAGTTCCCTTCCTCTGTTCTGGCTCTGAGGGAAGCTCCTTGATGTATGTACTGTGGCCGTGCTGGGCTGTCTGTGGCCGGGGTCTCCCGAGCACCCAGAATTACTGTGACATTTCAGAAGCACATTTTTGCGAGGCAGAGTCCTGGTCCCTCTGTCATTTGGCAGGCATCTGTGGCAGATCTTGTATTTAACAGGAGTGGCTGATGACAAGATGATAAAAGGCTGATAAAATTCCCTGTGTGGTGAGCTTTGCTGACCTGCTCACCCTAGAACAGGCTGCTTCCTTCTGTACAGCAGCCGGTGCCCTGTCTGGCTGATCCCTGCACCCTGGCGCTCAGAACAGACTCTCTCATGGGCCAGAACCATTTCCAGTACAAGTGCTTGGTTGACACATGCTCTTTGCTTTAGAAGTGATGTTCTCTGTCTCTGGATGGGTCTCCTGGGCATCCCACCTCGCTGGCTTCACTTTTGAGTGGATGAGATGAAGATCGTCAAAAGGAATCACAGCTCTTTGCTCCAGGGTCTGCCTTGGTTTGCTTTGACCTCTTGCCCCTGGAATTGTGGTTGCAGGGGTACACACTCCCCAGCTGTTGGTAGGATGAGGAAGTAGAAGCTACAAATAGGCTTTACTCTAAAAACATACCATCTTGACACCAGCCATGGGGCCTGGCATGAGCCTTATCAGCGAGACTGTAGAGTAGCTGGGACGGGAGCTCTTGTCCCCAGATGTTCTATTTAGTGGAAACACTTCAGTGATAAAAAATACCCTCAAACGCCCTCCTGAGAGCAAAGGCCATCCGTGAAGTAGCTCCCGCTGCGTGGCTGGAGCTCATCCCTGCACCCATGGATTACATTTGGCAGCGTGTCCTCTGGCCAGCTGTGTGGCTCCCGGGAGATGAAGGGCAGTTGCACGAAGGAAACGTTAGGGAAAGTAGGGAGGTGGGAGGAGGGAGCAGGTGATCTTTGCGCAGCAGCTGCGTATCTAGGGCTGGGTTTGGGCTCTGCTGCCTTGAGGTCACAATCCAGCTGCTGCTGCTTGGACCTGCACTGGTGAGGATGACTCAGAAATCTGGAAGGCAGCCGAGGTGATTTCACTACTAGATCAGAGGCAGCGCAAAAGCCCTCTGGGGTGGGCGTGGTTGCTGGGGAGCATTTACTGATCAAGTGGATGCGCTGTGCATACTAGTGTTCTGGGCCACTGGTATTTGCCAGTTACTGAGTAACTTGGGAGACATTTTACTTGTATTACTTAAAAAAAAAAAGAAAGATTAGCACTCTGGTGGCAAAATATTGTACACAACAAGGGCAGATGATACTAAATAAATTCAGACTGACATGGAGGTCATTGGTTTTGTGAATTAATTACCTTTAGAGGTCTTAAATGGTCAAAGGCCAGTGGTTTTCCAGAGGTGCCCCAGGGGTTTCTAGGAGGTCCAGAGGAGGACTCTAGGCTCCCCTAAACCCACCTCTCAGAAAGGATGAAAACCTACTCATTTCCAGTTGAGGGAATAGGTCTGGCTTTCTGCTGCTGCTGTCACACATGACCACAACCTAGAGACTTAAAACATCGTAAGTATATTTTATCTTAGAATTCTACAGAAGTCTGATCAGTGGGCTAGGATCAAGGGCTGTTCCTTCTGGGAGCTCTAGAGGAGAGTCCGTTTCTTTGCCTTTTCCAGCTTGTAGAGGTCACCTGCTCTCCTTTGGCTGGTTTCCCCCATCTTCAAATCCAGCTACATTTTATCTCCTGACCACAGTTGAGAAAGGTTCTCTGCTTTTAAGGACTTTTTTGATTCCATTGGGTCCATCTGGATAATCCAGGAGAAATCTTCCCATTTCAGGATCGTTAAGTGAACAACAACTGCGAAGTCCATCTTGCCATGTAATACAGCATACACACAGGTTCTGGAGATCAGGGCATAGACAATGTTGGTACCATATTCTGTCTACCCACAGGGTCAGATGGGGATGGTAACTTATCAGGTTTGCATGGAGGTGAGTGGCAGGAACAGGTCCAAGGACCCAGGTTTCCTGACTGGTCAGGGCCCAAGTCCTTTCCTTCCCACTGTTTTCCGCACTGTGTCATGCCCGGTGGAGGTTGAGTGGTCTCTGTCACAGGCTGCACCGTTCCCGGCAGCCAGTTTGTTCCTGAATACAAGGCTGTGGGCATGAGAACAGAAGGAGCTGTCCCTTCCTAGCATTGCAGCAGCAGGGGAGGAGGGGGAATGGGTGACCACATGCCATGTTCTCCCTTGCTGGGTCAGAGTTCATGGTGACTCTTGATCCCACTGTATTGATAGTCTGTTCTTATCAAGGCTCCTTGTGCCAAGGAACAGAGACCCGGGAGAGCTAGCTAAAATGAGGTGGGTGGGAAGGGATAAATTTGGGAGTTCGAGATTTGCAAATGTTAACCACTATGTATAAAAATAGATTAAAAAAAAACAACTTTCTTCTGTATAGTGCAGGGAACTATATTCAATATCTTATAATATTGAATTCTTTAATGAAATGTAATTCTTTAATGAAAAAGAAAATTAAAACAAATATGTGTGTGTGTATATATATATATACATGACTGGGACATGATGCTGTACACCAGAAACTGACACATTGTAACTGACTGTACTTCAATAAAAATAAATTAATAAGGTGGGCGGGGTCTGTGGGGCTTTCAGTATAGCTGCTGATTGCAGCCAACCTTTATTGAGCGCTTGCTGTGTACCTGGGAGTTCACGCTGAGGACTCGCCAATGCGCTTGTCCGCGCTCGGAGACGCAGCTCTGGGATATTTCTGTACGGGGGCCAGCACACCCCTACTTATCAAAACCAGATGCACCCCTCTGCCTACACTGCTATGGAGACCTCATACCTGAAACTTCCCTCTGTTTTGCTCAGCGCCCCATGGCTTCCTGGTCCAGTCTGTGTGTCTCACTTTCTAATTCCTGGGAGATGAATCTGAGTGGCTGAGCTTGGACAGGCGTCCAGTTGACTTGGAGGTGGAAGAGGGGCACAGCCCCTGGGTCTGTGGGTGGGTAGATGGTGACAGATAGGTTTACTCTGGGGTGGGGGCCTTGCCTTATTCAACAGATGTTACTGTGGAAATGCTTTGCAAGTTGAATTTGGGTTTGTATTGTTTTAAAAGACTTTAAAATAATCTCAGAATTATGAAAAGTAGTAAGAATACAGAGAACTCCTATATAGCTTAACCTAAATTCATCAATTATGAATATTTTGCCACATTTGCTCTGTTGTTCTCTATTATGTATTTTATCTAAACCATTTGAAAGTTAACACACGTGACCTCTGAATACTTAAGCATGTCTTTCCTAAGAACAAGGACATTCCTTTTTGTAACTACAGTTCAATTAGTAAAAGACAGGACCTATATCATTGATTACTATTCACTGTTACACTGTTGAATATACAGTTCATATCCAAGTTCTGCCACTTAACGCAATAACATAATTTATAGCAATTCTTCGCCTAACCTAGGATGCAGTCCAGCGTAATGCAGATCGTATTCAGTTGTCACGTCTCTGTTGTCCCCTTTGGTTGGGAACAATTCCTCTGCCTTTTTTTTTCTTTGGCATTGGCTTATGTACTTCAAAAGTATCATTTATGTTCTAGCAATTTGGATTTGTATGATAATCCCTCACGAGGAGATTCCTCGTGATTGGATGTATTTTTGTCAGTAATGCTAAAAATGGCGTTTTGCATCTTTTTCACTGTATCCCATCAGGAAGCACATGATGTCATTTTGTCCCAACACTGAGGATGTCAGTTTCGACCCTTTGGTTAATGTGGTGTTGAGCTTGTGTAATTTAATCCATGCGTTCTAGAGAAGGTGAGCATTTAAACAGGATCATCTCCTCCTTTAAAGTGCAGTCTGATTTGCAAGTGCTTTTTACACATGGGACTTGACTGAAGCAGTCACCCTTGTTCTGTGCAGGGCGTGCTCCTGAATATAGGTGGAAGGACTGATGTCCTCAGAGCCCATGTAGAGGAAAAACCTGCTCAGGGTAGGAACAGAGCATCATCTCTGCCCTTGTGGCAGGAGTAAGGTTCACCCTGGAGATAGAAGCATAAAGGCCTTGTGAACAGTGAATTCCCTTTGACTGCATCTGGCCTGGCTGCCTCTGATTTATCTAGAAGCACAAAAGATAGATGAGGATGTGGAGAAATTTCTTCTTTGTACACATTTGATAGTTGTATAAATGCTAAAGACAGTGGTCCAGGCTGCTGCCACATGGATTTCTCTTTTGAGGATCTCCTCTCTTCTGACACAGACTCAGTGAGCTGCTTTGGTTTGGTCAGCTTGCATGATATTTGCATACCAGGCATGTAAGCTTCTGGACCATTATGGGATTATGGGATTCCTTGTAGACTCGAGTCTCAAGACTCAGGAGGCTGCCATGTGGGAAGGATGTGCTGCTTAGAGCTCTGGACATTTTCAGTTTGATTATGGCCAGTATTATCTTCATTAATGCTTCTCCAACTTCTGCTTGATGAACTGTTTCATGTTGGACGTTTGACCTTGCTGACCCCTAGAGCTGTTGTTCCCACTTTTTATTAAGAAGCAAACAAAGTAACCACATGCAATCTACTTTAGGGACAGTAAAATCGAAAAAAAAAATTTAAAAAGGGACAAATGTACTTTTAAAAATGAAATATACTAAATGATCACAAACACGATAAGTAACAGTACATCTTGACTCACCTACCTAGTATGCTGCTAAAAAAAAAGACTCTTACAAAGATTAAAATGCTTTATTTTTTTCTCAGTTTTTTTTTAATTTATGGCTTTATTTTTTTTCTCAAATAGTTTTTTTTTTTTTTTAATTTATGGCTTTATTTTTTTCTCAAATAGTTTTTTGATTTGTTCTGGGTAGTTGTGATGCTTACACTTCTTTGTGGGGTTATCCCTGTGTGACTTGGAACACATTTGTCTGTGTCATCAGAAGAATGATGGCGGCAGGTCTTCACCACATCCCAGAGATAGCTGATTGGACAACTAAATAGGCCTGGCCGTATATTCCCAGAGGTTATGCTTGTGCCTGGATTGGAGTAAAAATTATAGGCAGCCTTAGGAAAACTAGGTTTGGAGACATTCTGTCTTCCCCTAAAGAATGTTAATAATTTAATTCCTTATCCTGTGCCCTGATAACAACAAAAACTTCTCAGAGTCGTGTGTGTTCTTATGTTTTAAAGATACTGATGAGTGTCATTTGCTTTTCTACCGTACTTTAGCCAGCTATGCATGAAATTTTTTACACTGAGTCATCTGTGGCTAACACAGAAGTGCTAGATAAATGTGGTCTGGTGGTGGTCGTGACGGGGAGGTCCGGAGGTCCAGTGGTGGTCGTGCCGGGGAGGTCTGGAGATGGTCGTGATGGGGAGGTCCAGAGATGGTCGTGATGGGGAGGTCCGGAGATGGTCGTGATGGGGAGGAGGTTGGGGAGCTGAGGTTGGTGGACTAGGACTAGGATGTCCAGGACATGTGAAGAATAAGGTTTTGAGAAGAAGAGCTAGAACAAATTAAAAGTAATATGCTGAAAAAATACTGGGGCCTCATTTACTTTGGTATCTTCCAGGAAGAGGGAATTCAGAATGAGTGAGTTATCTCAGTAATTAATTGAAGTGTCCCCCAGTTACAGGTGAGACTATTAAGGTTTTCTGGCAAACGTCTGAAGTGCATTATATACTTTCCCACTTGAGAAGTAGTAGGTAAGTATCCTAATCTTACCTTTTTTCCCCTTTGTAACTCAGAATTCTGTGCTGGCTTGAAATAGTAGCCACTCTCCAGGCTGTTAGGGTACAGGGGTTGGTCCCCTCCCTCCGATAGGTCATATATCATCTGACTGTCTGAGTCTGCCTCAGGAACCCCCGTCCCTGTGCTGTTTGGACATGCCTTCAGGCAGGACTGAAAGGACCCAAGATGTACCTAAAAACCAAGTTGGTAATTCTGGCCTCCTGGGAATTGCTCTCTTCGGTGACTTCAAGCACGTATTGTGGGCTCAGTGATGGTTTTTTAGTTTCCGCCTGGGGTATCTTCTCATGGCGCAGGGTTGGTGGCTGTTCTGTATCTGGGTCCTAGCTTACGAAGTCACGACAATATGGAGAGGTCAGCGCCACTGAAAGAAGATTTTGTTACTTATATTTCCTGAGAGGAGGGGCCATGCCTTGTAGGAGGCATCAGGGTGGTCAGGAGGCAGAAGACAGGAGGGAAGGGAAAGCCTTGGCCAGAGTCCTTATTGGGATTGCCACAGGAAGGGCAGGGCAGGGCAGGGCAGAGCGAACAGCCTGGGGTGGCTGGTTTGAGTAATCCTGGCAGGCTTTGGGCCATGAGGTGGTCTCTAGGTGCCTGGTACCTGGCCCTGGGATGATTTAGGGGCTTGGTGTTGGGTAAAGGAGGTGATGGTGGGTATAGACTCAGGATTGGCTGGCTTCTAAGAATTGGCTGGCCCTGGGATGGGCAGCCTCTCCCCAGGGCTCTAAAGCCCCCCATGTCAGAGCATCAAGAATACAGAAAACAAGAACATAGTTCATGTAGTTGGCCCTGTGGTGTACGGATGCCACACAGACAAATCCAGTCTAAGACAACGCAGTGAGAACAGTGGCCTCGTAACAGATGGGTGGAGGTTGCTGACTGCCTGACTTCTACGTGCCTGTCGGATTACTGTGAGCTCATTAGCACCCTTGGCTCTAACTCTGTAGTGCTGGGAGCTTTATGACAGTGGGAGCCTCACTTCTCCTTTCTGCTAGAAAGAGGTGTCTCTGTCATCAGTGGAGGGTGTTTCCTGTGTTCTTGTTCAGGAATGCCCTTCAAGGCAGATGAAGCCTTATTTTAAGGGAAAATAAGCAAATTACGGGCCTCTGAGAACTGGGGATAAGGGAAGCCATGTTGGTGGGGAATGTGTTTCCCCCTCAATTTCTGGTGTGCTTGTATATATTTCAGTAAATGGCTAGATGTCCACCACATTGTCATTTTATGAGCAAGCTAAGTTATTCAGATGCATCTTACCACTTTTATTTACTGTACAAGTAATAAGTGCTATGACAGAAACGTTAGAAAATTCAGATCAGTAAAAATAAAAGTCGCCCTCATAATCCTGCTATCTGGATATATCCTCTGTTTTTAAAGTATTAAATTCTTCAAGATGTGACTTTGCTTTCATAATTTTTTGCCAAAACATTTTCCCCCATAGCTTCCAGAAATTTTGAAATTCTCAGTTGCGAAATTCCTCCAAATTGTGAAATTCATTAATGAAAATGTGCAAATAAGATTTCATTTTGCATCGATCTATTCCAAATAATTGCCTTCTGTTACGGTGGAATTTGCGTAATCACAGAGAAATTTGTCAATTCCTTAGTCTCTGATGACCCTCGGGAGGTGATCTGAGGTTGGGCTTTAGACAGAATGTAATAGCCCAGGACGATGCTCAGGCCACCTTCTCGCCGTGTTACCCTGGAGAACTTGGAGTGTTGGTGTGGCCCTCCTGTTAGGGGTGGAAGGATTGGAAATCTGGACACTACTATTGCATTTGCTTTGTGTTCCCTTCTGCCTTCTTCGGGATGCTGGGTTAGGATGTTTGTAGTTTAGTAGGTGGAGAGCCGGATAATTGGTGTAAATCATGATCTGGGAAGTCTGGTCCCTGAACAGCTGTTGGCCAGCTGCAGCGCTGATAACTCAGCAGACAGTAAACTTCCATCTGAGAATCTGAAATTGTGTCAGAAACGGCAGGGCTGTCACATAGATCTGGGTTTCCAGCGTTGCCTCACCATCTAACCGCCATGTGAGTGCCGGCCAGTTAGAAAGCACCTGAGCTTAGGTTTCCGCAGCTGTAAAATGCTGCTCACCTGCGCAACTGGTAGGATTGCTGTGAGAAGGGAGCCGAACAAGACGATGTAGGTGACGAGCCCATCCTCATGCCTGGCTCTTAGTAATCGTGCAGTAAGGTGCTGTCTTCCCGCCCTCCCTTGGTAGGTTTTATTTTTATAAGCATAGGATAGATTGGAGCATGTTATTGTCAGGCTTGAGACTGTTCTAAGCTCACCTTACAAAAGGTCTCCGGAATCTACTCATCGAGGCCCCTTTTACTCTTTCACATAATACGCTGGTCCATCACAAATTGGGCTAAGTCTACTGTAGGGAAACAGCACTGAACCCCCTAGTCTGTAAGAAGGGAGGATACTGGTGAGGAAGGTTGTTTTCAGACCTGCCAAAATTAGGGATGCAGCCCCCCTCTGTTGGGGCAATACCAGGATTCCTTTATTCCCAGGAAGACAAATGGTAGGAGGCCAGAGGGCAGCACACGGGCCAGTAGGTATCACATGCACTTTTATCCTCAGTGCTTTTAGCCTCTTCAGTTATCCCAAGGGTCCTGAGACCCCTAAGCGGGTGTGTTCCCTTGGAGTTGGGGTGCACACAGCCAAGGGGGCACCCTGGCCCTGCAGCCTTCACTCGGGGCTGACTCTCCCCAAGGCTGAGGTCCTGGGCTCTTGGCAAAATTTAATTACAGCCTCTGCCTATGGCTGGACCTCAGCTGGCAGGGTCTTGGGGGTTTTAAACAAAAGCATGAGCCTCTCCAGAAGTAGATTAGGGAGATGTCCATTCAAGCAGGGGATTTGTGCATGTTAATTCTCAGAGCAGATATCTGACAGCAAAAGGACCATGTGACCTTATTTAGAAAAAAGGCTGCGCTTTGTTAACCTTTATTCCCTCAAGAAAGAAAAATCATTACATGGCAGAGGTTCAGGCCCCATGGGGGGTTTTCTGGATGATTCTCCACTTTGAGAGTCATGCTTCCACAGATAGGATAAAATTATCAGAAATTTCTGACTGTCCCCACTGCATATTCTTTTTTTGTTGGGAAAAAGAAATCCGTATTTCTTGCATATCCTAGGCTTTTGTCCCTTCCTTCCCAGTCCTAGCAGATAGGGGAAAAAAAATTTTTTTAAAGGAAGAGGAAAAAAGACATTGATTTGAAAAAACATTGCCCTGTCTCCTACCCGCTCCCCACTGCCCCACCCTCGACATGCTTATTCAATATTGGTAAGTGGTGAATAGATTCTAAGCGGATTCACTCAAAGACAGCTGCGCAAGTGATGCGGGCCCCCGACAGGCAGCTAGGCTCCTCCTTTGAGCCTTCCTGAGACGCTGCCCACCCCCTCAACGCCTGCCCTGGTCACCCCACCCCCAGCTGAGCCCTCCCTCCTCCCTGTTCCCGTAAGACTGTTCACATCTATTTCCAAGAAAGCAGCATGGAATAAAGGAGAGCGCACGACGTGGAATTGGAAGACTTCAGTCCAAAAGCAGGCTTCACCACCTCTTAGCTGCAACTCGGAGCTTCTGAGCCTGTAGCTCCTTCACTGCACTTGCAATTATACTGTGTGTTGCCGGCTTGTCTCCCAGCTAGAAAAGGGAAGTCCTGGAGGACAGGATGTTGCTCATCCTGTTATTTCCAGTCATTTATCTAGTTACTCATTTCTTTATACAATTACCCTCTTAGAACCCAAGAATAGAGAGATGAACATGATGCCATGTGGCACGTGGTTGGAATTACAAGCTGCTGCTTCCCTTTTTCTTTTTTTTTTTTTTTTTTTTTTTTTTTCCTTGAGTGATGTGATGCACATATAGTTGAGGAAGCTTTGGCCCTTTCTCCCCAGAGCATTCACTAGAGAGGAGCAGGACCTGGCCCTGCTTGTTTACCCTGACTGCAAAACTTCTTCCCTTTTTTTAGGTTGAATGAAAGAATCTTTAAATTCTATAGTCTTTACAATTTTCCCAAGCTTCACACACATGGTTTTATATAATCCCAATATAATCCTTTTCCCCCCTACTTCTGTGTTGCCTTTCCCCCAAACACTTGTTTGTTCTCTTTACCTGTGAATCTGCTTCTTTTTTTTATTCTTTTTTTTATTTTTTAGTTTGTTGTATTTTTTAGATTTCACATATAAGTGATAGCGTACAGTATTTGTCTTTCTCTGTCTGACTTATTTCACATAGCATACTTGCCCTCCAAGTCCATCCATGTTGCTGCAAATGGCAAAATTTCATTCTTTTTAAAGGCTGAGTAGTATTCCATTGTGTGTGTGGAATCATCTTTATTCAGTCATCTGTTGATGGACACTTAGGTTGCTTCCATACCTTGGCAGTTGTAAATTGAAGCCAGTCTTGGAAATGCCATTCCCATGGGAGGCTTTCCTAAGTTTAGGGGTAAAGTGAGACCTTCCAGTTGAAAAATTTCCTGCCCTCTGCCAAGGTAAGCAAGGGTGAGAAGGGGATCAGGGCTTACAGCTTTTAATGAGATTGGTAGAAATTGGGAGCAAGAGGCTGAATACATGGAACAGAATTTGAGGCGCCTCGGTAAACAGACAGTGGCCATGGAGAAATAGGAAATGCTGGTGTTTCAAAGACAGCTCTGTCACCTGTTCCACCTGGAGAGGGTAAACTATTATTACTCTTCCTTTTTCCAGAAGCAATTTTGTGTTTGAAAACCCCGAAGGACCACATTCCACTTGATCCCTTTTATTAACAAAAATTGTACTTTGCAGTGAGGGCGGGGGTGGCTGGGGAGCCTTTTCAAGATTGGAGCCCGGAGGCATTGGGATGGTTAATTACATGTTTGCCTTTTGGCTTCTTTCCAGCCTTTCATCATGGATGACCCCTTATCTATAATTTTTAGGCCGAAAAAAGTCCTTTTCCTCTTTTGTGTGTTTTATGAGGCTAAACAGATGATGATAATGATCTAAGCACTAGCTTTGGAAAGCAATTACAGTGGATGAAAAGGGTCAAGATAGATTCCACCACAGATGTCAGCCCGCGGAGGCTGTGATTCCCAGGCATCGCCGGGGTTGAGCTGACCAGTCTGGCCAGCTGAGCTGGGAGTCCTCTAACTGACTCACTCTCCCCATGGAGGTCTTCCGCAGCTGCTGGCGTTATCTGTGTACGGAGAGAAGTGACCCATTTCCTGGGGTGAGGTATACAAGGAGGCTAATTTCTCAAAAAATCACAAGTCTGGCTGCACATGAGAACCTCCTATACAGCTTAGAAAGAAATTACAGGGAACCCCATCTCCTAAGATGCTGTCTCGCTGGAGTTCAGGTGAGCATTGGAGTTAGTGTTGTGGCTAGGATGGTGGATCAGGACTGAGCCCACTGGCCCTCCTCACCCTCACTGCCCAGAGTGGGCCATGGGCCCAGCAGCTCCTGCATCACCTGGGAGCTTATTAGAAATGCGAACTCCCAGGCTCCGCCCTGGCTTCCAGCATCAGGACCTGCTGTTTAACAAGGTCCCAGGTGGTTTGTGTGCATGTCAAGGTTTGAGAAGCCTCGTCCCCTATGGTTATATGAGATGATCAGTGCTTGATTGTTCCTGGCAATGGAATATTGATTCTGTACATTTATTTACCTTTTTTTTTTTAATTAATGGAGGTACTGAGGATTGAACCCAGGAACTTGTGCATGATAAGCACACACTCTACCACTGAGCTATATCCTCCCCCTGATTCTGTACATTTATGTATTTAGTTTACCAGTACCCTCCCTCCTAAGGATTGGCTTACGATTTGCATAAATCTAATTTTTAAAATGATAATATGCGAATCATCTCTTTTATGGATTGTAACTAACTTTTAGTTGCTTTGACTTTCATTGTTCACACACGCATACTAATATTTCATTTAAATACACTTAATCTGTAAGATGAACTGAGTTCTGTAGCCAAATAAGGAGGAGGATTCTTTGGGCTCTGCTTGTGTGATTCCTGCTTTTGTTCCCTGTGTCGTGAAGCAGCCTCTGGCTGTGTCTCCCTCCCCCTAGGTGGAGGTGATTTGCTCCTCCTTGGGGCTATGGTTTTCCCCTAGTGTCTATTACTGCACTTGCCTCAGTGTGTTGGAATTTTTGTTAGCACTCCTGATACCCATGGGATGAGGCCCTAGTTTTATTCATAACTGCATTGCCCGCATCTGGGGCATACCTGATGTGTTGTATAGGGATTCAGTAAAAGTTCACTGGGGAAATGAGTGAATGAGGGACATCGAGGATGAAGGGCTCCTGGTATACCTCTGAGTGTGGATGATTCCGGTGCACTTGTGTTTCTCCATTACTCCCTACCCAAAATATCTGGGGATGGAGAGTGAGGGTCACTTCATTTTCTGTTGGAGATCTTGGTACTTGATTGAAGAAGATTAAATCAATGGAGGTCAAACAAAATTAGGCTAAATGGACAGATCTTTAATTAGGTGGTTAGAATGGCCATTTACAACATCTCTCGGTGACTTGTAAGCATGGTGATTTTCTCAGCTCCTTCTCGAACATGCCCTCCTGTAAATTCATGGCTCCTGCTTCCTTAGATGGGGAGAAGTCTGTTTCCAGGTCCAGCGGTATCTTTGGGTTGATGACCTTTGAAAATGGTTCTATAGAGCTCTGGCCTTAAATTGCAGCCACCGAGAGCTCTGCTAGCCACGGGTCTCTGAGGAATAGCAAGAGCCTCATTATAATATGAATTTTTTCCCCTGAGGATGGTTTTTATGCCAAGAGACTCCACATTCAGCTTAATATAACCTTAAGTGCCTCATAATTGAGAAGATATATTTATTGTTGAAAATTGTAAAAAAGGAATGCATCCTGGTGTCCGTGTCAGTGCTTCTTTTGGTGATGGGATTGTGGATTCTTCTCTGAATTCCACAGCATCTGGTCCCCTCTTTGCTGATGTCGCAGCCCTGGTGGACTTTTACTTGCTTTTTGAAAACTAAGGACATCCTGAGCTTTCTATCTTAGTTGAAAAATTTAAAGTCTAGAATTTTATACCTGTTAAGAACAAAAATCTAATTCTTACTTATATTTTTTAAAGTAAAATGCTCTGGTTTGTCTCTCTGACCTCGCTTGATTTTCTTAATCTCTCTTTTGTAGGTTTACGATTTGGTTTGCAGTTTTTCAGCACAGTGGAGCAGCCCCTAGTATCACCCACTGCCCCCAGCCCTGAGATGATCTTAAGACTGTGTCTTTGAGGTCATTTACCTTCAGTAACTGTTTGAAATTTCTTACAAGCTCGTGCCCAAACACGGCATGGTTGAGGGAACTGAAGGCATCTTTGGCTTTCCAAGGAGCTGGGATAGCGAGAAGCAGTGATACTGAGTAAAATGACAGTGAGGAGTTAAGTACTGCACGTGAAACCAGGAAGCTGTCTCAAACAAACACTCCTCTTTTCTCCAGCTCCCTCGCTGTGGGGTGGCATTTCACACCGCGGGGACTTTTCAGGTAACAGGTTCTTACATTTCAAAGCTCTTGAACTGAATTCGTTTAAAACACTCTGGAAGTCTGTCTAAATATTTCTTGTATTTCTTTGTTTCAAGGAGTGTGCTAGAACAATGTTTTTCCTGATCATTCAAAATCATTGTTGCTTTACAGCTGCTTTTGTACACGGGCGAGTGATTTGAGTAGAACTGTTTGAATCCCACAAAAGCATGTCCCCAAACCTCTTGTGAGGTTTGAGTGCTGAGTCTTTGAGTCTGTTAAGCTCCCTCATGCTCAGTGGTCAGTTCCCCCACTGTCCCTTCTCACCTTCTTAGTGGCTACTTACCCTGGTAGAAGGGCCACTTGGCAAGTTTGTTGGAATTAATCATATGCAATGGTCAATAATTTTGAGTTCAAGCAAGAGGGACTTGCTTTCATCAGACAGTTGTGTTGGGCTGTTGGACAATCTTTTCATTTGCTAGATGAAAAAAATTTTTTAATGTGTTTCTGTGTTGGTGGCTCTGTCTTAGAGAGCCTGGGTGGCCGTGGGTCTGACCTGTGTCTGAATAGCCCTCACAGGAATTCAGGGTATATCCTGGTGTCAAATGATCCCCAACACCTGATGTGATGTTTTCCATAAAACTTACTTTCTAGGAGGATTTTTTTTCTCCTCTAAAGTTTAGTCCTTTTTATGGATAAATATTCATTACTGATCCATTACGTTTTAGGAAGGGTAGGGGGAGTATGTGGAGGGCATCGAAAATTGTTAAATTTGGCAAAAATGTTCAAGGAATTAATAGACTCTGGAAAGAGCTGTGTAAAGGTTACTATCAACAGAGTAGAGGTCTATTGATGGAATATAATGGAGTCTTAAGTCACTGATGATTAAATGGCCAGTGCAAGACAGAGGGTTGGACTTTCGTTCCTAGGACCTGTTAAGACAGAATTAGACATGCCATGCTGACTTTATGGAAAATTCTAGGAATAACTTATTGAGTTTTTTTTTTTTTTTTCTGGGCCTACATTTATGTTTGCAGTCTGATCGTTCTGCTCCCAGAGACATTGTTTTTACTTCTTACAAAATACTGAATAGAGAAATGGCCTGGATATGACTTGAAACCAGGCTTCCTGTAAGCAGACATAGTTTGAAATTGAGAAAAAAAGTATAAAACTGCAGGTGATCAAGTGTACTTTGCTGAAATTGGCCATTCCTTCAACATTTTCTCAAATTCTTTCAAAACTACAGTTCAGGTGGGAGTAACAGGAATGAATGTCCAAATGGATGGTAGCCATTGGTGGTTTTTTTCATGTCTAAAATGAGTGCAACAGGGCTTTCCCGGCCAACATGGCTCCACAGACCACATTGGGGAACCAAATATTTATTGTCTCACCTGTGCTCAGTATATAGGGAGGCACATTGTGGCTGGCTTCCATACCACAAAACAAAAGGACACCTTTGCTGTGGATTAAACTGGGATCCAGTGGGGCAGGGGGCAGGGGCAGTCCTACTTGCCTTTGGACTTGAGGTGCTGAATCACGGCTGGGCTCAGAGCAGGCCAAACCTAAAACAAGGCAAGGAGAAGAAGATTATGTTAAATAAAACATTCTTAGAAATGGCTGAGAAAGACCTGGAATTTCTGCTGTGGCCAGTGAAAGCTCCATCAGGACTCACTTGTAGTTGGGCACAATGTAAAATTCCTTCTTTGAGGGAGCACTGTTGGGAAAGGAATTTTTGCCTCAATTGAGTAACTTTGCTCTGCTATTTAATATGCATACCCTTCTTGAGCAGTTAAAGATGCAGAAGAAAGATAGCATTGTTTCAAGACGGTTCTCACAGGCCGTTCTTGGCCATCTTTCCTGAGCATGCAGGCCCTGCCATGGTCCATATGTCAGCACGATTTTGATGTTCAGAATTTGGTAACCTGAGGGGGCTTGCAGTCTTGCCAGAGCACTTCTGTTCCTCACTGATAGTGCCACTGAAAAGGGCATTTTGTTTGCATTGGGGAGCTTAGAAATATTCTGTGTAAAGGTGCAGTGTGCTGTGGGCATGGTAGAGACCATCCCAGTGAGTGCAGACCAATGACCTTTTTCAAAAGGCTGAGAGAGACTGGGAGAGGTAAGCCTTCCCTCCATGCATTGTTTAAGAAAAGGTGGAGATTTGTCTCTGCTCCTTGCTTCCATTTGGCCGAAGGATGTGGGTTGGGCCATCTCTTGGCATCCTCAGGGCTATACAAAGTCCCTTTTGTTCCCCCTTCCTCCTGAGCCAGTCACATGTGTCTCTTGGCCTGTGTTTGTCAAACAAGCCTTTGGCTGAGGCCAAGGGGAAGGCTGGGGTGGACATCCATGACTGGCTGCTGAGAAATACCGTCAGTTCCGGCCCTGCTAGGCCTGTACTGAAGGACCCACCCTTGCATGAGGCTGCCTGGATACCACCCTTAGTTTTTTGATTGGCTCTTCCCACAATGAAGCTTCTACTTTGCACTGCGCTGGGAAAACCTTAATTCTTAGGTAGAGCTTTTCATGGTTTGCTCACCCTCTGAATTGTCAGGCTGTGTGCTGGGGTGCAGGATATCTAAGTTGCAGAGGTGACTGCAAGCTGTCCTTGGGAAGGACAAGACCCAGTGAGAGGGACACATCTGTCCACACAGGTGGGAGTGGACCTTGGAAGTGGTTGTCTTTTCTTTAATTGGCAGGATTTTAAAGTGGTAAATGATTTTATGCTTGATCTTTCTGTATTTATAATTTTTAAAGATCTATTTTGAAGAACCTCATGAATCTTATAACCAATTTTGGAGAGGATGATTTCCAAGGTAAATAACCAACAAATGGGCCTCATGTTTGTGGAGGGTCAAGTACTGAGACACTAACTGAAAACCAATTAACAACACAGTAGGATCAAGGGGATGCAGACAGCATGGCTTGTGCATGGCTTTGTGGTCTTGATTGCTCTGTTTGTCCTGGGTCTCTGATGGGCCCAGTGGGAGGCCTGGTGACAGGTGGCTCTGCCTTGAAGAATATGACGGTCTAATGCATGAATTGGAAGGCATCGCCACAACTTTCCTCAGCTAAATGAAGCTTTACAGAATTTGGGGTCTCTTCCCCTTGACGAGGCTGCCTCCTTCCTTCTTAATTTCTTTTAAAGACAGACCCTGTTTTTCTTGGAAAAGACATGGTAGCTTGACTTTTCTAAATTTGACAAATTTTCTTAAGTGCCTTTAAAACATGGAGTTGCCAAAAACCAATGCTTGAACTGCTGGCTTCCTCTTCGGAGGCCGTAAAAGAGTTTTTAGGCTTTGAAGTTTCTAAGGAGGAGGGCGGTCCCTGTGAAGTAATGGGCAAAGCAGTGGGGAGGGGTCAGCCAGGATGGCAAGCCTGTGCTGCCAGCGGGTGGGTGACCTTGGACGAGGCATTCCAGGCTCTGGGCATCAGGTTTGTTGCCAGGAGCGCTGGGCCTGTGATAGCTGGACTCTTCCGATATGATGAATTTCAGAAAGGACTTCACTGCGCTCTGGACTCCACTGTTGGTTATCACAACTCTATTGGTCCACAAAGACGGGTGTTGTGTCCTCTGTTGCTTGACTTCCGGCCCAGCTGGAAGACAGGGGAGAGGGACGTGCTCTGTGGCTCGGGATCCTGGCTTGGAGATGGAATTTGGAAGCACGAACACACAGGCCAGCTGTTAGAATGGCCCCTTGCAGAAGTGCGAGTCAGCATGAAATAGAGAGGCCGGGTGATAAACCGTCTTGGACTTCGGCCTTCCTGTCACCTCTGCCTCCCTTCCTTCCTCTTGGGTACTTGGTGACAACTGTGAAGCTAATGCTTCCATTTTAGGTACCACAAAGCCTAGAGAGGGGTTGGAGGAAAACAATTTTGTGAAGCCTGGAAGGTTTTTACTTGGCAGCTCTGTTTGCTGTGTTTTCAGATACCATGCTATTGGCTGCGCAGTCTTCCAAGGCCAGGTGCTTCATACCTCATGGTCTGGCCACTCTGATTGCCTGGGTTCGTGTGGCCAGTTTGGGGCTCCGCTGTGATGGAGTATTAAGCAAACTCCCTCGGTAGCCATTTTTAAAGTTTTATGTATTCAAATTTCAGAAGTCATATGTTTTCTGTGGATAATTTGTGATATGTAGAAAAATATAGAGAATAAAAATCACCCACTTGGAATGAACAAACAGGCTGCCCCTCCTTAGACTTGCCCCTAAGTTTTGTGTCTGCAGCACTAAGATCTGAACTAGCCATGCCGGGCACCTGGGATCCCCAGGCACTTCCCCATCTATCTTGGTGTGGTTTGTGCTCATTCTCCTTGGAGCTTGAATCCTCTCTACTTACTGCGCCTTGTAGCACTGACTTGCCTACTTAACCCAAATGTGCTTTTATACGTCGAGAGACTCCTTAAGTGATGAGTGGATTGACTCACTGCCACCAGCTTGTAAAGCTCCTTAGACAAGTGATTTTCTTTCTGTGAAGTGAAAAGATCACAGCACCTGCCCTCCTCCTTAGCTTTTCCCTCCTTGGAAATTCCCTGGCATCCTGGTGGCCGTGCGGGTACCCTTGGCTGCACTCCGCGGAGCTCCCGAAGTGCGCCCTGCCCGTGTCCTCTCCTGGCTCTTCTCCAGCAGGGGCCTTTCTCTAGGAGGGCTTTGTCCTGCTCTGAATTTATTGTCATCTTTTATCGGTTCCTTCTTCTCCTCCCCTGTCCGGTGGGCTTGCCTGAGAACAAGGAAGCCCCGGGAAGCCTCACTGTGCTTCTGAGAGCAGGTGGCCATGCTTCAGTGAGTCTTGAACCACTTCCCCTGTTGCACTCTCTCGACAAACCTCCCTTTGATGATTAGTTTTCAGCCAGCTGTATCTAAGCCTGGAGAATCCGAAATGGGGAAGAGCATACCTGAGTTTTGGTTCCACATTGGTGTGTTTTTGGATAATTGCATTTTTGAGCCTTTATTTATCCATCAGTGTAACGTACTGCATGTAGAGCTCCTGAGGGAACTGGGTAAAGTTGTAAGTTTTCAGAGATTTTCCGTTCTCCAACTGTCGTTTCTTTCTGGACATATAAGATAATAGCTCTAGATTTTTTTTTTTTTTAACATTTTTTATTGATTTATAATCATTTTACAATGTTGTGTCAAATTCCAGTGTTCAGCACAATTTTTCAGTCATTCATGGACATATACACACTCATTGTCACATTTTTTTCTCTGTGAGTTATCATAACATTTTGTGTATATTTCCCTGTGCTATACAGTGTAGTCTATTCTACAATTTTGAAATCCCAGTCTATCCCTTCCCACCCTCCACCCCCCGGTAACCACAAGTCTGTATTCTCTGTCTGTGAGTCTATTTCTGTCCTGTATTTACGCTTTGTTTTTGTTTGTTTGTTTGTTTTTGTTTTTGTTTTTTAGATTCCACATATGAGCGATCTCATATGGTATTTTTCTTTCTCTTTCTGGCTTACTTCACTTAGAATGACATTCTCCAGGAGCATCCATGTTGCTGCAAATGGCATTATGTTGTCGGTTTTTATGGCTGAGTAGTATTCCATTGTATAAATATACCACATCTTCTTTATCCAGTCACCTGTTGATGGACATTTAGTCTGTTTCCATGTTTTGGCTATTGTAAATAGTGCTGCTATGAACATTGGGGTGCAGGTGTCATCCTGAAGTAGATTTCCTTCTGGATACAAGCCCAGGAGTGGGATTCCTGGGTCATATGGTAAGTCTATTCCTAGTCTTTTGAGGAATCTCCACACTGTTTTCCATAGTGGCTGCACCAAACTGCATTCCCACCAGCAGTGTAGGAGGGTTCCCCTTTCTCCACAGCCTCTCCAGCATTTGTCATTTGTGGATTTTTGAATGACGGCCATTCTGACTGGTGTGAGGTGATACCTCATTGTAGTTTTGATTTGCATTTCTCTGATAATTAGTGATATTGAATAGCTCTAGATTTTATGGCTTTGTTTAATTCTAGTGGGCCCTCAGGTAAATGGAGACAAGTACCCTGTGTCTTTTTTTTTTTTCTTTTTTCTTTGGCTTTTTTTGGGGGGCTGGTAGGTTATTAGGTTTATTTCTTTCTTTATTTGTTAGTGGAGGACCTGGGGATTGAGCCCAGGACCTCATGCATGCTAAGCATGCACTTTACCACTGAGCTATACCCACCTCTCCCAGGTACCCTGTTGATGGACTGGAAGACTTAACATTAAGGTATCCTCTCCTTAAAGTGACCTAAAGGTTCGATGCAATCTCAATCAAAGTCCCTGAAGGCTATTTAAAACAATTTTTTTATTAAGACATCAACAAACTGATAATAAAATTTGCATGGGAATGCAGAGGACTCAGAGTAGCCAAAACAATTTGGGGGGAAAAAACATAGTTGGAGGGCTTATGCTATGGAATTTAAAGATGTACTATAAAACGACATAAATAAAAGACAGTGTGGCATCCTGGAAGGGCATGCATATTAGATCCCTGGAGCAGGCTAGAGAGCCCAGAAATGGGCCCACAAATACACGGTCAACAGATTTTGACCAAAGGGGCAGACTCATTCACTGGATTGGCTCTTCAACAAGTGATGCTAGAACAATTTGGTATCCATACGGAAAAAGGGGGACCTTGATTCTGAGGTTACACCAGGTTAAAAAAAAATGAACTCAGGATAGATCATAGACTTAGGTAGTTTTAGTAGTTCTTCTAGGTAGACTGCAGTCGTTCATTCTATTGCCAGCAGTGGGTTACATCTTGTTATAGTCATGAGGGAGGAGCCGTGTGCTGAATGCTGAGAGGGTAACAGGAAGAAGTTGTGATTTTTCTTAATGCTGCCCTCCTTTGGTTGGGTAATAACATAAGCAAAAAACAAAACCAAAAAGCCATGCTTCTTGGGGGTACCTCCAGGGGGTAGATTTTGGTTCTCCTCCCTGTCCCCCTTTTCCTCTTGCTTTGCAAGTGAATCTCTCTTTAGCTTATGCACAGTGCTCAGGAAAAGTTGTCTTAAATCTGGTTTATGTTCATTTAAACAAACCTATTTTAAAACGGACTAGGAAATCCTGGCAATTAAACAATCCTGTGGCGTTAACGTTAGTGAGCAGGGACTCCTCCTGTTTAGCCAGCGTTCTTCCGGCAGTTCTGTTCTGGGGCTCCACCCACGGGAGCCCACCTGCCCTCTAATTGGAGTCTGGGGGTCGGGAGCCCAGCTGGCGGGTGAGTCCTCACCTAACTCTGTAATTTATCTGGTGGTCCCAGGCTGGAGCACTTCCTGGACTTCTCCCAACTGCAGGGTTGGCTCTGTCTTCTTCTAGGCACAAATACTAGCCATTAGGTGAATACTGACTGCTAGGTGGAAGGCACAAATACTGGCTGTTTCACCTCGGTCTCTTCCACACGCCGGGGTAAAGACTGCTTTGTGACATCAGTGGAGAGCAAATTAAGGAACCCACGCCTGATGTGAGGAAGAGTAAAAGAAGTTCCCCGGACACCCAGTCTGTGATGTATGGTTGTGGAGCCTTGTGTGCCTCTGTGGAGGGGGGCAACCTGGCCCTTCGGGCAGCCTGAACTTGGTCCTTGCTTTAACCAAAGGTCACTGAATGCTTTGAAGCTAATGACATGATGGTTAAGTTAGTGACAGATTTAGGGTCATTCTTTCCTCTGTTTTTTTCCTTTTTATCAAACAAATATTTAGATAGTATTTACTTTTTGTCAGACGTTGTTCTAGATGGAGGAGAACCATCCTGAGCAAGACCCATAAAGGAGCTGACACTCCCGTTCAGGAGTGCTTCCTGGTGCTTTCTCCCCTGTCAGTTTCTTAAACGCTCAGCAAATCCAGCCAGCTGCGATACCCCTAAGAGGAAGGGACCTTTCTGTCCTCCGAAATCACTCGTGTGTGGTGCAGGTTGTGAGAGCACATCACGCCGTGGCAGTTTGTGGAAGAGCTTATATAGGCTGCCCTCTGGAAAACTGGACCATGTCAGACCTTTGTTGGGTGTGGTGGGAGGAGAAAAATGAGGAGACTCTCCAGGGGTGCCTTCTCCGTAGGAAATGTTCAGCAAATATTTATTGAGCAAATTCATATCCGCGTGGGACAATCACACGGATCATACGACAGACATTCGACTGGAATCTAACTCTTCAGATGGACCCTTTGAATTCCGAGGAACGCTGTTAGATCTAGGTAAGGGAAGAGCCCTCCTGCCAGGAGAACCTTGAGTTTGTTTCTGGAGCTTTCTTAAAAGGAAAGCTCTCCCAAAGGTTTGGGGGAGTCTTAAATCGGCAGTGTGTTTGAAGCAAGCGACATTGTCTTGTGACCTTCCCTTGGGGTCTTGCATACTTTGATATGGAAGAAGCAGGCATTGCTCTGTAGTTATAAATAACTACGCAACTGGAGAGTTTCACCCAGGGCCCCAAGTTGAAACAGCTGATTCCACTCGTATTGTAGAGCCAGGAACACATCTTTTTGAAATCATGTGTGAATAGAATGGCATTCAGACAGGATATTAATCTTCCTAGAAATCATCCCAGAAAAGTAGAATGTCTCCTTTTAATCCCACCCCCGCGTGTGTGTATGTGTGTCTGTGTGTGTGTTTTGGTTTGTTTTTTGGCTTTTGTATGTTTGTCATTTTATTTAACATGTGAAATGAATGAACTACAGATTTTTTTTTTTGTATTTATTGGTGACAAATAATTAAGTATCTTCACTTCTTTTTAGCTTAAAAACACTTGCTGAGATGTGCTTAAGTAATTTAAGGGTCAGTAGGGACCTTAAAACTGTTTAATCTCTCAAAGAACTGATTCATGAATTGTTCTAAAAGGAGAAAAAAATAAAGATGCTTTTTTTTTTTAAATTGAAGTATAGTCAGTTTACACTGTTGTGTCAGTTTCTGGTGTACAACATGATGTTTCAGTCATACATAGACATACACATGTTTGTTTTCATATTCTTTTTCATTATAGGTTACTACAAGATATTAAATATTGTTCCCTGTGCTCTACAGAAGAAACCCGTTGTTTATCTATTTTATATATAATAGTATCTACAAATCTCAAATTCCAATTGATCCCTTCCCACCTCTTTCCCCTCTGGTAACTGTAAGTCTGTTTTCTATGTCTTTTTCTATTTTGTAAATAACTTCACTTGTGTCTTTTGTTTGTTTTTAAAGTCCACATGTGAGTGATATCATAGGGTGCTTTACTTAGGATACTTTCTACCAAGATAAATTTATTCAAAGAACTGCCTTTTACTGAAAGATAATACCCTTCCTACTTTTTTAGGTTTTAAAATGGCTGTTTTTGATGAAATGATGGTTGGAGGTTATTTTCCCAAAGGAGGACATTGAAGACAAAGTTATCAGCTCAGTTTGGGGAGAGCTGGGGATTTTCTGCTATGAATTACCAAAGTTTGGTAACCACTCATCTGTGGTTAAGTTGTCCTCCCATTACCAAGTCCCCATCCAGTCGGAGTGTTTGCACTCGGAGCCCCCTGCCCCAAGGCTGGTCTTCCTTTCGGCAGCTATGGCTAGGGCTGGAGTGGAGCTGATGTTTTGTAATCATAACCCAGGAAAATGCCTGGGAAACAGAGCACAGGTGGGTGGGCAAAAGCAGGGTGGGCTTTGGGTCCACGGTTTGATGATTGCCATGGCCAAAGCAGAAATGCCCGTGAGCTTGAGTTAGTGCCATGAGTTAATTGCATGGTCATTTAATGCTAACATGGTTGATCAGAGGAACTGTGTAATTGAGCCGTAATAAAATGTTGCATGCTTAGTAAGCAATTGAGTTGTCTTCCCCAGGATGTAGGCAGCACCCGGCAGGAGATGCATAGATGTCTTAAACAAGCTCGTTTTTGCACCGTTCTGCCCTTTTGTCTTCTAAGGAAGATAGATAAGATGTTTCTCTAAAATAAAGAGTCCAGTCCGCTATCAGCCATACCTGAAAACCAGATTCATAATTTTATATGAAATAATCTGTATAGTACTTTATTTTTGGCATGCAGAATGTTTACTTGTTATCCTTAAAGAAATTCAAGGTTTTGTTTTTTGTTTTTGTGGTTTTCTTTTGGCTATAGATTTTTGAACTTCCCTTTTTTTTTTTAAAAAAACACTTCTTGTTGGGGAACCTCTAATAATAAGAATCCACGTAAATTGTCCACAGTGGCTCTCTGAGTAAGCCTTAATTTTTATGTTTGATAGAGATGAATAAATACATCATTTAATCACGGTGATAAATTTAAATATGTGATATTTCCTTCTAGGTGAATGAACATTTAAGTCTTAGAGATGGTCATTAAAGCAAATGTTTTTTTTTTCTCTTTAAAAGATGTGGGCAGTTTAAAATAAAGGTGACCAAATTGGTATCAAGTTGAAAAGAAATTTAGGGAAATAAGTTACTTTTAATGCATTTTAACTTTGAACAAATGATAAAAAGTACAATTTTTATAACTTAGTTCACTGTCTTAAATTTCCCCTGAAAATGTGAGTCCAAGCTTTAAGGATGAATTTTTTTAGTTAGTGCAAAATTATTTTGGGCTTATGTTTTCCTCTTTAGATTATTTTCTGTAGTACTTTTAGCCCAATTAAAGGGCTGTGTGTAGTCATTGTTTTTTTCCTTCCTGCTGTGAATAGAATAATCTATTGCTTTTTTTTAATTGAAGTCTAGTTGATTTACAGAGTTGTAGTAGTTTCCGGTGTACAGCATAGTGATTCAGTATGCATATATATTTTTTCATATTCTTTTCCATTATATGTTATTATAAGTTATGAATATAGCTCCCTGTGCTATGTAGTAGGACCTTGTTGTTTATCTATTCTGTATATAGTAGTTTGTATCTGCTAATCCCAAGATCCCAATTTATCCTTCCCCTACCTTTCCCCTTTGGTAACCATGAGTTTGTTTTCTACGTCTGTTAGTCTGTTACTGTTTTATAAATAAGTTCATTTGTATCATTTTTTCTATTCCGCATATAAGTGATATATGGTATGTGTCTTTTTCTGATGACCTCTAGGTCCATTCATGTTGTGGCAAATGGCATTATTTCATTCTTCTTAATGGATGAGTAGTATTCCATTGTGTGTGTGTGTGCACGTGTGTGTACACCACAACTTCTTTATCCTATCATCTGTCAATGTACACTTTGGCTGCTTCCACGTCTTGGCTGTTTTAAATAGTGCTGCTGTGGACATTGGGGTGCATGTGTCTTTTTGAATTAAAGTCCCCTCGGGATATATGCCCAAAAAGAAATGCTCTATTTTTAGTTTTTTAAGGAACCTTCATGCTGTTCGCCATAGTGGCTGCACCATTTTACACTCCTACCAACAGTGCAGAAGGGTTCCTTTTCCTTCACACCCTCTCCAGCATTTATTATTTGTAGACTTTTTGATGATGGCCATTCTGACTGGTGTGAGGCGGGTACCTCATTGTAGTTTTGATTTGCATTTCTCTAATAATTAGTGATGAAGAGTGAACACTTTTGTGGGTGAATTTACCATAAACCAGGCTCTAGTATCAGTATCTTATTACTTACTTTTAACTAGCCTTTCTAACAACCCTAGTGCGCAAATCCTGTTCTTATCTTTATTTTAGAGATCATGAAACTAAGCTACAGATCAGTTAAGTAACTTGCTTAGGATCACATAACTATTTAGTGGTGGAGCCAGGATTTGAAGCAAGGACGTCTGGCTCTAGAATCTCCATCCTCAACCATTACCCTGTGCTTCCTGTCTGCATATACTGGTCACGCTGACAGTGACAGCTTTGAGTGTGTCAGAATCTTGGAGTATCAGCTTCATACAAATAGGCTTTTTCCGTAAGAATTTGCTTTTTTGGAAAAATGACTCTTGTTTGTTAAAACCTCATTTCGATACTAGAACCTATTTGTTTTAGCCAATCATGGATAACAGCGTTTGTTCATTGATGACACCATTGATGACCTTCTATTTCTGTTATTTAATAAATTTCTAACTTGTAGTAATCATAATAAAATACAAATATACCAGTTGGTATCTCAAATCTGTGTGATTTAGCAAAATTCCAGGAGGTCTTCTCATAGCGTCCAGTTTCTGAAGAATGATTTAGCCTTGGGATTCCACTTCTGACTCAGCAGCCGGGTGTTGAGTGTCCATCCCTCCTCGGGTCCTTGGCACGTTTTGCCTGGAACGCACATGCTCCAAGACTAGCTCCATCCAGCCTTCTGGGCCCCACCCTGCTGGCGTCTCAGTGATCCCAGAGCCCAGGAGGAAGGGCTTGGGGAGCGTTTTAGTGCTTGGCCTTTCGCATGCCCCCCTTCCCAGTAGGACCACTGACTGTCTTGCCCCAGCTACTTCCCACCTCCCCGCCTGGAGCTCCCTCCCTCCATGCTGCCTTTCACCACTTGGGCTCCCTTGAGAGAGAGAGAGAATCCAGTGGCTTTGATTCAGTGTCCACATCCTGTTGTTTCCCAATAAGAAAAGGACGCATTAAGGCTGGGATTTGGATAGGGACGCTCGTTTCAAATTAATTCTGTATTTAAAACTCTTATTTTTGTAAGCCTTGTGAAACAAAATGTTCTTGGTACACAGAAGAAGTTGTGAGGTTGGACTCCTACCAATAGTCCATATTTTCCCATTCTTTTTGGTGTTGTCACTGGCAGTTTGTTAAGCCCTGTCCAAAATGAGCCGGTAAGGCGTGATTCTGGGGCCCTCAATGGCCCATTTTCAGTGTCCCTGCTCATGACAGGTCCTGCCAGCCCCTCTGTCAGTGCTGGGGATCTGCCAGCCTGCCGTCTCCCGGGACAGTGGGTGCAGGAGCATTGACCCTGTGGTGCAGTGAGCCGGAGGGTGAGGGCACTGGGCTGCAGGGTCAGTTTCAGACTTGGGAACTGCCTAGTAGCTTTGTGGCTTTGGGCAAACACCCATCTCTCTGAGGTTCAGTTCTGAAGCTGTCAAATGGGGAGTTACACTGATACTTATGCTAGAAGTTGAGATACATTGGGTAATGAGATATTATAGAAATAGTTACACGGTGATGACACACGGATAAGGTAGAGATATTGCCTGACACCTAGTAGGACTACTTCTCTGAGCCGGACCTAGGACTTAGCATGTCATTTAGTTTGTGAGTTATGCTCATTGTAACTCCTCCTCCGTGTGGAGCCTCTGTCCCTTTTCCCCCATTAATCTCCACCTGGTGATGTTTTGCCCACCCCAGGGGAATGCTGTGGTTGGGTGATTGGCAGCTGCAGGGTGGGCTGTGAGTGTCTGGTCCCCAGGCATCGCCCTATCTCTGCCCCCTGGATGCCTCCAGGCCCTTGAAACAACTCTGAGAATTATTCAGGTGTGTCTCTATGGATGTGAAAGCAGACATCCTCCAGAGAACCCAAATACCTGGTATAAAGTGACACCACATGCCCTTCCTAAGACCAGAAAAGGTAAGTGGGTTTGGAATGAAGTTAAAATGCACAGATTGCCCGTAGGTCTTGGGCCCAAGTATACAGTACGTACAATGCCAAAGGGCATGGACAGCAACTTTCTGCAGTACCAGTGGGACGAGGCTTACTATTCTAAGGTATCCATCTCCTGCTGAGTGCTAGGCTCTGCAGGAAGTCCTCCCCCGTCCCCACTTGGGAGTGACCACCAGCCACTGACCCTCCTTGTGGCTGTGCTGTTCATAACTGTTTCTAGGTCATACTAAGTGTGATTAGGCAGCTGCTACCAGAACTTGGTATCAATGACATATGAACGGGGTGAAAAATACAGACATCTAAGGGGTTTGTCAACCTGTTTTTCGTGTTTAGGTATCTCTAAGTTAAAGAAGGGCTGATGAGATTGTAGGAATTACTCTGTACTTTGACATGAAAAATCCAACACCCACCCCCAAAAAGCTTGGGCCTAGTTCCAAACTGCCCACTGGAGGCTTGTGAAAATTTCTTTAAATTCTCCTTTTTTTTTTTCTTACGACTTGGATTTCACGTTTCATCTCATAGTGCCTTTTATCTGTTTTAATGTACAAACGATAGTTTTCTTCCAAAATGCTAGAGGAGGATTGACTTGCCTGAAAGAGATGCCACATTCATCCTGTAGGCCCCCTACCTGCAGCCCCCCCTGGGGGTGTGCCCTCCCCCATGTGGGAAGTAGAGGCCGTTCTGCCTCCAACAGGAGGCTGTCTTGTGGGAGGATGTAGCCATGCTTCATAGCGTTCACTCCTGGATGTTAGGATTGACTCCGGTTTCACTGACTGACCATTAAAGAATTTCGAGAGCTTTAATACTTCTAATTCAGGATGAGGCTTTTTGTGTTGAAACTGTTCCCTTGAGCCAAGGTAGAATGAGCAACCCTACTTTTCCAGAGTTTTTGTCTTTGGTTAAAACAAAAATAAGTCTTTAACTTGCCGTCAGATGGTCTTTTTGGGCTGCCTTTCTGAGGAGCCAGCAGTGACTAGAAGTCACTGGGAAGCTAGCAGTGACCCTGGTTTTGGTTTTGCGCTTCTCCGTACAGGGCTGCGGCTTAAACGGCTCCCCATGGTGTCCTGGTTGCAGTGTCTGGTCCTGGCTGCTGCTTCATTGACGACTAGTTTCTTGTTCTGGGTCAGAAGCAGAGGCACATGAATCTGAGATTAGTATCCCTTGGATGAATTTTTCAGTTTGCCATGCATGCCACATTAATATTATAGCCCTTTGGTATCTCTGCATGGTTGGGGTCTGTGACAGCAGTGGGAAATGTTAGTCTTTTAGTGGTGCAATGCCTGTACTTCACTGAAAGATTCAACATCATTTCTAGGGCCCTCTGGCTGAGTTTGTTCTGTCTCTTGAGTGGCTCATCTGTGGGCCTCTCTTGGTTTGGAGATGTCTCTTGATTGAAAAACCCTTTTTTTGTCTTCTATATTTAAGCTTTTCTTTATTCTTGATAACATTCCTATCCTAAGTACCATGGTAACTCTTTCTAAAAAAGACCCCATAAGTGCCACAGAAACATAGATCGCTGTGCAAGCTTTTCATAACTACATCAAACACTGCCTTCCCTATCATGATGTTGATTGTAAACATAGATGAGAATTGCTCAGAGGCATGATTTTCCCTTTCAGATTTTAAATATTTTCTTCTAGTGGGTGGCTTTTGAAATTCTGCAGTTATATTAGCTTGGTGGCCTAGCGGAGTGTCCTGCATGTGGGAAACATGCAGTAAGTGCCAGCTCCTTCCCCAGCCCTCGACGCAAACAGGCTCGAGAAGGAGCCGTGCGTGACACTGGTGCTCAGTAAATGCTGACTGAATTGCAGGCCTTCCCAGAGCCTGCATGGTGTTCTGCAGCTGCAGATGGAATTGGTGAAAAAGCCTGCAGCCCAGGGTGTGGGAGCTGTGACTCGGGTTCTGTTTCACTGGCTTCTGTCTTTACTAGGAGCAGAGAACGTTCCAGGTCTCTTACCTGTTAACCTCTTCCCTCCCGGCCTCTCTCACTGAAGCAGAAGAGAAACACAATTCTGTGCTAGGGAGTGGGTGGAGGCCCCAGTGTTAACCTTGCTGTCATTTGAAGGGTGATTTATTTATTTATTTATTTTTTTTATGGAGGTGGGGGAAGGTAATTAGGTTTATTGATTTCTTTATTTTTAGGGGAGGTACTGGGGACTGAACCCCGGCCCTCATGCATGCTAAGCTAAGCGTGCATTCTACCATTTGAGCTGTACCCTCCTCACACCTTGCTGTCATCTGGAGGACCTGTCTTTCCACTTTCTTGCTTAGACTGTGTGCACAGCACACACAGACCTGCCCCTTCCCCTCTTGTCACACATCCCTTGAAGACTTAATATGCACACATCTCCGGTTCTTTCTCCGTTCTTTTCAGTAGTAGAATTTCCCAGAGGTGCTCTTTTTATTACTCGAGAGCAAAACTTTTGAATAGCCTATGAATGAGGTTTTGCCTGATTTCATTATGTCTGTAGTATGTCGAAAAAAATAACCATGAAACTTCCTCCAATGTGTCAGTGAAATATAATTCTGTTAAAAAGGTCAAATGTGATGCATTTGAGAAAACTCCCCAATGGTCTCCCTTGAAAAGTAGGTATGATGTGTTTGGAATGAAGTTTTAATGCGGCTTTTTTTTTTTCCCTCCAAGGTCTTTCATAACTTGTATTAGGCAGATGAGGCTGTTTAATGAAGAGTGGTAATTAATTCGCAGTCGTCATTAGCATGTAAACATAATCTGACCTTCAAGTACCGTTGAAGAAATTTTCACAGTTCATGGGCACAGACATTTGACAGAGGAAAGAAGACAGAAATTGTATCTGTCGGTTTGGTATATTATTTCAAAACGTGGAAATTAATTTTGTGTCAGGTTGTGATGATAATTGAAGAGTTAAAAGACTTGGAGAGTTGTAAGCTGCATGTAATCTCTCAGCCGCCCTGAAGTGAATATTCAACAGATATTGTCACTGAGTAATGAGCATAGCTAATGAGGGGAGTTAAATTGGTGTGTGCCTTTATCTTTGTCGGCTGTGGGACTGACAAACTGGGGAAGGGAAAACTTTCTCTGAAGAAAGCGAATCAGCAAGATGGGCTTTGTTGCTACGTGAGTTCGGGAAGTTTTGGGAGGTGGAACAGGAATGGTGCACAGGTGTAGTAGACCTGGGATGTAAGAGCGTGTGTGCCTCTGAACTGCCCACCTGTGTTTCCTCGTCCTTCATCTGTTGAGTGCCAAGTGACACTGCGGAGTTAGAGATCGAAGGCCCATTTTAATGCTAAGATTGTTGTCATTTCTGTTGCTGTGATTTTTGTGATCCGTTTACATCTGTGTTGCAGGAGCTGTGCCCAGTCACCCTCCCCCAGTATGATTCTAACCCCTGAAAAAAGGAAATGTATTGCATCAGTTGGCTGTTGCTCTTAGCTCAACATTGTGTGTGAGGTGGAGCTGTGTCATTGTTTGTATCTCAAGCTTGTTCGTTTTTATTGCTGTGTAATAACCCGTTGTATGAATGTACTATAATTTTTCCATTTTACTGTCATTGGAAATTCACGTAGTTTAGACTTTGCCTGTGCCAAAGGGCCAGCGACCGTGGTTTGGTTTTCTGGCACGCTTGTACACAGGGATTTAAGCTTTCTCTTTCTCCTTTTCTTTGAGATATAACCATTGCAGGGTCCTATTATTTGTGGTCTTTGGTAAACTTTCTAATGAGCATTCTCACGTAAGGGACGCTTAGAAGGTTTGCAGAATTGTTACTTATGTAGAAGTTATATTTAGGCTTATCTGTGTTAAGACATGCTACCAGTGACTAAGTGATCGGTGTTACAGAGAGAACTCCATAGGGTTTCTGGTGTGTTTTACCTTCATTTTAACTGCCCTGTGTACATGTTTGCTGGTGTTTCCATTATCAGACTCCTGTGAATGTTTCTGGCACCAGAGAGACCCTGAAGTATAAATAAATCCAGCAGAACATACTTGGCGTTCCTCTTGCAGGCACTCTTTGCCTTCCCTTTTTCTGTGTTGGTCTTGTCTGTACCAGCCGTGCTTATGACATGTCACTTGGACACTTGTGCCTTTCTGAATCCCGTGCTGATAAACTCCTTGTTCAACAAGATCCCGAGTGGGGACAGGGGCTCCAATATGTCATGGCTGTGACAAAACTGAAATCTCAACAGATCCCCAAACTGAAAACATTGGAGGATGTGCTGATCCAGCCCAGCCAACTCCTTGTACAGACGGGGGCGTGGGTTTTGAGAGAGAGAAGGTGACGTGTCTGAGTAGCACCCATGTCTTTGCCTGCTGTGTGTGTTCCAGCTTGTCTGAAACTTTTCCCATTTATTGGCTGAGGCTAAGGCAGTATTGAAAAAGGACCTGATGTGCTCCCAATTTATTATTGGTTTTGGGCAAGGAAAGCTTTTTAAAAATTAGATCCAGAGTAATATGTGATTTTCTGTTCTCTCTTCTTGGCAAATGACACACAGCCTCCCACCCTCCCTGGTTTATATTCTCAGTGTTTCTATGTGGGCTGTAGGTTTATTCTGGTCCTAATCACATTACGCTGACATCTAGTTAGTCGTGCTCCCCCACCTGAAGAATTCTATATTTCACTCGAGCTTTGCTTTCACTACAAATGTGACAAAACTTATCTGTCAGATGAGGGAACACGTTCAGTGTAGGGAGTTGTCAGTGACCTATAATTATCTCAAGTCCTTTGATTTCAGCTTTGGATGCATGCTTGCTCTTAGACAGCTGGTACAGCCTGGGGATGTCCCCCGCTGCCCCGTGTCATTTCTTCCCTTGGCCGAAGGCCTGATGTCCCACTGCCTTTGGTACCGTCAGACCCCACCTGCCTGGCTTAGACAGAAGCTCTGGGGGTAGGTGACCCCTCTCACCACTATTAATCTGCCTTGTGCCGGGCAGGCATTCTTATTAGCTGTGCCTCGCATCATCTGGGTAGCAGAAAGGGGTTTTTGAGCTGTTTGTGTGAGATTTCAGGTAGGGGGGGAGGTAAGCTGTTGTGTGATGAAGAGGCAGAACACTGTTTTGATGAACTTGGGCCTGAGTCCTCTGGCCAAGGCATAGACTGGATAGAGAGGAGACAGGCGTGGGTTTTGTTTGGACCTTCAGGTGTTGATACTGCTCTACTTGGTGCTGGAGATTGGAAGACAGTGCAGAACCACGCCCTCCCACTCCCCACGTGGGCAGCTCCTCGCTGGCACTGTCTCACTGAAGATCAGTGAATGTGGGTGAGTGAGCTAACGCGATTTCAGTGGAGGGTGGACGTCTCTGTAGCCAAGGACAGCGAGAGGTGATGTTACTGTCTCGGAGTATTCCTCCCCCTCCTCCCGTTGGGTACCTTCAGTGTCCCCTCTCTGTGCATGTGCCCTTCATCCTCTTGTCTGTCTGTCTGTCTGTCTGTCCCTCTTTACTGCTCTGTAGGCTCGTTTGTCACGTTCTTTTTCTTCATACGCCAAACTACTGTAACAGAAAATCACAGTCAAGATTGAAATATTTGTTCTCCTTGGAATAAAATGTGAGGTTTCCTGTTTTTGTTTGAAAAAATGGCTGAGTTAAATTGTTACAGAAACAAAGATCCCCCACGTCACATTGTGCTTGGTTTTCTTTTTCAATTTGTTAGGGGTTGGGTGGTTTACCCCACCCTCTTCTGTAGGGCAGTGGAGTGGAGGAAAAGGAGGCGGGGGTCGCTGTTTTGTAAAAAATCTGAATAATTGTTCCTCACTCCAGCATTTTAATTTTGTGCCCCCCCTCTTTTTTTTAGCAAAAATGACACTGCCATAGAGATTGTTTGAGAACTCTGCTTATATTCTAATGAGAAAAAAAAAAGTCGCACATACTGTTAATGTTGTTGCAAGAGAGTTAGGAGCTTTGTGCCTGATCACATTACCCATTCTGAAAACACACCTGTTAACTTTTACGAAACATACTGATTTGATGGTTTATCTATTTATTTATTATTTTTGGTGGAGGTACCAGCAAGGATTGAACCCAGGACCTCGTGCATGCTAGGCAGGCGCTCTACCACTGAGCTACACCGTCCCCAACCCCTGATTTGATGGTACTAACATTTTCTTCCTCCCTCTCTTTCTCTTTGTTTTTGATAATGAAACAGTTATGAGAGACTCTCTAGTGCTGTCCTTAGCTTTCCTACTTACTTACATCACATCCCTGGACAAATTACTATAACTGTTTAAACCTCAGTTTTCTCATCTGAAAAATGGGAGTAATGGTTTTACCCATCTACGAAGTTGCTTTGTGGAATGAGAGTGTATATGATGCACTGACTTCGGACCCAGCACGTAGTGAGTGCTCGGTACATGTTGCCTAGCAGTGCTCCTTCGTAGTTCCTTGTGCCTGAGGCAGGAGGGAGCCCCGGGCATGGAAAGGTGGGGAAAGCATAGCTTCTGAGAATAAACAGACTCAAGTTCACATTTCAGGTCTCTTGTGTACGATGTTAGGTGGGATTTTAAACACGTCTGAATCTTAGTTCCTTCAACTGAATTAAATTCCTGTCTGCCTCATCAGAGTGTTTTGGGGACAATATAAATTGATGATGATGGCTTATTCAATATGCTTAACTTTGAAATGGGACAATGCACGAAAAAGTATGGTACACAGAACAGAGCCACTAACTCTTAGTGCGGCCCTTTGAGCGTAGGGGAGAAGTATAATGCTAACAGAACAGGTAATGCTATTAAAGATTTATTGAGCACTTACACACGCCACACAGAGTTCTAAGTGTGGTTAGAAGTACTAACTTACTTCAGAAGTTTCCTGACAACTCTGAGAGGTAGTTACTATTATTCCCATATTACACTAAAGCTTCAAGCAACATGGCCAGCGTCGCAGAGCTGTATGTGGCAGAGCTGGGTGAGCTCAGTCTGCAGGCTGGAGAGCCTGCAGTATTGACCTCCGAGCTGGGACTTTTAAGCCAGGTGAACCCTTTCCTTCTGACTGTGCCTTTTATGTAAAAGGTAGACATCATCCGAACAGTTAGGGTTGCTGGCTCAGCATCCTTGGGCGGGGGTAAAGTATTGCTCAGTTAATTGATGAATATCTCCTAAATATTAATAGGAACCAAGTCTCTGAAGTCTTGGTCTGGGCCAGGTGGATTTTTTTTTTCTGTTCCTGCTTACACCCTTATTTGAAGCTGTATCCCTAGTGGCTCACAAATGAGACACTGACGGAATGTGCTTTCTGTGCCTTTTCAATGAGTCATTAGCAGGAGATGATGATAGCATATTAAACATGCTTAACCTCGGAAGTTCTGCCTTTTTGCAAAATGGAGAAATGGGATTTGATGACTCTGATCTTCTGCTACCTACATGGGCTGATGCAGGGTATGCCAGCCCCTAGAACCAGGCCAGGAGGCAAGGGCGTTGGAACAAAGGGAAGTGTGTCTCGTCATTGGTACACAGGCATGTAATGTGTGGCAGCTAATTCCTGTTTTGTAGAAGACTCAAAAGTTGGCCTCACAATTCTCAACATAGCACAGTCTCTAGAAGGGAGTGTGTTATGTGTGTGTGAAACTGAAATTATATTTCTGAAAAAATATTCCTGAAGTTTTAAGAAAGTCTTTGGTGTCTACAAAAAGGAACGGGGGGAAAAAAAAAAACCAAACTGAGCCAGGAACTGAAGAATGTGTGATATCTTCCTTTGGGGATCTGAAATCTTTATCACTGTAGAGTTGTATGCCTTCCAAATTGGTGTTCATGAATTGTCCCTTCTGCAGAGAAATGGCACATGACTATCTACCTACCTGCTTTTTGGAAGAACTTGAAAATTTGACCCTAATGTGGAAGGCATAAGAACCAAGTAAGGTTTACATGGGCATACACGTGTATGCATACCCAGGCACACAGTCTTCTGCAAGTGGCTAAGCAGATAACCCTCACAGGTTCCATCTTTAATGCACGGGAAATACAGAATCATGAGTAGCTTTTGCTTCTGCCCCTCCATTGGCGGTAGAACAATACGTCACAGTCTTCTCTCTTTAAAACAGACATTGTAGCAGGGACCGAGGAGGTGAATGGAGAGATGACCATATAGGTCGTTAAGTGGGAAAAGGAGCAGCAAATTGCAGATTCGAGAGGTTCAGTGTGCGTTTAATAGTTTGAAAAAGTGTATATATCTAGCGATTTTAGAAGCTGTACTTATTAACTGGATTAGGGGTGGAGGTCTTGGGGAGATAACCTGCTGTCTGGAGCCATAAAGGGGGTTAGAAATACTCACCTCATAGGGAAGTTACGAAGCTAGAAGCCGAATGGTACGAAGTGGAGAGTTAGAATTGTACCTGGAGGACAGCAAGTGTTCAGTTCATGGTAGTTGTCGTTGGCATGGAAAATGCTTGGAGCAGTGTTTGTCAAACTGAACATGGGGTTGTTTTGATGGAGGGTGGGGAACGGGGACGGAATGAGGTCTGAATTTGTTTTACCAGCATGGTAGACCTTTGTCAGCTGGAAAATAAAATCAGAAAGATTGAAACAAATGTGAGAGAGAGAGAGGATTTGTAAAATCACCTCTGTGATGGGTGTGTTTTCAGTCTCACTAGATTGTCTTGCTCAAGAGCACTTAATTATGTATGTAGCTGTCTCGTTTTCTGAGAGGAGTGTGTTTGTTTAATTCCTTACATATTTAGTCCTTGCCAGGGTGAAGGGTTAAGTTCGAGGCACTTCCTGGTCTCTTGCATGGAAGGAGGAAGACAGCGTCCCACTTCAAGCCCTCCCCTCTGTGTTCTCACTGTCCTCTTGTTCCTCAGGTACGTTGACAGTGGAGTATGTCTGGCCCTTTGAATTCCGGGCCAGAAGTGCTTCAATAGCACACTTGAAGCTTGAAGGGCAAGGTGATTATGAGGAGGTTTTTGCTGCAGAGTAGAGGTCACATCCCACCCCTGTCTTTCTTCCCTGTGGCTGAGTTTCTCACATCTGTGCCGTAGTTTTGAGGAGAGCCAGCAGCGGCTGATGTGGGTGTGGGGGCCCTGGGGACATGTGACGGACATGTGAACTGTGTTCTTGACGCTGGTGACACTGGCTTGACAAATGGTGGTGAGACTCTCAAGGATTAAAGAAAGCGGGATGTTTAAGTGATACTACGTCCCTTCTGTCTTAGAGGAAACATACCAAGAAATAAAAGAGAATCTTTTAGTAAATTGATTAAAAACTTTTTTTCCCCTGAGTTTGACAAGCTGTACAGTTGCTTTGTTTTCCCGTCTCAAGGGATTGGCTTCTTAGTAAGGTTTTAGGCTGCGGAGGTCTGCATATCAAGCTCCTGGGAGTGAGGTTTGGTCAGGTCGTCAGGGTGCTGTCAGCCAGGGTGTGGGCAGGACCGTGCTGGGTCCCAGCAGCTGGATCACACGCCCTCCTGCACACCCCATGGGCTCTCTGCAGTTCCCTGTTTCTAACGAACGTGGCAGTAAAAACTTTTCCTCTAGAGTTGTTTCCCAGCAGCGGTGGTTATTTAGTGTTTTAATTCATTTTTTTTTTAATATTTTAAAGCAAAATCTATGACTTGCTAACCCCTAAGTCTTTCTAAGAATGTTCTTCTGCTGGGTAGCTTTCCTTGCTGGTTTGTTTTTCCTTTTTCCTTTTTTTTTTTTTTTGGTTGTATTTTCCTGCAGCTGACATTTTCAGGACAGAATGACTCCCAAGTGTCAATTTCAGAGTTCAGAAGCCACAGAAAAAAATTGCACCTTCTCCCTCTGATGAGCAGTTTACTTTGACTCTGGCAGAGACTTGCTCACCCCACCGGGATGTGGGAGAATGTGGTAGAGAGTTTGGAAGCTGCTAACAAAATGAATGTTCGGCTCTGAAATTGCTTTCCCCACCACCTCCCACCACAGTACACACATACATGCCATCCTGTGCATCCCAGGGCTGGGTTAAGCCCTCACGAGATAGCTACAGTTCAGCTATTCATTCTTGCTTGCTTTAAATTTACCAAGCATTTCTCAGAACTAGAAGTTTACAAAGTGCATCACTGCACAGCTATTTCAACAGAGCCCTCGAGCCAGCCACATGGAGACATAAGGCCCAGAGAGGACTGGCTGAACTGGGCACTTGCAGTTAGGCTGGGGCAGATGGCGTGTTCAGCTGCCATGGGACCTAACATTCTCAGGGAGCTGTGGACGGGGGAGTGTTCTCCTGTACTTTGCCAACTCTGAAGGCCTAGAATAAACACTTTTGATATATCTGCCTTCTTCCACACCCCAGCCCACCTCCTGATGGATAAGAGGTCAGAGGGTTCTGTTTCCATACTATCAAATAGCTGCATGATCTTAGGCAAGTCGTAGACCATTTTTCAGCAGCTGGCATCTTCAGAGCAGTGCAGTGTGCTCAGTGTGTTCTGTGCCCCTTCTTACATGATCCTCTCAAGAACTTTATGAGGTTCTAGGCATGTTTTCTTTTTATGAATGAAGAAACTGAGAGTTAGAGCAGGTTACAGAGTTGGGACTCACACCCAAGTCTGTACAGAGTGAAGCTACCTGCAAACTATAAATCTGCAACGTGGTAAATGGGGGATATATAATAACTCTAAACTTGTTTGCCCTTAATATGTAGCTTTCTATGTATGTGTGTGTATATGTAGAGAGGGCAAAGTTGACAAATCCATTGGCATAGTAGGAGAATTTAACACCGATTTCCTTGTAATTTATATATTGAACAGGCTAACAATAAAAACAGGAAAGAATATGGAAGCTTAATGTAGTGGACTTGCATAAAACACAGCTCCCATACCTGGAGCATCCTTACCTTGAAGCACATGTGGAGCAATTCTGAAAAGTGACAAGGTGTACTCTTCACTAAATTGTGAAGTCAGTATCATTCAGACTACTTAAAGTCAAAACCAGTTAAGTGGGAAAGTAAAGACAAAAAGGCAAGTAAATGGTACAGTGCTCTGGACGTGAGATGCTCTTGAGTTCCTTTTCCACGTTGAGCATCCAGACCCCAGCTGGGCAGAGCTCAGTGTAGGGGAGGGTGACCAGGCAGCAGGGCAGTGGAGAAGCCAGCCTGCTGTGGACCACCCCAGGGCTCCTGGGGAGTAGGTGCTGGCTCCTTTTGAGGGGCTCAAGGTGGAGGGTTGTTTGACAGGGGAACTACTCTCTGCTTCCCAGTTAGGCATTTTGTAAACCTAAATCCCTACCCTTGCACTCTCTTAGGAGGGAGAGCCCTTAAAACCACCTGGGACTTCTTGTTGATGGGAACTCCAGGCTATTCCAGCATTCCTGGACCCTGATAACATAGTCTTTTCAATGCTGGGAAATTAAAATGTCTTGTTGCTACATAAATTAAAATCGCTGGCTTCCAGAAAGCTGTGAATAGGAGCTTTGTATGTGGAGAATTTTACACTGCAAATTTTTCTCTTCATGTAGTAATTCTCATTCTCAGAGGGATGTGTATGTGTGTAGGAAGCTGTTTTGGTTCCTGTTGGAGCTGAGTGGTGCTGAGCAGTGTGTTATAGGGAGAAGGTCCCAGGCTTGAGAGTTGAGAGGTGGGGAGAGCACTGCCACTGGGGAGAAAAGCCAGTGGCTTCTCCTCTCTGAGTCTCAGATGGGGCTCAGACACCTACCTGGACTGGAGGTGGACTCACAGAGAATAGATGATACCGTGCATTTTAGACAGTTGTGTCCCTGGCATATAGTAAGTGGCAGTAAATAATGCCTGTGGGGGTGGTAGTCACCTACAAGTTCACTGATTCAGGCTTACAGCTTTAGAACGTGCAGTCACTTGGGTTGCATTCATATAGGCATTACACGTTGGCTCTTATTCACTCATTCTTACAGATATTTGAGAAACTGGTAGGATCTAGAAGTTAAAGTGGGTTTCTCCTGTCCAGGACAAGTCTCCTAAGCAGGTGAATAGAAAGGAACTTAGAATCAAAGGATTTTAAGTTGGAAACGATCTTCCTCCCTTCATTTTTCACTTGAGGAGGGGAAAAGGACCACAGAGTTCAAATGATTGACCTCAAGTCGTAAAGTTAGCTAGATAGGACAAGAATAGTGTTGTAGTCGTTGCCATGGTTACCAGCATAGTCTCTGTGTGCAGTAATTCATGTCATAACATCTTTATGAGCATGCTGCTGCTGTTCCAGTCTTGTACGTAGGGAATCGGAGGCTTAGGGGACGAACATCGCTTGCTCAAGGTCACATGGCGCCTGCCCTGTTCTGTCTGTCTGCAGATCTTGCCCTCCTATTTGGAGCCCTACGCTGCTTCTTTAGTATGTTGAATCCACTTACTAAGTTTCTAAAGCCAGCCATGTGTCCTTAGGGGAGGGGTCTTCTTGTACAAAGCAAGGATGGTGTATAAAGTGTTCTCAGATCTCCCTGGAATGTACACCAGTCTCTTAGAGATGATTTAAAACTGGCCAGGAATTAACTTGTACATGTAGATTCCTGTGCCTTGGTTCTACTAGAATTTATTGAATCCATCCCCATGTTCGCTTCTGAAATGGGGTCATCCATTTGGTCCCTGGGGACCTCCCCACCTGCTCTCTCCCAGTCATATTTTCTCAGGCCATTGACAGAATCGTACTTGAGGTTAGCACAATTTCTTTTCTGTGGTAATGCTCGAATTGTTTGATCTTTTCCTTAGGATCAGAAATTGGTGAAAATGTACTGCAATTTCCCATTTCTTGCCAATTTTGACTACTCCTACTTTGTTCCCTCGTATTACACGTTCACAAACAGAATACCAATCGCTTTGCAGAAAATGGGGCACTTGCTTAGTCTTGGAACTGATTTGTCTGGAGGGACCCTTGGGGTCGTTGAAGGGATGAGGAGACCAAGTCCCAGGGAGGGGAGACACTGTTGGGTATCAGCAAGGCTGAGGCCAGTGGTGCTGGGCTCCTCGCCAGACTCCACACCACACTCCCGCCTTTAGTTCAGGCCTTCTGTCAACAGCCCCCTCCCCATACCATCCTGCTGAGGAATTCTGAGTCTCTTTGTTAGAACCCTTTGCGGCGTGGTGTTGCCTCCATGGCGAAAGGCTCTGGCCTAGCGTAAGTGCTGGCAGTGGGGCGCGGAGGGCTGAGTGGGAGTGCCTAGTGGTGTGGCTCATGTAGGCCATGGGTACCTTTACTGTTTTTTTCTTAAACAAGTGATACACTCGAATTATAAACCTAGTAAGCAAAATAGTTAAGGAAAACTATTTTCTGGTGACTCTGGAAACATTAGTGCATTTCCTTTAGACATGCAAACATGCACACACACAGCCATCATGCTCGCGCACTCTGACCACCGGTGTGTACATCGTGTTGTTGGGACTTTGAATTTTCCATCTCCTTGGAGTCCCCCGTGAGGCCCAGTGAAGCCAACCCCAGGCCCCAGTGCAGGCCTCTGCTCTGGGGTGGTCTGGCCAGTCACAGTGGTCCTGGGGCCCTTCCCTCAGTGGGTCACGAGGCAAACTCCTCCACTGGCCAGGATCTCTGGGAGATCTTAAAGGTATTCTGCCTCCAAACAGAAGCAAAAATGTAAAATCTCACGTTGTCTCCATCAGCTTAGGCTGCTGGCCCAAGTGGATCTCTCCCAGACCCTGTCCCAAGTGAGTTCCGCTTCTGTTGGAAGTTTGGAAATACTCTCTATTTTTGTGTGAGAGGTGATGGGGATGTTACAGAAGCTGGATCCTGTTCTCAGAGAGCTTATGTATATGCAGACAAGGCTGTGTGTGGGGGGGGGGCAGGTAAGCCATGAATAACTGAAAAGTCGGGCTGTAGGATGTTCACAAGACTGAAGTGTGTGTGTGGGCTTTGTAGTACGTGTGCACATACACCAGTATACAGTCTGTCCACAGAGTCTCTCAGAGTCTAGGTGTGTATATGTGTATATACCTGCACACACGTACAGATGCGTACACACACGCACGCTTGGTACCAGAGACATTCTGAGCCATGAGTGTCCCTTTGCAAAGGCCTCCAAGGGAAATTCTGGGAGCATGGGCCCTGGAGGGTGGGCTGGATTTTGGATTGTAGGGGAGGGGTGCATATCGTGGCTGGCGGAACTGGGGAAGATGCTGGGAGTTTGATGCTAGAATCTGGAGTTTTCTTTGGATTCTCTAGAGACCGTTTTAAGTGATGATTATAAGCAAGGTTTGGCCTCCTCTGGGATATACACTGGTGTTAGTGTGACTCCCCTCACAGTGTCCTGCCTGGGTGAACTGGAACCTTTGTCCTTGTACAGCTGGGACTGGGGATAAAAATCCCAGGGCTTCTCCCTCAGGGAACCACTGACCTGTGTTGTGGGTGTTAAGGGAAACCCCACTTTAATGAAAAGCCCAACCGACTCGTCAGCTGTTCTTGGGTAGAGATGTCTGAACAGGGCGGGTGGGGGTGGTCACAGGACTCTCATTTTAGTAATAGCAGCATGTCTGTCATGGGCGAAGATGACCCCACACCCTTGGAGAAATAGTGGTAAGTCAGTCCAGAGATGAACAAGCGCCTTGGGAGCTTTGCAGGAAATTTCTTCCACGTTCCGCCCACAGTGGGCCAGGAAGATTCTCTCTGACAGACGGTATTTGACCTGGAGTGCGTGGAGACCTAGGGCTGAATGGAATAAGGCTTTAACTCAGTTCCTGGGTGGGCTTTTATCTGATGGTCCTGATCCACTGCCAGCCTCTTTTTCTCCAAAGGAAAAAAAGTTTTTTTGATTATCAAAGTACAAAATGATCATTACTGAAAGTATTATAAAAGCGGAAGGCTAAACTAATATTCTAAAACCCACAGCAACTGTTAGCATTTGGGTAATTTCCTCTTAGTCTTTTTCTCTATGCATATTTAAGTTTTTAATTTTTCCAGATTATGAAAATAACATGTGGAAAATACCAAAAATATTAAGTCATATGCATGTATTATTTACCTTGGAGGTAACTTCTGTTAACATTTTAGTGCCTTTTGTTAATGTTTTCCTTTTTTATAGATATGTGCATATATTTTTTCTTCAGTATAACAATGATATATTTAAAATAGTTTGTATCCTGTTCAATTTAATATTATTTTCCAATTAATATTGACAGTGCTTGTTATAATGTTATACAGGCTGTGTAAATGTAGTTTAAATGGATACATTATTTGTTAGATATATCAAAATTGACTTAATCAGTTCCTGTACGTCTTTGTACATAAAGCTCTTTCAATATTTCAGGATAGATTATCAGAAGTGGAATTACATGGGTTAAAGGGACATTTTTAGGGCTTTCAACTCATACGATCAATTAACATTGAAGAGAGATGTGTGTATAGTCGGAAAACTCCGACTATAACTTTATCCTCATTTGGGCTCTTCTCCCCATCCCATCCCCAGTCCCTGCCTCTCCTACCGCTTTTGGTTATTCTCTTATTTTATTCATTAAAAAATCTTTGAATAGCCCTTCCATGCCAGGAGGGCACATACGTAGGGAAAGTAATTAAAGCCTTCTGACCTCTGTATCTCAGGCACCAGTTTCCTTCCCCAGAAGGAACCTTCTCTTATTCTTTGTCTCATACTTTGTGTCCATCCAGAGATAACCTGTGTTGACAGGCATGCACGTGTGTGTTTCTGTGCATATATAAATATAACTGTATATTTTAAAGCATGAGTATATAAATATAACTATAATTTTAAAGCTCGAGTGATTGCATACCACATTTACTTTTTTAGTATTTTGCTGTATATTTTATAGATCTTTGCACAGAAGTACGTATAGGACTGCTTGTTTCTGTTTCTTTTTTCAAATGGCTGCTCAGTATTCTGTCACATGGGTGCACCATACATAACCTCTTTGCCTTTTGCCCTATTGATTGACATTTTTTTTGGTTTCTGTGAATTTGATTTGTTATTCTTAGTGCATATTCATGAACAAACAGCATTTTGCATATATGTGAATCTATAAGAAGTTTCTAAAAGTAGACTTGTTGAATCAGATGAATGTAAATTTTTAAAATGGATAGTTATTGCCACATTTCTTTCTTTGGAGGAAAGATGTGTGAGAAGTTTCATTTCCCCACTTCTGCTTCCACACTTTTAAGACTTTTTGATCTTCGTCTTTCTGGAAGATAAAAAGGTGTCTTACTGTAGTTGTAAATTACATTTCTCCAGTGAGTGGGGTTGAGCATCTTTGACTTAAGAACTGTCTTATTTCCTTTCAACAGTTCTTCATATTTTTATGCCTTTTTTCTGTTAGATTGTTGGTTGATTTCTTATCCATTGGTTGGAGCTCTTCATATACTAAGAAAGTTAATCCTTTGAGTTGTAAGTCATTTTCCACAATCATTGGATTTATTTTATGGTGTGTATTGCTACTGTATATCTGTGTTTTTTCAAAGTTAGATTTACTTGAATTTTTCCATCTTTCCTTATATGGCTCCTAGCTTTTGTGTCACACTTGGGCCTTCCCCACTCAACTTGAAAACATGGAAGTTTTTTTCCTCCCTTAATACTACTAGGAACTTGCTTTTCATCCCTGAATCATAATCTACAAGTTAGAAGAGGTTGAGGGTGTATTTTAGATGGAGTCTCAGGTGAGTCTCCTGAAGCCAGTCCATTTGGGAGTCATTGCATTCAAATAAGTGTGGGTGTTACCCAGGTAATGAGTGACCCAGGTTTACATAACGAAGTCTAAGTTATTTTGCATAGTATTCGCTGGGAATAAATTGAATGTGAAGCTAAATGAGCTTTCTTCAGGCCATGGGGATGATATTTGGTGCCCATGCCCAGCCACCAGCCAGATGCTCAGCACAGCCCCTTACGACACACATGGATTGTCCTTGTGGGCAGTCATGGTCCTGTCCTGGGAAGTAGGCCCAGAACAGCCCCTGAAATAGTCCTGCAAAAGAGACCGTTTCTTTTCTTTGTTTGAAAAAGCACTGCTCTTGTCTCATGTGGTAAAATGCTGATTTAGCAAGAGGACCACGCTTCCTTGTTCTTTGGTTTCTGTGAATTTGATGACTTGATTGAGCTGAAAGGGTCCCAGCTGTGGTGTGTTAGCCATGGTTGCTCACGCGCTGTGTGACCTTGGGCAAAACACTCGACTTCCTTGATCAGTTCTTCCTCAGAAAACTGGTAATTTCAATGCCTCTGATTAATGAGCCTGATAATTCTCATTTAACTGTACTTAGATCAGGTGGGCCTTTGACCTCAAATTTTTATGTGTGCAGAAATCTGTTGGGGAGGGATTGTTAAACATGTGGATTCTTAAGCCCAGGAACATTTATTTTTAATAATTAAGTGATGCTGAAGCAGGTGGTCTGTGATTCACACTTCGAGAAACTCAAAACTAACTAAACCTTTGAGTTGAGTGAGTCAGGGAAACCTGGTGGGGAAGGATTTCCCTGGCTCCATCCTCTGCCCCTTTCCTTCTGCTGACAGTGATCCATTTGCATCCAGCTTACATTTAGTTGTAAAAGTTCTTATTCAGGTTTTCAGACTCTTAAGGACCACTTTATTTTATATATATATATATATATATACTTATATATAAATAATATGTAGATATATATAAATATATATATAGTATATATATTTAGAGAGACACACATTAAGATGATTAGCTGATTTTTATTTTGAGAATAATAATAGTTTTCTTTTTTACCTCATTGGTAATTTAACAAAAGCCTTTACTCCTGAGGGTAATGCCAGGTGAGGCTGAATTATGCCACTGTTTATGTCTGCATGGGTGTCAGCAAATGTTAGCACCAGGCCTGTAGACATCCCTGGGACTCTGCCCAGAGAGAAAAATTGGTCTATAAGCAGCTCTTGAGAAAGACCCCAAGCAGCAAGCCCTGTGAATTGTGAGTTTGTGATGCGACAGGTACCTCATTCTGGTGGCTTCACGGCTCAGGTGACTGGCTGTCTTCTGCTTATGGTGTGATCCAGAGAAGTTTGCTGATTATCTTGAACAGCAGGAGCCGGGCCACTTGCCTTTGGCATGGTGTGTACAGTGCTTCCCACATGTCAGTGTAGACATCAGTCACCAGGGATTACAATGCAGATCCTGATTTAGCAGGTCCAGACTCGGACCTGAGCCTACGTTTCCAACAAGCTCCCAGGTGGGAGGTCCAGGGACCTCACTTTGAGTGGAAGAATGGATTAGGAGTTAGATGGACCTAGATTTAAAGCCTCACTCTACCATTTCAACTGTGTTATACCTGTGTGCCTTTGTTCACTCACATTGCCCTGCCCAGCCTTGGTTTTCATCGTCGTAAGGTATGGTACGGCTGTACAACTGAGTGGGATAATCTGCGTAAGAATTTAGCGGGACACATGTTAGCGCTCTTCCGGCTCGACAGTAGTGTATAAGATTAGGAGGAAGTAAGGGACACAGGTAATTGGATCTTTACCTCCGTGTATCAGAAAAACACATTTTGGACAAGTCAGAAGGCTTACCAATTCAACAGATTTTTTTTTTTTTTTAAGTACCAGAAGAAAGATTGTGAGTATTAGGTGATGCTTGTGGTCAAGACGTTTTTCCTCCTTTCGCGTGTCTGTTGTTCATCCTGTTCTGAGACCTCTGAGAAAAACTTAGCCTGTGCAAACACTCTGTGTGGGCCAATGCAATGTAGCAGTGCTGGTTTGCTCAGGGAGCAGAGATTTATGAGAATTTATATCATATTTCTGATGCCTGGGTTTCCTAGTTTGTAGAAATTTGTAGAAACTGACTTCTAATTAAATTTTTGGTAACCTCTTCTGTTTGGAATTATGTTTGTGATTTTGATAATTGCCTGTGTGCTTAGAAGACGTAGGTTCTAAACCTGTCTCTGCTGCTAATGGGCTCTGTGGCTTGGGCTTTAGTTCCACCTTTTGCTCCATGTAAAATTCTAGAGGACAAATGCTGGTCTGCCCCTCTTCACTACTAGGTACAGTGCTCAGTAACTATCTGTTGCAGGAATGAGGAGAATCGGACAACATCCATGCTCCTTAAACTATAATGTGCATTTGAATCACCCAGGATCTTCTTAAGACAGTTTCTGACGCAACAGCTTTGGGATGGGGCCAAACCAGTTCTAGGTGATGCCAGTGCTGTTTTGTGCATCACTTTGAATACCAAGTCTCTAGACAGGCTGAATCTGATCTGAGATTCATGGAAATCTTTGACATCTCTTTCTCAAGGTCAGTTTCTAGATACCAGCCTGTTCACTGAAACTGACCAGTAGTCCCAGAGCTCTTGCTGCCTTGGCCTGAGGACTTGTCTGGTTCATGGCTTTCATGTCCCTGGCCGTTTATTTAGGCGACTTTGTTTAGTGCATTGGTTCTCCAGGCAGGAGCAGCAGCTGCATCACCTCGGAACTTGTTAGAAGTGCACAGTCTGGGGCCCCACCTCAGATCGACTGAATCGGAAAGTCCAGGGTAGGGTCAGCGTCTGTTATCCCGAGGATTCGGGTGTTGTGCACAACCGCCCTGATTTAAAACTTGTCTGCAAATCTGGAGGCGATTTCGTGCACTACTAGTGGGCATCAGGCACCTCTCTTTTTTGGGCTTATGGGTCATGCTAGTATCATGAAATCAAATGAAGGTTGATAGAAAAAAAAAATTGGTGACTTGGGTAGATTTTATTGAACTTCCCTGGGCGAGTGGAAGATAGGTGTAGACGTGATTCACTGGTTCTGAGCCACATTTCTGTGGGTATGTGTTAAGATCCCTTTTGCCTGTATGCTTCCTACGATTTTAGGGGGAATTAAAAGACATGGCTGCCTGTTGGAATCACCTGAGGGATTTTTGAAACTATTGACATTCCGGTCCCACTAGAGATTCTGATGTAACTGATCTGGGGGTAGCCTGGGCAGCAGAATTATTAGCAGCTTTCTGGGTGGTTTTTAATATTCACCTAAGATTGAGATTTACTGAGTTAAATGAACACACCATTTGATTTTTTTTTCTCTGTATGTTTTAAATTTATTTGTAATTTTCATACAATAACTCCTTGTGTGTATGTATGGGTTTTGACAAATGAATACTTATGAAATCACCAGCACACTCAAGAATCTGAGCATTTGGTTTTCATAAATGTACTTTCGGAGTTTTTCCTCCTTAACAGGACAAACTGAAGCACATTGCCGTCTCTTGATAGGTATTATTACTGTTGTTTTTACTGTTATTACTATGACTGCCTGCAATTTTATGTCTTCTAGTAAGTGTAAACTTCAGAACGGGTTCCTAGCTCTTACTTTGCTGCGCAGCTTGGAGACCCTCTTCGTCAGTGGTTTGCAGCCCTGGAGGGCCTTTACAACTATAAATGCCCTGGCCACATCCCAGACCAGTGAAACCAGAATCTCTATGGTGGGCCCAGGTATTGGGCAGCTTCAATGGGCAGCCAGGCCCGTGGACCTCTCCTCTGATCCTCCCATAAAGTACCTCTGGTCAAAGGTCAGCGTTCTTGTCAAGGATGTAGATGTTTCTGACATTTCATTTTTCCTCCTGTGCATTGGTGCAATTTTGAAAAGGATTTAAGGAAAAATGACTTCTTAGAGCTTACTGATGATTGTGGATGGTTAAATTCATCACTTTTATATTTTCACCTACTTGTGATGAAATACTGTCGACCTGTGCAGCATGTTGGTTTGTATTTTCTCTGTGGGGCCAGTGAGCAGCATTGTGATTGTGCAGATTGTCATTGTGCGGCCTGTGCAGCAGTGTTGGGAGGTCGTCTCAGTGATGTCCCAGGCTCATGGTGCTTTCACTGTAGGGGTGAGGGAAGTGATGGATGGATGGATGCTCCCTGCTAGGGCTTTGTGAATTCAGGGGGATGCTTTCCCCACTTACCTGTTCCCAAGAATAGACGCTGTAATTGTAGTTGTTAAAAGATGTTTTCTAAGTAAGTAGTATTCAGGGAACACCCACATCTCTCAGAATGACACCTCCTTGGTATGCTGGGGTTAGGGACTAATCTTCCAGCAGTGCTTACTTAGTCCAGAAGCTGAACCTGCTCGCCCAAAGAGGCTAAGCTCCTGGGAGGTGGAGTAACTCTGTACTTTATAAGAAGTTTTAAAAATTCTTTAAAGAGGATGGTCTCATGGAATGCATAGCACAAACCCATTTTATAGATAAGGAAACTGAGCCTCAAAGGAGGAAGGAATTTACTTGCTCAGTCCCTCAGCTTGTTTTTTGTTTTGTTTTGGCAGGGAGGTAGTTAAATTTCTTTATTTACTTATTTATTTAATAGATGTGCTGAGGATTGAACCCAGGACCTCATGCATGCTAAGCCTGTGCTTTACCACTGAGCCATACCGTGTCCCCCTGTTCCTTCTCTTAGACCACAGCCCTGGACGGTTTACCCGTTGGTTAGGTTCATCCGAGAGGCTAGATGATGGATGAGAAGATTTAAAGTGATAGTTCTGTCAATTCCAAGCCTGATTGATTGTTCAGCTCTTCTCCTGCAGGGTTTTTTTGGGTTTTTTTTTTTCAGTCTTAAGAGCCCAGCTCATTCATGTAGTCAGGGCACCTTTTCCTTTTTATGGTGTTAACTACTTCCTCTTGTCTAAACAATTCACCTGCTCCTAGGCCTTGAAGAACACCAGCCTTTGTTTTTACTGTTCTAACATCACCTCTGTTATTTTATCTAGAGTTTAAGGATAACATTATAATGGCTGGTTGGTATATGAGCCCTTCCGCCCCACTAGCCCTGATTCTTACAGGGTCCCTGTAGAGCACTGTTACCATCAGCACTCTGCCACACTCTGCGTTGGCTGTGACATAACTTGTCCAAGTTCTCAGACCTCAAAGTGCTGGATTGCAACTCAGCTGTGTCAGATGAATACGTTATTTCCAAATTGTGGAATGGGAAGGTCATTCTCCTGTACCTACAGGACATGGGACGTGTACTTATGGACGTACACTTAGGGAAGCACATTCTGTCCCTGGTGTGTGGGCTTGGAGGGCTTTTTTGGATGTCCTGCCTCCTTGGTTTTAGATTTGGGGTCTTAGCTAGGTTTCTACATCCACAGTGTTCAGTGTGCACTTTATCACAGGGAAAAAGAGGTGAGCTCTACCTGTAAATCAGAAGGTGAAATCTTCCTCTTTCTATGTGAAGAGCAATATGCCTACATGACACACTTAGGCCATTTGTGAATCAATAAACCTAGGACTGTCAGTCTGAGAAATGGTTACAAGTTCTAAGTACAAATGGAATTCTTTAAAAAAAAATCTGGGGGAAAGATGTATCTGATTTGATTTACTCTGGAGAGAGGGTGAGTGCTTTATAACTTGCTGATTACCATAATAAAACATCTTTATTCTTCAGAGGAGCATAAAAGGACAATAGACCTTAAAGTACTAGACCCAGTGCCCCACTCCTGTTCGGGGCTGATTTAGGGTGATTCAGTTGTGATTTGCAGAGAGACTACCAGTGGAATCTAAATTTTAAGGCTAACCTTGAAACAGAAACCATAGATGACCTGCATGGGGAAATTTTAATGATTCTTCTTTCCCTGGTGCTACCGCTCCCCCCTGCCCCACCCCCACCTTAGTCAGATGATAAGGAGGCAGATTCCAAGGCGGTGCTGACAGGAGTGCCTTATCTCAGAAGCTGTCTTGTTTTTATCTGTGTAAGATGTTGGGCGTGGAGAGGGTTGTTCTTTTAAGATACTTGTACCAAGCTTGCTGGGATTTGGAAATGAGTTGACCTCTGTGCTTTGAATAGTTAATGGTACTAACAGATCTGTCGCTGAGTGGGCTCAGGTCCAGAAAAGGACGGCTCAAGTGATCCAGGAGACAGTACACCTGTAGTGGGAGGAGGATGCTCAAGGGATGAGGAGTCTGCAGTCGGTTTCAGACAAGAGCCTGACAGAGGATGTGATTAAAGTCAGCATCACAGTGAAAGGCATGAGCAGGTGAGCACAAGCTTGTCTGTCAAATAACTGAGCACTGGAATTAGCTGGGCACCTGTGGAGCTGGAGGGAGGGAGGTGCAGTGCATGGTGGGGGCTAACCGAAGTGGCTCAAGACCTCGGGGGATCAGTCAGACATCTAAGCATCTCCTAGCCATGAAGCACTTTGGAGAGATTTTTAAAGGTTTAAGGTGTGCTCTTTGTAGTCCATCTGACCATCATCTTATTCTTTCATTGGCTTGGTTTATTCAATAAACACTATTTGAGGACCTACTATGTGCTAGGCCCTCTGTTAGGCTCTGGAGACTGAAAACGGATCAGAAGTATATTTTGACTTAAACTCTAGACCTCCAGCTGTTCATCGTGCAGGTACATGTAAATATCCTTCCTCAGACTCAGTGCTAACAATTTCATAATTATGTTTCCATTAAACATAGATCAACAAAGCCAAAAAATGAGTAAGTGTGTCAGCCCTCAGGAAGCACTTGATAAAATGGGCAGTCGGAGACCTAAGAACCAGTCGCTATACAATGATGTGGGTAGGTGTGCAGAGAAAGAGAGATGTGCGAGGCATTGTGGGAATACAGAGGTGTGGTACCCAACATGGCTTCAGGATGGGATGGGTTATCATAGGAAGCTTTCTGGAGGTGAGGAGAGGAATGTGAGCCAAAGCCTGTGGTGTTGAGGAGGGAAGATGTGTCAGCCGAAGGGTGAGAAAATGCTTGCAGAAGGCTGGGAGCTGTCCTCTGGAACTCCGAGATGTTCAGTGTTTCTGGGGTATTAGGAGTGGCGGCAGACTTGAGAGAGAAGAAGGCGCCAGAAGTGGCGGGCATTTCCACCTGGGGGGGCAGCAGTTTGGATTTGACCCTGGAGGAGGGTAAGCAGTAGATTCACTGGTCATAGTGCTTGATCTGCTTGGGAAGACAACATTAATACACTTGTGGGGAAAGTCACCCAGGGGTTCAGGGAGTTACAGTGCCAAGAGACATTCGTATGGCCCTCATGGAATTTATGGGGGAGGGTCGGGATTTGGAGATCTTTCCCTAATCTCGAGGCAACTCAACTCTGCTGTCTTGTTATTTGGTCCCAGTTCACTACAGAACAGAGATGAACTCTGTTCTTGCCCAGGTGAAGGGAGATTCGCATGCTTTAGGAACCAGGCCATGGTTTGTGAAGTCATAGTTAAGAGGTTGACTCAGATTTTCACCCGGACTTGGCAGACACCACGTGCTGGTGCTTTCCCGGCCCTCCTGGTGAGGGGCAGTGGTGAGCAGTGGGTTGCGTGGGTACAGATAAAGCAAGGGTTGCCCTGCGTAGATTTTTGTAGCCGGTTATGGTAACGAGGTTCATTGAACTAGTCTGTACTGTGTATGTTTACAGTTTTTCATAGTAACTTCAAAGATGGGGAAAATAATAGCTTCACAGGCTTTCGTAATAACGAAATGGGATCTGACACTAGTGAAGCTCTCACCCTGTGCTGTGCTTGCCGAGGACTGACTTGCTCTTATTGGCTGCCATCTTGGACGAAGTTTACTTTTTCTTCCCCACTCTGTTATTTCTTGCTCTTTCTTGGCCCTTTCTTCCATTTCTGGCCTGGAATTTTGGAATTTGCCCTGTGGATTTTGGACAATCCAGCTTTTCTGGTTTTGACCCTGGACGGTGCTTGAAAGGACAAGCCTGTATGGCTTTTTTCTCCGCCACGTCTTGCCCAGGAAACCACCTCTGCTCACCTCCTCAGTCCTAGGGCCACCCTGGGATCTGCCTGCTGGATTGGAGCCTGAGTGGCCCAGGTACCCCTTGTGTAGTGTGTGTGTGTGTCAGGGGTAGGGAGGGGGAGGAGTTGGAGGGGGCATTGCAATAGGAAGAGCATGTGCCAAAGATGACATGATTGATAACATCCCCCTTTGTAAGGTGGATGGTTCTTGAAATGCTTTGTAAAATTTAGATTTTCCTTGAATCGTATTTTTGTTCATATGTGTGAATGTACGGTAGTAAATATGACTTGGCATGCCTGCACACATTATTATTTAGATGTTTATTATAACTTTCGGGGTATTTGTTTTCATTTTGTGTTGAGCCACAATTACCAGTGACTTTCAAGCTTTTTATGGCTTCTGGCCACTCCAGCTGCTTTGCTGAATTGCAGATTATTTGCAATCAGTATGTTTCATATACTGGGTGAAAAGACAATTTAGAGGAACTCTGGGGAATCCTTTCCTAAGAAGCAAAGAACATTTAGGACTTGTTAGGTGCCAGTATTGTCCTGGCACTCAGCCCTTTCTTGTTCCTCATTGATGTGTAAGACGTCCTTTTGGAAGTAAGTGTTACCTCCATTGTTTCTTTTCCAATGCCACACACCTAGTGCATACTAGGATTCTTTTGGTTGTAAGCAAAAGAAAACCTACCCCAGATGGATTTAAACAGCAAAGGGAATTTAGTGGGGCTTTGTGACTGAGAAGTCTAGTGATGGGAGGTGCCAGAGATTCGTGTTGGAGTTAGGAGTTCTGTGTCTCCAGGACTCTCTTGGCTCTGCCCTCCTCTTTACGAAGGCCTCACCCTCAAACCGCCTGCAGCTCATGGAAGCAACTATGGCCTCAGAAGTCCTAGATCTTGCAAGTGAGTGCTGCGTCCACCATGGAAGAGCCAGCAACGTTGAACCAGCACTGCAAGCCTGAGTCTTGAAATCACAGCGTTGCACTGGTTGGGGTCATGTGTTTGCCTTAAACCAATCACTGTGGCCTGGGGAAGGGATTCCACTGCTTGGACTGACTCTAGGACTTGTGTCCTGATGCTGAAGAGTGAAGTCAGCTCCTTCTGAAGCACACTTGCAAGCAGAGGCTGTTTGTTAGAAGGAAGTGAGTGGTGGGGAGGCCATTCACAGGTGTCCACTGCAGGGACAGGGCTGGGGTTTGAATGTAGCATTCTGTCCAATCCCAGAACCTCTTAATCCAAATGACCCCTCTGTTAAAGTTGCTTTCCCCACGAATGGTTATTCACTGATGGTTAATAACCTTTAGCATCAATACTATGTTCCTCAGAAAGCCTTGCTTGGGCCTTCGTCTTTAGCATGTCGCTCCCTGGGAGTCTGACTTGGCCTGCATCATCAATTGTCCAAAAACTCAAGATGCTCAACTCTTAAATCAGGGGGTTGGATAAGATTAATTTTAAGTTAATATTTACTGACTGCCTGTTACACCAGGTTCTATGTCAGGGGCTAGAGATAAAACAATACGCAGTGCACACATGGCCTCTGCCTCTATGGGCTTATTGACAGAAGATAGACATTAACTCAATAGTGAGACAGATGTAAGATGAAGTGCTGATACATGCCTGGCCCTGAGCAACTAGTTAATGAATGAGTGAAATAATCACACAAATTTATACTTCAAAGCTGTGTTCAGGGCTACTGTGGGGAGCAGTAAGGGCATCTGTAGGAGGACTGTAATGAATAAGAAAAGAACCCAGGACGGGTCCTTGGGGGGCACGTCCACATTTAGAGCCTGGGCTGCTGTTAGGGGCAGAGTGAACTTTGAGAGCCATCTGGGGATTCTGATGGCCTAAGGGATTCTGATGACCTTCCAGTTCTGAGAGTTAATGAGGGGACAAGACAAGTCTTTTTATGCTTTTCTCTCTCAGAGCACCATAAGAGAAGTTACCTGCAGTGCTCCATGTAGTAATTGTGTGTGTTCTTACAGTTGGTTAATTTCTATGTGAACCTGCTCTTCTGTATGTTAAATAATTCAGATTTCCTAAAAGTGTTCCTTAATGAATGCATAAAGAAGGTGTCGTGTACACATATACAATAGAATATTATTCAGCCATGAAAAATAGGGAAATCCTGCCATTTATGACAACATGGATTTGATGGCCCTTGAAGGTATTATGCTAAATGAAGTAAGTCAGAGAAAGACAAGTACTATATAATATCACTTGGTTGGAATCTTAAGAAGCTGAACTCATATAAATAGAACAGTGGTTGCCAGGGGCTGGCAGGTGGGGGAAATGGGAAATATTTGTCAAAGGGTATACACTTTGGGTTATAAGATGATTAAGTTTTGGGGCTATAATGTATAGCATGGTGATAATAGGCAATACTGTATTATGTACCTGGAAGTTGAAAAAATAATGTCCCTTGTTTCTCTAGACCTTTTAAGAAATATTGTGGAAGGTTCTTGCCTGTAACAGGTATGCACTGTGTGGTCCAAGCCCAGCTCTGTGCCTCTCTTCCCTAGTTCCCTCGACCTCCCTGAGCTCAGGGCAGCCCTTGCTCCAGACTCTCAGGACTTGTAGCCTCTGCCTCCCGTGGGGCATCTGTATCCTCAGCCATCTTTTCATGGGTGATTTCAAAAGATCATATGTAGAGGGGAGGGTATAGCTCAGTGGCAGAGTGCATGCTCAGTATGCACGAGGTCCTGGGTTCAATCCTCAGTACCTCCATCAAACAAACAAAAATAAATAAATAATAAATAATGAATCCAATCCAAGAAAGAAAGAAAGAAAGAAAGAGAGAGAGAGAGAGAGAGAGAGAGAGAGAGGGGAAGGAAGGAAGGAAGGAAGAATTATAGGTGATGATAACCAAAAAGGAAGGTGTGAGGTTTATTGTGTGTTCCTAGAACAGCTTGTTACCAGACACCTGGGAAAAAACCTGCAGTGTGGACAGGGAGGGTCATATTTTCCTGAAAAGGGCAGACATGAACTCCATAGCCTTGCAAAGATTCTAGGCTGTGATCTGCTTTGGAACATTTTTTTATTTCCTGTTCCTAACTTATCTGCCACCAAGCCATCCTACACTTTGTCTTCTCTCTTTCCACCCTCTGATCATCTACTGTTCTGGTGAGAAAAACCTTTTAAAAGCAAGTTTTGAGTAGAGTTACCAAAAAAAGTAACTGTGATATTTCCGCAGTGAGTGTCTGGAAGCAAAGGGACAGTATCATGGTAAGTGAGCTTTATTCTGGTTTTTCTTGCTCCTTATCAGTTGGGGCAACATACTCATTGCACTAATGGCTGAGTTAGTGGAGATGAGGAGATGACCTCAGGGAATAGTTAGTTCACTATGTGTATTATGGGTTTGTTTTTTTTTAATTGACTGATGTGTATAGACAAAGTGAGGGCTGAAGAACAGTATGTTTCTTTGGTCTTCCATAAATTGCTTGTTGTAATAATGATTAAGGTACAGGGGGCGGGGGGAAGCCCACAGTCTTCTGTACAAAAGGAAAGGGTGGGGAGAAAGTAGGTTATTAGGGTAGGAAACACTTCTAGTGAGGAAACCTCTTTTTAACTTTTCAGCTTCATAGTATGTCTTATCCTTCTCTGTGCGCGTGTGCGCGCGTGCACGTGCGTATGTAGATGTGCTATTTCCCAAGTTTTCTGGCAGGCTTCCAGGCATAGCAGAGGCTGCAAATCTTTTGCAAATTTGCATATCCTTTTATGCTTAACTAAATCAATAAGGAACAATTGTTCCCTGTTCCTGGACAGAGGCCTGAAATTCGTACTGCTGTGTGTGTCCTGGGGAACCCTTGTGCAAGCCTATCCTGGCTGAGGTGTATTGACAGCACCTTGTTCCAACTGGGCACTCAATAAATATTGACTGGTTACCCAGAATAGCAGCTCGAAGCTGAGGGTGTTTGTGTCCCAGGCTGACCCTGTCAGTTCTCTGAATGTGCTTTGGAAAGAGCACCCGGGGAGGACCTGGCTGTCTCCGTGAATCCCAGGTCTTCGGATTTTGTTTCCTTCCCGTGTCCTGCTGGTTCTGTGAAGCGGGAGAGCCAGACATGCAGAACATGAGGTGTGGCTGGAACATTGTGGAAGGCTGGAAACTTGATGAGCGGGGAACAGCTGGTTCTGTTTCTTAGGGCAAGAACACGTCCTCTGATGGGAGGCGTGGCTGGTCCTTCCCCGCAGACAGCGTGGTGGTGATGGGGAGATGGGCACTGACCAGTCTCCCACATCTCTGAAGGGAGATCTTTCCTGACCTGTTGGTGACAAAGAGGAGTTGTTGCTGCAAACCTCATGGCTTTACTGACATAGGTTTTGGTGGGGACATGCCCTGCAACACAGAGCCAGGCAGTTGAGCTAGGACATGGCTGATCAGCCTCTGTTGGGTTCAGGGAGTGGATTTAGAAGTGTGGACAGATTTTTGTGGTGGTGGTGGGTTGGTTTCTTCCCTTGATGGAACAGTAGCTATTTGGATTCACCCCTCTAATTTTGTCATATTAATTTTGGTTTTTTCATTTCTTGGTCCACAACAGTTACGAGCTAGTGAGATGTTTTAGAAAGGAGAAGCAGGAAAGGTGATGTTCCAGAGTGGTTTTTCAGGAGACAGTCTTCCTAACCTCACTTTGTCCTAAGGTTTGCTCTTTCTGTCTAGTCACAGGAGCAGGAGAGAGGGCCCCTCTTAGCAATACAGATCCAGTGAGAGTCTGGGCCGGTGATGGCTCAGGAAGCCATCTTGCCACCATGGACAGTATGGATATAAAAACCGAAACCAGGTTGGTCATTGGCCACAAAACCAAGACAGGGCTCTTTGGAACAGCAAAGTGCTTTGAGAACCATCTCTAGTAGCCACATGGCTAATAATAAAGTGCAATTTTGAGAGCATTTATAGACTTGAGCAACTAGTAGAACGGAATTCCTCATGGTAATTATTGTAATATGCAGAGACCATGAGAAGACATGGAATGTTTCCGTTGACAAGTCTTTGATCTATAATATTGCATTTCATTTACCAGCCCCTGCAGACCATCTATGAACCTCTTCAGAACCTATTTAAGACCCAGGAAGAAGGCATTGTTAATCAGGGAAGAGAGAAGAGGAAGAAGCAGTATTGAGAGGATGACTCTGGGCATTGATCAAAGAAACCAGAGAAACTGCTGGTCTCAAGAGGGGAGGATTAACTGTTACTAAGCTCGCGATCATTATAGGTGTATACATGTTAGTAAAGTATTGCTTTACTCTATAATTTATAGTGGTGATTTTACATTTTGTCAGGCAGCCCTTCCATTTCTAAACCTGTTGAAAAACACGTTCACATGCTATTAATATAGACGCTAACTGGGGCATCAAAATCCTTGTGCAGTGGGGAGACCTGTCAAGCCGCACACAAAAGGGTTGACTTTGAGTGGCCAGGATAATATTGATCCTTTGGCTTTATCAACATCTTTGCCGCTTGTGTGTGAGCATACAACACACACACACACCTGCTTCCCCTTTTCTCATATTCTTGGTTGTCATCTTCAATAGGAATGATGCTGGTTCCTGACATCATTCTTCAACTTACTCATTGTCTCCTAACCATCTCTATGATGGACATAAATCTCATTCTGCTTATTTTGTGTCCCTCATTTAAATCTTACAGATGTATCCCTGGGTCCTCTAAAGGGACCTGAGGCCACAAGCACGAAAGGGGATATAAAAGGCTTGGAGGTGATCGGAGTCTTCTGTTCTGTGAATGCCTTTGGCTGTGCTTTCCTGTTTTCTGTTCTGGTGTTGCCCCTAGGATGATTTTATACAGATGTTGGAAAGGTTTGGGACTTTACTTTTTAGAACTTGCAGAGTGAGTCTGCATCTTCACTGGAAGGACTTCAGAGATCTGCCGATGGGAAGGCAGCCTGATGAATTTCTGATCTTCATCCAGCTGTTACTGCCAGTCTGCTTGTGAAATGTGACAGGACCATGGCCAACTGTGTAACGTTGAAATGTGCTGCATCTGAAATTCCTTTCTACCGTCTACGTTGCTATGTGAAATAAGAGGGTACGACTGGCAGTCGTCAAGAGGTTTAAATCACATTTTGCATTTGCCTACAGAGGATTTATTGGTTTTCTGCTAATCACAAGACATCGTGCGAGGGGCCATCTAGAAGGGGTTGCAAAATTATACAGAGCTTGAATTCCAGTTTGAGACTATTTGCGAAAGGATAATTAAAGTATTAGGTCAGGATATGGATGACAGCTAGTATCAATAATGTTCTCAAGGTCAGAGCTCAGAGGAGATGAGAAAACTGTGGTTCTGGATATCTGCCCTCAGAGGGATTAGGACTCCAGCCTGAGTCTAGAAGACCAGACAGGATTTGAATAAAAGGACAAGGGAAGAACATTTTAGGCAGGGTGATGACACACATAGGTGTGGAGGTGGTGATGGATGAGGTATGTTGGGGATGGACAGTACGCAGACCCTGGGAACAGGAGATCTATGTGTGTGCTAAGAGAAAAGGGAAAGATCAGCTTGAGAGGTAGGAGTGGGCTTGAATCATGATGCTTTGGATAACAGAAGACCTGGGTTAGCTTGAACAATAAAAATAACTCAGTGGTTCGTTCATGGGGAAAAAGACCTACTTTTTAAATTGCAGACACAGTTCTCAAGGTTAGATTTCCTCACATTCATAAGATGACTGCCAGTGGTAAGGCTGCCAGCTTCTTCATTCACATCCATAACCATCAAATAAAAGACCTGAACTTTGCTCTCACTGGACCAGTCTTAACCATCAAGGCAGCCAGGGGAATGCTGTGTACTTAGTCCTGAGTTTCTGCTCATCCCACAGTGAGTCAAAATGGGGATGAGATGGTGCTGATTGGCTTATGCCAGTAAGGGTCAGCCTCTGGAGCTCAGCGTGGGGCCAATAGAACCCAAATCCTGTGGCTGCTATATAGTGATTTCCCAAAGGAAAATCTAGAAAGGTAGAAGAAGTGATAGGAGGTTAGAAGGATGGGTTAACAATGAAAAAAGTTCATTCTAGCTGTAAATTATGGGCAGCTTTGAATCTTAGGGTCTGTGATCTCGAGTGAGTCTAGAATTTCTCCTGTGGGCAGATCCATTTGGACTGACCACAGCATTTATCTTGGTCTTTGATAATAAGAATGTTTACCTTTGGCTGTAACCATAATCTCACCCAGAAAGGTTCTTTGGTGACCAGTTTTCCTTCTCATCGCCATTATCTGTTCTTGTCCCGTACTAGGACTGCACATGCTCAATTCGCTGACTTATCTTGAAGACCCCACAGGGTGCCGAACTTGAATGACTCTGGAGAACTTCCTCTTCTCTTTCCTGTGGGGCTCCCTGAGAGACATACCCCACTCACTCAAGAGTCCTCTGTAGGAGGTTAATCAATTGAGTCTTCTGTTTATTTTACATTAACAATCACAAATTAGGTAAAATGCTGAACTCGAGTAGTGCCATTGACAGGCAGGCCACCCATCCATCCACCCGTCCGTCCGTCCGTCCATCCGTCCATCCATCCATTCAACAAATGAGTCCCTGTTATGTGGTAGGAACCGTGCTTGCCACTGGGGATGAGCCCAAGTATGCTACGTGGTCCCTACCCTTGATCTCCCAGTCTGGTTGTGGAAGCCAGTAAATACATAATTCTGATTGTATGTGGTGGATGTTATATGTAGCATATTGAGGTTTAGAAAAGAGGCATTTTTCTCAACTGTATGTGTTAATAGATGACATTTCCTAGCTCAACAAGGCTGCTGAGACTGGGCTTAGAGGTTAGAGTCAGGCAATGGGAATTGTGATAAATAAATCAAAGATATAATGATGGCATTTTCAGGAAGCCACAGGTGCTACTCTGTGGCGGGGCGGTAGTTCTTGAATAAGTGGGAGGTGGAACGGACATACAGATTCTGAGCTCTTCCATCCAAGAGCCCAATCAGTAGGTCAGGAATGTGGTCTGGGAATTGCGTTTTAATCTCCAGCATCTTGGGTGGTTCTGACGCTGGTGGTCTGCAGAGTACTGGCCTGGAGTGCAGTGTGTGGGTGTGGGGCTGAAAATAAAGGCTGGAGGAGAGGGCGAGCAGGAGCCTGAGAGAGTGGCCAGGGAGGTCGCAGACGGTTGGAGGAGCCTTTCTGGGTCTGAGTGGTCAGCAGGACCCTGTAGGAAGTTAAAGGCATTTGGCAGCCGAGTCTATAAAGTCCAGCAGAGCATACTTAGAACAGGAAGCTGTATCTTGGCCTTATTTTTGCACAGTTGAGCTAAAACATCTTTCTAGAATAAAAGACTCTTGAATTAATCACTTGGCTCTCAACTGGTACAGCCAGGAATCCAGGTTCCAAACTCCAAGCGCAGTTTGTAGTCTACAAGTCTGCCTCCCATTTGGGAATTATTTACCCTTGTTGTGTTAGTACAGTGACTTTGGAATGCTCTTGAGTGACCTTAGAGGCCACTCTACAGATGGCTTGATTCAGTATTTTAAAATATGATTGATTAAAGGCAGAATAAATGTATAGTGCTAAATCCACATGAGGGGGCCAGTGGGCAGTAAGGATATTTAGGGGGCCAGTTACATTTCATAGAATCATTAAGATTTTTAATTTTCTTTCTCGGACAGGGTGACTATAAGAACCTTCTCAAAGATCCATGCCTTACTCTGAAAGCTGCTAGGAGTGAGCTGGGTGTTCCATCAATATACTACAATATGCTGCAGACTATCTTTTACTTTTTTATTTCCTATGCAGTGATGATTTTTACTTACCTGGTGTTAAAACGGAAGCTGAATTCTAGGCTGGTGCCATATTTTACATTATTGTTGGAGTTTCCCTGTTCACCATCATGAGCTCAGTAGAAATGAGTGGGAAAGGTAGCACTTTTCAGTATAGCTTATAACTGCCTGGTGTCTGCAGTTGCATTTAATAAAAATTTATTAGTTAAGTTGGACAATAAAGGACCAACCAAGGTATAAAGTAGAAGAGCTTCATCCTTCACATTTAATTATTTATTGTTTTAGGCATTAAAGTGTATATTGATAGAAGGTACAGGAACATACACTGTAAAAAAAAAAAAAATGACAATAGGCCACATAGCACAGGGTTTCTTAATCTTGGCACTGTTGACATTCTGGGCCAGATAATCCTCTGTGGTTGGAGGCTGTTGTGCATTCCTAGATGTTTTGCAGCATCCCTGGCCTCAATCCACTAGATCCAATTTGTCTCCAAACATTGCCAAATGTCCCCTGGGAGCAAAATCACACCTGGTTGAGAACCACTGAGTTAGCAGAGACAAAAAATCTTTTTGCAGATGTCTCTTGACTCTGCTGTTTAATCTTTTGAGAATTTTGTTCTTCTTAATAAAGGTAAAGACACAATCAATTCTCATTATATGCAAATTTCATATTTGCAAATTGGTTTACTTGCTAAAATTTCTTTGTAACCCTAAAATCAATACTCTTGGCCCCTTTACAGTCAGTCTTGGATGTGCACATGTGCAGAGAGGCAAAAGAAATCCGAGTCACCTGATGTATCTGTTCCCAGCTGAGGTCAAACAAGGTGATGCTGGGCCTTCTTATTTCAGCTCTCAGAGAGTAAACAAGTATCCTTTACATGGTCTATTTAGTGCCACATTTTTCAGATTTTTGTGCTTTTTATTGGTGGTTTTGCTGTTTAAAATGGCCCCTAAGTGTTGTGCTGCTCTGCTCTGGGGTGTTTAAATACAATAAGGCTATAATGTGGCTTATGGAGAAAATAAGAGTGTTTTAGGTAAGCTTCATTCAGGCTTGAGTTATAGCACTATGAGTTCAGTGTCAGTCATGTCTACCCATCTATCTGTCTGTCTTTAAACAGAACACACATGACACAGGGTTACGTATTGATGAGCTGATGAAACTGCCATGACCAGAGGCTCACAAAAACCTAACCCTGGATTTCCCTTTGGAGCGATAGCTGGGGATTGACAAATTCTCTATTTGTGGCAACTTTGTAAACTAACTACTACAAATAACAAGAATTAACTTTACTATTATTTTTCTAGCTTACATTTCAAAAGCCTAGATTTTAAAGATGTAATGTGATATAAGTATTAAGCTAGATTCCTTTTCTTTATAAAAACTAACATAGCCATATTATGGAAAACTTGTAAAACGTAATTGTAGAGTCAATGGATGTAAATATTTTTAAAGCTGTTCCATACCTTGTGAAAAGGTGGTAGCATTTTAAAGGGCCCCAAGCAATTGTCTACAGTGCCATTTTCAGTACATTTTTGCCAGCCTTATTTTGCATTTTTTCTTATTTTTAAAATGACAACATTGACACATATTAGAGAATTCAAGTAATATAGATATTTAGAAAATGAACTGTAAAAATCGCCACCTTTTCCCACCTCTTTCTCAAGAGTGTTAGGAATTTGGTATGTGTCATTTCAAAGCTTTTAAGAAAATGTGTGTAAGAAGAAATGCATTTTATACCCATGATTTAATATGAAAGGGACTAAACATTTGCCTACTTGGTGTTATGCTTTGTTACTTTATATAATTTAGGTGGAGAAAAGGTGTCCTTGTTATTTATAAAATACTGCAGTTGTCAGGAAAAGCTTACATAAATGATGGTTCTGTTTAATAGTTATAATTTAATTTCTGTGCTAAGCGGCTAGCTTGTGATAAGTGTCTTTTAACCTAATTTTTATTTATTTGTTTATTTTTGCCAGTAGCCTAAGCTACAGAGCACAACACAGATTCAGTCTTGAAGTTTTATTATTTTCTCTCACCAGGCTTGTTGAAGGATTTCAAAGAATTGAATTTCCTGATAGAAAAGTCCTTAACCCGTGGGTGCCGATGGGTAAACATTGGCCAGGATCAGTCAGAATGCTTAATATAAGTCAGTACACAGATGTTTGTGGAATGATTAGAGTGTCAGGAACACTTGGGCATCAATGATAGGGATTCTCTAACCCCTCCCCCGAACTCGGCTGGAGGAAAGAGGACCTTCGAGGGGTGGCCAATGCCCTCTTGTGTGTTCCATGCCCGCAGAGACTACTTGGAGGGGCTGAAAATCCTCTAGGTGTGACCTCCCTGATCTGGAGTGAGGAAGTGAGCCCTTTGCGTACCAGCTGTCAAGACTAGATATGGGACTTTTGGTTGAGTTTTAAGCCCTACTTATATCAGAAAGCTGTGGTTTTCACTTGGGATGACATAGATACGATAAAAACGCTACCGGGAAAGAAAGACTAAAATGTTAGTAGCGTTGATTGATGGAAAAACTCAGAACTGCAGACCTTTGAAATGAGTGGCATTTATTATATTTCTGGAATGATGGGACAGGGAAATTGTATAGATTTAGGGTCACCTGTTGACTATTTAGAAAAAGATAAAAATAAAAAGTATGATTTTGCCAAGAAGCACTCTTTTCTGCAAAGAGTGGAAAAGATGAGATCATGCTTCTGGCTGAGTTTCTTCACCTCACAGTGAGACAGGCCTACGAGGCTCGATCTTGCAGGACATAGGATTCTATTTTGCAGTCAGGGAGTGTCACTTAGGTAGGAAATTTGCACCTGAATCCCGAATTCAGTACTCTACCAAGACTTCAGCAGGTCTCCTTGTAGATGTGGAGAAAACCTAAGGGTTTGGCAGAGGTGTTCATTTGCTATGAAAAATGCACAGAATTTTCGAGTTTTGTGAAATTTATCCCACTTAAAAAGAAAAAAGAACACCCTTCCCATAGGTTAGGAATTACGAGATCTCTTCCTTGTGAGAGTCTTGGTTGACTTATGGAATGATTGTTTACTAGTGCAGGCATTCAGATAAGCATCAAAAACCTAGAGGCACACCCACTAAAGTGCATAGTTTCTCTTCCAGAACATCTTTGGGAGAGGCACTAAGGAGAATGTTTAAAGGGAAATATTTCAGACAGTTGTCCACAGTCCACTAATTTTTTTTTTTTTTGAGAACATAGTCCTTTTATTTTTATTCCTGACAAATAGTAAGGAATTTTTTTCTCTACTAATTTTCAATTTGTGAATATTTATGAAAGGGCTTGCTTAAAATGTTCCTTTATATTAATTTTATTTTTGGTTACAAAGTTTAATTTTATATATATATATATATATATATGCACACATAATATATATTATTAACAATATTTGAATTCTCACTTGTTAGGAAATATTTAAACATTAGAGGAAATTTGAGAGTAAAATATCATAGATCAAGTTAATCATGTTCCCTCCTCAAAAAAATCCTTTGTAAATAATGTCTCATTACTGCATGTCTTTGGCTGCGTTTATAAAACATAGAAGATTTAAGTATATTGTTACCACATTTGTGAGCTTTTCTTTGTCTTCGGGCTCCGTGAATATACATGAGAGTCTTCATAGTTTTTTCTGGTTCTAGAACTTTTTACCTTTATATCTCTCATCTACCTGGAATTTGTTGTGTGTCTGATAGTGTTAGAGTTGTAACTTAGTTTTTGTTTATGTGACTTTTTAGTTTCCCAGTATCATGTGTCAAATAATTTGCTCTTTTTACTTATTTTAAATGATAGGTTTATTTTCTCCTTGGTGCCCCCACATTTGTTCTGTGTATTCTCAATCCTCTTCAATTTCTTTGTGTGATGATATCACATCGTTTTAGTTGCTATAGCTTTACAGTGTGTTTAGTTTTGTCAGGATGAGTTTCTCGACATTATTTTAAAAAACATATTTTAGCCGTTCTGAAGCTTTTTCTCTTCCAGTTAAACTTCAGGATAAGCTTTGTAAGTTCTGCGGAACATCCTGTTGCTGTGTTGGCTGGATCATACTGATTTTTTAAATTGCTGTCTGACAGTGTTCAGTCTTCCCATCTGAGAAACGGTAATTCTCTCCATTATTTGTATCCTCTTTTATGTCCTTCAGTAAAATACAAAATGAGACTGAGCTGGTGTATTTATAAGTAGGTTTATTTCTGGGTGGTTTTTTTTTTCCTCCCTCTCCCTTCCTCCCTTCTGTCCCTTCTTGATATTATGAGTGGAATTTTTAAAAATGACATTTTCCAAATGGTTACTGTATCCGACCATCTATAATCAGCTAGATTCTAGGCAGACAGGCATTTGATTAACAAGAAATGAAAAAGGCCTGCCTTCTTCCTAACATTTTATCTTACTTGATTTCTCTGCATCGGTTAGAGGGCAGAGTAAAATGTTGAACAGAAATAGCAGGCATCCTGCCGTCTTCCTCATTTTAGTGGGACGTTACTTGGACTCTACCATTTACTGCTTATTTCCATACGTTTCTGATTTAGTTGTCTTTATAGGAAAGACAACTTATTTATAAGAAAATATCAAATTGACTATAATCAGGGGAAATGTTTAAGGCACTGATTGTTTCCCAAAGGACTTGGCAGTGATGTGGGATGTGCGACACACACAAAATGTTCCTAATTCATTGAGGTGCCCCTACTTGATTCCCCTAAGGAAGTCACAGCGTATAGGAGCCTCTGAGGACTTCCTGGATCACAGGACCTCTGCAGCAACCCTTGGAGCACACTTTGAGCCAGGCTGACTTATTTTTTAAATTTTTTACTACTTTTGATAGAGGTACCTGGGATTGAACGTGAGACCTCGTGCATGCTAGGCACGCACTCTACTACTGAGCTATACTCTCCCTGCTGGGCTGATTTACATGAACCTGTTGGTCTGATTTTTCTGAAGGGTGTAGATTCAGTAGAGGAGTCTAGCCAGTGGCTGTGACCTAGGCTAAGGTGGAGTCTTTGGGTATAAAAGTCATGTTCTCCTTAAGAAGATGGAGCCACACTGCCCACAGAATAAATTGGTAGGCTTGGGATGCAGAAATCCTTACTAATGGTCAGATCTTTACATCTGATCTGGGACTCTGAGGTCTGCACGGGAGCAGTGAATTTAGAGATGTCAAGAGCCAGATGTAAAAGAGGAAGAGAATGACACACAACATGCAAGGTGGTAGCCCAGCAGTTTCATGTGGTTGAGGGGTCAGCATCTGGGTTGCCGGAGCTGGGCTGGCAGAGTTACAAGCACAGGCTCGGAATGTAACCTCAGTCCTTACCTGTAAGCAGCCATCCTTTTCTGCTCGTCCATTCTACTACCTGGGAACACTTGCGCTAGGTAAATTTTAAATTACCACATGTGCCTGAAAGACAGCAGCCCGAATAGATTTACAGGAAGGGGTTTCTGACTGTGATTCTCAGGCCCCTGCATAGCTGCACAACCCGGGGCTCCAGGTCTTATTCATTTCAGCCAGAGCAGCTCTGCTTCTATGAAACTACCTTGCTTATTGGCTTCTGAGTAAAATTACAATGAAAGAATACACTTTGCTGCTTTAAAAAAAAATCCTTGAAAGCCATCATTGTCATTCATTTTACTAATTTAAATCATGTCTGCACAGTAATATTGATCTCGCCTACGTAACTTTGGGCATTTTTATATTCCAACTCAGTTGCATCTCTCAGTGAAAATTTCCTCGAATACAGGATTTAAAACCGATTTCCTTATCCATTCTACATGCATTTTACAGCAGTTAGGATGTGCATGCGTGTGATTGGGTCAGTCATGGACATGTTCTATTTCCTAATAAATGACAAGCTTCTTAAGGACCAATTTTTGTCATTGTCTTTACTTGTTCTCCATCTCCGCTCCCACCTTCATCCCTGAGTACCTATCACAAGTTCAGGATGTAGATTTACTTGGACGGCTGTGAATGGACAGCCCCTTCCCCCTCTGCTCATGATGTGAACAAGAAGGCAGCCCAGGAGGACTTCGGAGGCAGGATCTCCCAGCAGCCTGACGTGCCCCTGGTCTTGCTGTGTGAGGCCAGTGATGAAAAAGGGAGCGCCAAGTAGCCTACCCCGGGGAATTGCAGTATTTCACTAGGATCACCAAAAATTGAGTCAGGAGAGCTTGCCAGCCAGAACCTCTCCCAGTTCTGTGTGGGCTACGGTCTGAGTAACTGAGGCCAGCGGATATGGCCTCAGCCCAGAGGAATTATAATGAAGTCTTGTTCCACAGAGGGATTATGAGCTTCGTCCTCAGTGCTCAGCAACACCCTTCCTGGGTAGGTTGGGGTCCTTTCTCTTGTAAGGAGCGTTCTCTGGCAAACCTGGCCCAAAGCGAGCTGTGCCCTCCACTCTTTAGCCAGACTGTGTGTATTACATCACTAACACTTTCTTACAGCCCTGCTGCTGTGTTCTGCAGTTACCCAGAAAGAGGTTTTGTCTGCCTTACCATCTCTAAGATAGCGCTGGACACGTACTGGGTGATTTATTTCAGCCAGGGGTCTTTGGTGGTGGTAGAAATCCATTCACACCAATTTGGTCAACAGGGAAGGTTTCTGTGTGTCGTCTTGGACGTCACAGGATGGGAAATACAGGAGCCCTGGGGCTCCGGGGAAACTGGGCTGAGACACTCAGGGTGCTCTCCTGGGTTACTGCATTTCTGGGCCTATCTTGGGGTGTCCTTGATCCTCTTGTTACGCACTTGAACTTGCAAGGCGTACCCTGGCCTTTTTGATGTCCTAACCTTTCAACCTCCCCGCTAGGGTTCCATTAAGTAGAAGGGCTCAGAGTTACTGGGGACAATCTCGGCCAAAATTGGCTTGTTAGAGCCAGGTGGCATACACAGGAGATCCCTGGCCTGACAGTGGGTCAGCTGCCTTAGGGTCAGAGCTCCAGCCCTGCCAGACAGCTCTGGGTGGGGGGAAGGGAAGGAGGTGGGGCAGGCTCCTTCTGATCAGAGGGACCTCTGAACCTTTCTCGTACACTCCTCAAGTATTTGCTCAATAATGATGTGATGTATTCTTTTTGCCAATTCTAGTACGCACTGCTTTGAAACGATATTTACCTATAACTTCTATGTTTCCTCGAAAGAAATGTCAGCCATTCTGGAATATGTCTTCCAACGGGCCTGTGAGCCCCCACCCTGCGGCTCAGCCCTCCTCTGGGGTTGGATCCTAGCTGAAGTATGTAAAGAAGGCAGCCAGATAGCACTCCTGCACAGCACTGCCGTTCCTGCCAGGAGGCAGAGAGTGAGGAACGGCTCCGCTGAGAACAGCGTTTGCAAAGATTCTGTGCACAGATTCGGCTTTGCGGCCTCTATCACCACCTTTCACCAGCTGAGTGTGCAGAGCGGAGGCGAGGCCTTGGGCCGGAAGGCAGCGAGAGGCTGTGTGAGCATCCAGGAGTGTCCCCTGGGCTGGCATGGCTCTTCCTGGAGAGTCAAAAACGATTTGCCTTTCCGTTTGTACAGAATGTCCCTGCTTCCCCCTTTCCTCTGCAGAGTAGGAAATGAAAAAGAAATCACCATTCTAAAATGACAGAGAAGAAAAGAGCTAGGCTGCCTGATTCACAGAAGTCGGTTTCTAATGCTGCGCCTTGTGGCTTCATCAGACCCAGGCATTATTTTGGAGTGGCCTGAGTAATAGGGCTTACACCTAATCAAGGAGAAGGAATTCCAAACAAAAGCCCGGGTGGGGTTTCCTGGGCAGGAGTGTGATATTGTAAATGGGAAGCAGAGTTCTGTAGTCCAGTCTCTGGTCTGATTACACGAATCACTGCAGGGGCCCTGTTTTCAAAGGAATGTGACACGCCCCAGCGGGCCCCTCCTCTGCGGGTGTGTCTGCATTTCCTTAAGCCCTCTCCTTAACAGTTAAGGCGTTCACCGGAGGGGCCAGAGCCTCACGTGGAGTAATTCTGCTGCCTTCCTTAGTGTCTCTGCCAGGGGACCATTTTACAGGTGAGTTTACCTTACATCAGAGTCCTTTAGGAAGTCCTGTGGCTGGACCCGCCGCCGTTCGCCTGCGTTACTCAACCGAAAGTGCAGGCGGGGTTCTGACACTCCACGAACAATTGCCAACATTTCCAGACACTTAACGAGCCAAACACTGTATGGGATTCAGGAAAACGTGGACATAAATTTCTCTTTTCTTGACAAAGGGCATCATTTTCTGCCCTACGCCTAGTAGCATGCTGCTGTCTGCTGTCCTCAGGCTTCAGATCACCACTCCTGCCTCATCTCCTTCCAGAATATTCCCGACCCCCTGGCTTGGCCTGTCTGAACCACTTGAGGCTTCCCTGATGTGCCAGGGTCTTGCCCCTCTCAGGAGCTCTCCGGCTTACAGTATCCCGCCCACCTCTACCCCCTTTCCTCTCTTCTCAGTCTGCAGAATTGAACATCCTCTCCCTTGAGCAGCCTTCCCCAGTCGGGGGAGGCCCCTGTCCTCCATCCTGTCCTGACCTCCCCACCCCCCACCTCGCCGTCTCTGTTCGATGCCAAGGACCGTGTCTTACTCATCTTCACATCCCTGAGACCTGGTGCAGAATAGGTACACCCAAAGGGTTTGGGGGAAATTCTCTCCTTTTAAACTCACTATATGTTCTGATTTTATTTTTCTCTAGAGCCAACTGACACCCCATATCATATAAATATGTTTCTATTATAGCCTTGTCTCCTTACGATCTTGAATTCTTTTTTTCCTGGAAACCACTTTGGTTGGTTCCTGCCCGTGTGTCTTGCTGCCTTATCTCCTGCCTCATTTCCAGGCACCAGGAGGGCAGGAACTGTGTGACAAGGGGTCGCTGAGAAGGTCGCCTGAGTCCCCGTGTCCCTGGGTGGTGGCCCTCATTTTAACTTGCAGTTGGTTGTGGCTACAGAGTTGCACTCACGCAGGTGGTGGTGCGCACCCTCTGGCTGCACCTCCTCTGCTCCCTGGTCTAGCCTTCCTGAAATGCGCCTTTTCTTTTAAAACACCACGCCTTTGAGCTCCTTCTTGCATATTGTGCCCAATTGCCGCTGTCCCTCTCCAGTGTGTCAGGTGTGCTTTCTGCCATTTCTCCGGAGTCAGCTCCACCTGGCTCCTGTGGGAACCTTCTGCAGGTCCTTCAGGTTCCATGACCAGTATCACCCCAGAACACTTTGGACCAACCCCTCCCCACCCCCCAACCCCCGGTGCATCACGTTATCTTGTAGCTATTTGTTTGTGGGTCTCCCTCCCTCTGGGCTGGGGGATGGTTCTGTGGCAGAGACTGGCCGAGCTCTTGTGTTTTCAGCACCTAACCCAGTGCTCTGTGTGCACTTCCTACTTTTTGGGCCAGTACAATTGTTCAGAGGGGCATTTAATTTCTAAAAAAAATAACCGTATGCCCATCCTCAGTGGTGGTGTTTTAACTTTTCAGATTATTGCCCATGTCCTAATATTGTCAAAAGCTGGGGCTATAAACAGGTTGTGCCTTTTTCACAGATGAGGAATGGAGACCGAGGGGCCAGACCTGTAGCCACACGTCTTGCGTGAGACAAGAGGGTGACTGAGACCTGGGCCTTCAGAGGTGGACTTTCCCCCATGTGTATCCCACAGTCATGGACACTTGGAGCAGGATGTCTCTGGTCTGACCTTCTGTGTCTAGTGCCTCAGCTCCTTCCCAGGAGAAGCCGGGAGACTTAAGAAAGTTCCCACCGGGGCAGACGTGAGCCTGGGCATCGGTGCCGGGGTTGCCAGGAGATCAGGTTTGCCATCTCAGGTACACCTTGGCACCCAGACTCCCTTGACTGGAGAGCAGTCAAGAGTTCACATGTGAAGTTGGCACAGTCTTTAGTGGGAAATCTCTCGGCTTCTCATCTAAGCAGGTGGACTTGGTTGGTAGTAGCTGTAACCACAGTTGAATTTCGGTGATAAAGGGGAATGAATGGCTGTGAAGTAAAGCAGCTCTGTGGCACGTGAGGGAATTTTTGTGATGGTACAGATGAGTTGTCGCTGTTTCAGTTGCCAGACGTGTCTGTTACACACACGGGCCACCTGTGGGAAGGTAGAGAGTAGAAACCAGACTAGAAGAGAATCTATGACTGGTCACTGTGGAGGTCGGTTGTGAGTTCTAGTTCAGGGTTAACAGTCAAGCTAAAGACAGTCTCTCCCAGCTTTAAAACTGCAGCTGATGGAGCAGTGATTAGGTGTGAGTTTGTTCTCCTTTCTGCCTTTTTCTGGTGAAAACGCTGTTAAACTGTTTGGTGATCACCATTCTCCCTCTTCCTTGCCACTCTGTGTCGTTTTCCTCGTGCCACTGCCCTTCCTTCTCCTGTTCCCAAGATCCACGCTGCAGGGGAAAATGTTAACAGCCTTGCCCTGTTGATAGAAACGTGTCTCCAACGTGGTTTCAGAGGCTCTGTCCAAAAGCTTAGGTGGTTTTTAGACATTGGTCTTCTTGAAACCCACCCCTCTTGCCCACTGTGGGAAAGGATGCCAGACTATTCCCTGGCTCTATTCCAAGTGTGTCAACAGCCAGCTGGTCTCCAGTTCACCAAGGGCAGAAAAATCTTGGGTAAACATGGCCGTTGGAAAGAAGCAAATATTTGTCTTGGCAGTTGTAGTTTCTCAAGTGTCTGGCCCCTCTTGTGTTAGTGAACAAAAAATAAGAGCTACCCCAGGGGGCATGGCATCAAATACCACATCTGGTTAAAGAATATTGCTAGAAATATGTAAATACAGGGCTTGTGAACACCAATATGATCCTCTCTCTCTAAACAAGCCTGAATCTTCCTTAATTTTGATTGCTTAAGGCAGGTCTTCTCAATGTTGGCCCATTGACTTCTAGGTCAGATAGTTGGTTGTAGTGTGGGGCTGCCCTGTGCACGGGAGCATGTTGGGCAGTGTCCTTGGCCTCTAACCATCAGATGCCGGTAGCACCCCTCCCTAGTTGTGCCAACTAAAAATGTCTCCAAACAATGCCAGACGTCCCCTGCGGGGCAAACACACCCCTGGCTAAGAACCACTGACTTAAGCTGATCCTTTGCAGAGTGGCAGTGTGTAAGGTGTCCTGAGTTTGGTGATGGAAGGGTAAGGATGTGTGCGTGTGTCTGTCTGCATGTGTCTGTCTGTGTGGGGTAGGGAGGCGTGGTGGTTGGATTGCCTTACTTTCACTCTTATTTCTTGAGTTGTCTTTCAACCCAGCTGTGCTCAATATGGTCACGATGTGAGTCTCACAGAAGTGAGGGCGGTAGGTGATGATCAGATCAACATTGTTGGCTGTTACCTTTTAGAGCAGGTATTATGCACCTCCCCTGGCTTATTGCCATTCCTCTGGTGGCTTTAAGATGGGGATGCCAGTCACACTGGCGGTGCCTGACACTTGGCACCTTTCCATTGCTTGACTCCTCAGCTGAGCAGCAAAGCATGACAGGAGTCTATTGCCCATCACACCTGTGAATCAGTCAAACTTACTTCATGTCATCGGAGGGGAAGGTGCCAAACTTGGATGTCAAGGTGACACACTGTTTGAGCAGATGTAGTTCCCGGACCATCTCAAGCGTGACTGCATGTATGTACAGCCAGCTAGTCTTGCTTCCTTAGAAAACTTACAGAAAAGACTCTATTCCTATGGAACTGTTGATCTACCTTTAAAGCCTTAGGCATTTTCATCATTTCAACACATTTTCAGAGTTTCGAGTTTGCTGCTGTACTGTCATCAGACTAAACACAATTAGGTTGCAAATAATTGCCACAACATTGTAAAAAGACTATAACTCAATAAAAAAAAGTTAAAAAAAAGGACTGTACCTTCATATGTTGCCTCTCATTTGTTTTTGGTTTTTAATTGGAAATTGGAAACATCTGCTGAACTAGAATGACCAGTACAGCCTCCCGTGTACCCATCACCTCGCTTCAGTGATGGTTAATGTACAACCCATTTTGTTTCACCAAGAGCGCCCCCTTCTGCACCCACTTGATGAGTGTGAGCGTCCTGAGCGTTGCATTTCATCCGTATATATTTCAGTATGTAGCTCTGAAAGCCTGGTGCTTTTTTCTTAAACATAATGATCGTCTCTAAAAATAAATGAACCAGCATTATTTAAACGCCGTTATACTACATAAGTGTTGCCTCTGGTTGACTTGGTCTCTTTTAGTCTACTGGATACTCGTCTTAGTCTCCGGGTGCAAGGGCAGGACAGGTTCCGGAAACCGTCTTCACTCGCTTTGTGTCCAGCGTGTTGATAGGTGGAGGTGCTGCGCCCAGGGCAGGTAGGAACATAATAGGTACCTGCTTGTCTTCTGACTCTGTGAGCTCTTCCTTCCAGGTTCTCTGGCTTGATGTGGGTTACAGGCAAGGGAAATACTGAGCTGGCAGTTACCTTGAATTGCCTGGCCACTCCTCAGCACATACCTGGTCTTAGGTGCCTGCTGTCTGCCTCCCCCCACCCTCCCACCCCCGCCTTCCCCCTTTCAACGAAGCCTTTTAACCTACTCTCTGCCGGACTCTTCTATGCCAGTATGTGTGGTAGCAGCCAGAGGTCTGGAAGTACATGAAAACCTAGTGCATGAGTACCTAGTGACCAAGCGTTGTGTGAGTGACAACACGGAGCCCGGAATGCTGCTTCCCAGCACTTTCATTCCAGGCTCCTTCCTGGCCCTTGCCCTTCCTGAGTCACTGTTGCCCTGGCCGGCCTCCCTGGGGATGTGTTCCCTGTCCCACACTCCCGAGGGCCCCGGGTCTGGAGGAGGGAGCTGACTCACTGCTGCCACCTCCCAGTTGCCCTTCCTGCAAGTCCACCTCCTCCTGCCCTGTGCCAGCTTGCCCCGTGGCTCCTCCCGAGCCATGTGCTGCGCCCCTCCCCCCCCATGCCCGGCTAAACCAGGGAGCTCAGCCCCCACCCGTGGGCCTTGCCACCTCCCCCATCTCTTGCCTGGCGGGCAGCTGCAGCACCCCGGCAGGGGTGCCTGTGAACCACTCGCTGACCCTTGGCTGGCTCTCCATCCAGGCCTGGCCTTCTGGCTTAACTGTTCACACCCTGAGGCAGGTGTGGGTTTTCCCAGAAGAGCGCCCCCTTGGCAGTTTCTGTGCACCTTGGCGGCACCCCCCACCCTCTGCTCTTTGACCTCACTGAAACCTCCCTGTCGAAACTCCTCCTTTTGCTCCCACTCTGGTAGGTTGCCCTGCTTTCACTTCCTCCTGGCTCCGGGACCGAGCTTCCCGATGCCTTTGCCCTGAGCCTTGGGGAGTGAAGGCCGCATGGTTTCCTCTGGGGACATCATTAGGGACCAGTGACCGCACACACCGTGAGCCACTGCCCCTGCTCCGCGCCTGGTCCACACACGCTCAGGTTCTCCCGGGAGGCGTGCAGACTTCTCACCTTGCTTTGAGTCCCCTTACTCCACCTTCTCCTTGGCACTCACTTTTCATAGAGAACACCCCTCCCATCCCACATGGAAAACGGTGGTCCCTGAGGTGCCTCCTGCCCTGCTTCCGTCCTCTCTCCCTGCCAGTGTCCAGTGTGAGGGAAGAGCCCTGGGGGGAAAGGACCTCCTTTTCCCCATCTCCCCAAGGCCTCCCTTTTCCCGGAATCCTTCTCCTCTGGCTGTGGTTTCTCCTTCCCTTCGGTCTACAACTTGCCCAACTGCCTGAATGTTTTTTAGCATCAAAACCCACTGTCCTGGAAACCCTGAGGGATATGTGTTATTAACCCTTTTTATAGATGAGAACACCGAGGCTCAGAGAAGCAGCAGCTTCCCAGGCACAAACAGCTGGTGACTGCCGGCCGCGGGGTCGGAACACGGCTGCCTGACTCCTTGCTCAGCCCCGAGCCTTGGGCCACAGGCTCCGGGAAGGCTGCAGCCTTCTTAGGATCCTGTCCGTTGGCTGGGGCAAGACTGAGGAGGAGTTTTGAGACCCAGTGTAATTGAGCTGACCGCCAGTGAGAGTCATTTGATGCTTAAGCTGCTTAACTCTCTGCTCCTTGATATTTTGGGTACCATCTGTCTTGCCACCTCAATTGTGAATTCTTCAGGGGCTGCCTCTTCTTTTTTCTGCCCCTGAGAACATTTTGTTCATGGTTGCCACTTACTAATGGGCTCCTTACTCCCCTAGAAATTTTTAGCTTTTAGCTTCCACCTAGAAGGCTTTTTAAAAAAACACCATTACTTAATTTCCCTGTGTGTTTGATGAACACTTGACATTTTTGTTTAGTTGAGGTGTAATCATTCCACATGTGAACTTTAATTTGTATATAATTTAATGTTCAGGTGGGACCCATCACTTCTGTGTTGTATCCTAATGTGACTGATAACCCATTGGCATTTTGTAATTGAAGAAATATAGCATTGTAATTGTAGAGGTAAAAGTACTCTAGTGTTAGGGACCCTAATCCTAGCTAGGTCATGGAAATAGTTCTGCTTTATTCATGCTCTCCTAAGCGGTGGTTTCTCCTTGCCTAAAAACATGGTCTCAGCTCCCTCTCCCCTGTAGTTACCTCCTGCCCCCTCGACGCCTACAAATGTAGAATGAAATGACCAGAAAAAGGGAGGATTCTGGTGAGTTGGTCTAGATGAGTGTTTCTGAAAGGAACGGTGGGTAATGTGTTTTTGTCAATAAAAAATAGGATAGATATGAAATATTTGAAAAAAAGACATGCAAAATATAAATGCTTTTATTTTTGTTACATTCAACCAACATAAACACCTTGTCGCGTTGCTGTAAATGTTTACTCTCAACTTCTGCACTTGTCTTACTGCAGAACAGCCACAAACGAGTTGTGGGTGGACCACCCTGTGGGGAGCAGTGGGCTAGACACTTCATTCATCAATTTCCATGGAGTCACTTTCTTTTTTTAACCAAATTACTCCAACTTACTCTGATCTCCGCTGATTTCAAAGAAGCACAGCTGGGAAGCACGTTAAAGTCTACTTACCTTCAGAGGTTGGGTGTAATGTTTGCTCAACTTTCCTTTAAAGAAAAATCAGTGTTCAATATGAAAACAAATATATGTATGTATATGTACGGCTGAAACATTATGCAATACGCTGGAAACTGACACATGGTAACTCAGTATACTGCAATTAAAAAAAAAAGGAAAAAGCATCAGTGTTCAACCCTCAGTTGAGTCAGATGGTCATCATTTTGGTCCTTTGGAAACCAATAAAAGGCAGGTAAGTGGCTTCCCTCCTGGTTTGTGGAGAATGCCCAGCCCTCCATTGTCTTGTGGGAGAAACGTGGGTTTGAATATTTTCTCAGCTGCGTAGAGTGAAATTCTAATACTCAAAGTCATAACAGCCAGAAGAAATGTTATATTCTGATTGTGAGATTAAAAAAATAGAGACTGGGAATTGCTTTTTAAATAGCACAGCATTTAAGTGTTTTAACTCTCAGTCTGAAGAGGTCTATCTGGTGATTATGTGATATTTTACGCTCAAGGTAACTGTGATTGTCTTACTGGAACACTTAAATTAAATATTTAAATCTTAATGGGAATTGGCAGGAACCGTTAGGGGAAGTAGACAAAATAATTCCAAAGAGAAGTCCAAGTGAATTAATATTAGCTTTAGGGTTGTATTCAAATAAGACTAGTTATGGTGGGTTGACGTGAAGCCTGTATATGCTGTTGTGGAAAGGAATCAGAATCCAGAAAAGCTGTGTGCTAGAAATGTAATCTGAGACATATATAATTTAAAATTCTCCAGCAGCCACATTAAAAAAGGTGAAATTAATTTTAATGTTTTATTTAACGTAGTACATACAAAATGTTAACGTTTCAAAATGTAATAAAAAATTTACTAATGAGTTACTTTATATTCTTTATGTAGTCTTCAGAATCGGTGGACTTGACCCTCACTGCAAGTCTCGATTTGGATTAGCTCCCCAGCGGGTGGTCTATGGCCACAAACAGCAAGTTGCTGTGCAGATGGAGAGAGAGTCCACAGTGAGGGAGATAATTTGCACAATTACTCAAGTGGTTCTATATTTGAATTCTGATTTGGTCCAAAATAATGTTAAATGATTTCACAGTTACCTTAGAGGGGACAGCTGGTGGACCCCTCTGGAGAGGTATCCCCTCCCCAAAGGCCTCTGGCCACCTGCATCAGTGACATTTTGCAGGTCAGCTCTGTGGGCGGGCTGGTTAATCGCACCCAAGGGCGAGGAGGGAGTGCAAGATTTGCCTTCACTTGTTCCGTGAGGACAGAGACCGAGGGAGAGAATCAAGCAGGACGCTGCTTTGTATTTTTGTTTTTTATTTGAAGAAAAAACAGATAATGGAATGATTCTTTTTTAATGAAAAGTTAATATGTAGGCAACTTGTACCTACAGAAGACTTTGCTGTTTGAAAGCTAGGTACTTCTTGATTCTGTTTTTATTAGCAAAGAACAAGTAGAGGCAAAGTTACTCTAGGTAGCGGAGCCACTGCTGGGAATGACAGAGGAACACATAAAAGGGAAGTAGAAAGTCCTAGTTGTGTCTAAGCTGAGCTGGGAGCCTCAGAACCCTCATGCCCTGACTTCCTCCTTAGGAGCAGGGGTCTGGGGGGAGGGGGCGTGGGGGCGCCCTGTGCTGCCGGGAACCCTAACTCACACCTGCTCAGCCTGTCTTGGTCATCTGTGTCTTGCTGTGTGCAGCGGGGACGGAGAGATGGCCGTAACTTTACTGGAAAAGCGTGGAGTTTTTATTTTTTCTAAGTGCAAACAGCTTCATTAAGCATTCTTCTGATTTAAAAATACTAGTTTTATAAGACAGTTAACATTGAAAGGGCCTGAGAGCTGGAATCATCTCTAGTGAAGGAGATTTGCACAAGGAAGTAAGGGGGATCTGGATGAAATGGGGATGACTATGAGTTGATAGTTGCTGAAGCTGGGTAATGAGTACTTAGGGCTTTATTATTCTCTTTATTATCTATTTGAATTTTTAATAGAAAACTTTAGATATTTAGATGGTGCATAAAGGTGTAAAGAAAAAGCTCTGGATTTCCATTATTCGAAAATAACTACCGTTAACTTGAAAACCATCTATTGGACATTCCAGACTGTGAAAATGCCTTGAAGAAGTCAGGAAAGATGTGAGTCCTGATTGTGCTCTTACAGAGATTTGATTCTAGTTCCAGAGCCTAGAGGTCACGTACGTGGACAAGAAAGTCAGTGTCTGCTTCAGGTGTATTTTACGCCAGGCCTTACGCCTATGTGGACCTTAGGCTGGCTTGTGAGGGAGGTTCTCCTGCAGTGAGGCTCAGAGGACCACATGGCCCATGAGCACTCAGCATAGGTGTAAGGAAACCAGGGTGCCACTGGCCTTGTGTGACTGAGTGCCAGGCTCCATGCCGGGCACTTGAGGATGCCTCAACTAGTGTCATTGTGGAACCTTGGGAAACCAATATTAGAAGGCGTACAATATGATATAATGAATTGCCAAATTACGCAGAGAAATTTACCAAGACCCATGAAAACTGAGAGAACAGCATGAGCAGGGGAAACCACATGGGAAAGAAGGCTGCTTGGAAAAGGGGGAACTTGGAATGACAGATCGGGGACAGGGAGGAGGACACATATGGCTCAGGAGATTTAATTCTTAGAATGTTCTAAGAGGAGGAGGAAGCTTCAGTAACAAAAGGACTGTTTGGTGTGGGGTATTTTGGTTTTGAATGAAAAGTACCTAAACGAATCTGTAAAGAAGAATCATTGACCAGTTGAGCACAGATAAGAGGGATTTAGCTTTTTGGAAAATGAATCAGGTGGCAATTCTTGAAGACCAGATTGCACATAGTAAGAGATATTCGGGCAGCCAAATTACTTTGGAAAGATGAATTCTGAGGGATACAATTGCAGCTAATCAGAGCCAAGTGATGGCAAGTTCTTATTGTTAAAAAATAAGTGTCTCTGATTGCCACATTATGTATACCTGAGTAGCTTACTTGTTCTTGATTAGCCAAACCATCTTCCCAAAGGGCCCCATGTTCTTGTTTGTAATACCTATTTCAGGTTGCCCAGAGCCTGATGAAATTTCACAGTGCACCTTAATTCTTCCTCTGACTTTTATGTTGTCATATGTTGGCTCACAGCCCCTGGGCAGCCGGGCTTTGAGGGCTGGAAGAACGAGCCATTATGCTTGTTCACAGGAGTTTAACGAGTCTCCAAATGGGAAGGCCACTCCTTCTCTTGGCCACAGTGCTGGGATATTCCATTAGAGTTGATGGGTTTTTCATTGGCATGGAAAATTAGATGGTTTACCCCTTAGGAAGTCTTATTCTCTCCTCATGTTCTTCAGTTGAATTACGAAAGTACAGAAGAAGTTCTTGAGGTGCTAGCATGAAGGAGTGGCCCTCAGATTAAAGGTTGAGATGGCAGCGACAATAAAAGTGGGGGAGGATAGAGCTTCTCAGCTCAGTTCTAGCAGGTGGAAGCTCTGTGTGGGCAGCCCCTGTTCACCCTCACTGCTCTGCTGTGTGTAAGTGATGTCCAGCTGGCCGGGTGTCTGGCTGGACCCCAGATCCTCCATCCCTGCTCCTATGGGCCATGCCCACCTTGTCTCACTCTAAACCTCCCCCAGCTCTGCCAGAGGAGTTTCCCTGGCTTTGGTTCCTGGCGGGGGGGGGGGGGCATGTGTAGCACCACACCTCCCCCTCTTCTTCTGGCTCGTTTTATTTCTATTTTCTTAGACTTTATTTTTTGCAGTACTTTCAGGTTCACAGCAAAACTAAGAAGCAGAAGGTAAGCCCAGTTCCCAGGAAACCACTGACCTCGCACACACACAGCCTCCCCTATTATCACCATCCCTCACCAGAGGGTACATACATTACAATTGATGAACCTACATTGTCACATCTCGTAATCACATAAGATTCATACTTAGCATTAGGGTTCACTCTTGGTGTTGGACATTCTAGGGGCTTTGACAAATACATAATGCCATGTATCCACCATTGTAGTATAATGCAGAGTAGTTTCACTGCCCTAAAAATCCTCTGTGCTCTGCCTGTTCATCCCTCCCCTCAGCCCCCAACCTCTGGCAACCACTGGTCTTTTTACTGTCTCCATAGTTTTGCCTTTTCTAGAATGTCATTTGGTTGGAAGCATGCAGTGCGTAGCCTTTTCAGATTGGCTTTTCACTTATAATTTGCGTTTAAGTTTTCTCGATGTCTTTCCATGGCTTGAGAGCCTATTTCTTTTCAGTGCTGAACAAGGATCCAGTGTATGGGTGAATGCTGCAGCCTCTAACCTCACCTTCCTGACGGAAATGCACTGATGGTTGACGAGCAACACATGCCTCTTCCTGTGTCTCAGGTTCCACTGTAGGTGCTCTGCCTGACTCTGTGCTCTCCCACAGGGTCCAAGCTGGAGTGAGCATAACGGATGCTCTTGAGGGGTTCGGATGGGGAGTAGTATAGAGGGACATATTGTTGTACCATTTCTGTAATCGTTAAACCTCAAGAAGCCTTTGCTTGCTTTCGGGATGGGAAAAAAGGTATAAGTATGAAATGCTGTATTTCCCTGATTGACAACAGGCCGAACAGGAGAGATGCTCACTCAGACACTAGGTTTGTGGCAGGAGAGCGAGTCATCGGCCAGTCCCCGGGACTGAAAGAGGAAACGGGGAGGTGGGCAGGGGGTTTTTAACTGCAACCTTGACCTTGAGGTACCAGGAAAGAGGATCCTGGAGAGAGGCAGCCTGTTCTCTTCAGTGTGGGTGTGCATGGACACACATACACCCCGACGCCATCCAGACCCTGCTGCTGCACCCCAGCCTCTTAAAGCCCCTTGCTCTCATCCCCAGCGCCTTATTAATTATCTAAGATATATTTGTTAATTCTTCAGATATTTATCGAGCACTTAATGGGTGTTAGGGACTGTGCTCCGAGCCTACGGACGGGAGCCACAGCTCTTGCCCCCTGGGAGTTCACAGTCTAGTGTGGAATACATATCATTCAATGAAGTCTCCCTGGAGTAGGTGAACTTGATGGGCTGCCAGGTGAGCAGAGGTGTGGGGGGCTGTGTCAGGCACGGGAGACGGGAGGTCAGAGGCCTCTGCAGGGAAGCAGCACTGCAGGTGCAGGGTCCAAGGGGGAGTGTGGCCTCGGTGGTGCTGGCACTGACTCCAGGACGGGCGAGGTGCGGGGCGAGGAAGTGAGCCCCAGAGATTCCTGGAGCCGGGAGCTGGGGACAAACTCAAATGACTGCCCTAGATGGTGTACTCTGGGGTGGAGGGGAGCTGGCCCGCGGGTGGCACTGGGCAGGGCTGCTGCAGTAGATGGGAATGTCGCCCAACAGAAAGTTGGGAACTACCAAACAGGAACACCCTGGCCATTGACAGCTTTGTAGGGGGAACGGGGGTGGGAAGGGTCCAATCAGTTTAATTTTCTGAATGACCAGGGAAGAAGTAAAATACTATTTTCCTGCTCTTTCCTCTTCTTCCCCTTAAAGGAAAAGCAGAATTTTTTTTTGTCATTTTGTGACTGGTTTATTTCAGTTAGCATAATATGCTCAAGATTCATCCATGTTGTGGCATATGACAGGATTTTCTTTATCTCAAGGCTGAGTAATAGTCCATTAGATGTATATATCATATTATCTTTATCCATTCATCCATCCTTGGGTCTATTTTTATTTTAGGTAAACATTTTTGTTAATATGTATTAATTAATTTTTATTTATTGAGATAATAATTGACATGTAACATTGTGTCAGCTTAGGGTGTACATGGTGTTAATTTGATACATTTTATAGGTGTTGATACATTTCTATATCACAAGAGGGTTACCAATGTAACATTAACTAACACCTCTATCACTTCACATAATTAACATTTCTAGAAAAAGCAGAATTATTAATTGTTCTAAAATGCATTGTCCTATTTTGTCTTAGTGAATCAAGTTTAGCAAAAACATTTGTTTTTATTTGTTCATCTGAAGGGGTTGCAACTTCTCAGGGTAATTTTAAGCATTCTGTTCAGAATATTGAAATTAGTAGTTTATGGTATTTCTTGATACCTGAACTCCATGGTTTGTTGCTTTTTTCAGCAAATTGGTGATTAAAAAATTTTTTTTTGGTGTAGTTGCCACTTTCTAAAACATGCATGTGTTTCTTCTTCCTTCACCCAAAGGGAGACTCTCTTCATAGCTCTGACTAATTGAAATTCCTTGTTATTTGAATGTTAGTGAATTGGGCTTTTATTAAAAAAAAATTGGTTGTAATAATGTCCTGAATATGGTAGTCTAGAGACAGAAAATTTCTTCTAAACAAAAAGTCAAAGGAAAAATTTCTTTTTGTGGGGGTCGCAAAGGATGGGAGATGATGGAATGAAATTGGCAAAACAAACTTTTTTGAGAAAAGAGAAATAGGAAATTCTTTCAGAGTGAGCATTTCAGAGTCAATTTAACAGAAAACTGTAGAGTGTATATTTTGGCCAGTTTGGCCATAAAATAATGAGTTAATGATGTGCTTATGTAAGCTTATTTATTCATTTTTTTATTCGTATAGTCGACTCTGTGGGGCATCCTTGAACCCACACTGTTCCAGGGCTGGGGGTATAGCCGTGTACCAGGTTGAGTCCCTGTTCTCATGAAACTTATGTTCTAGCCACTCACGTTACTAATTTCATTTTATTTGTATTGTTACATAAAGACATATAAATGCAAGTGAGAGACGGGAACAGTGAATTATAGAACAGCGGGGAATTCATGACGTTTCTCAAGCTGCCCAGTTGGGAAAAGTCCACAAAGACTGGGCGAGGTAAAGCAGTGTAATTACAGCACTTCCCGAGCCCGTAAACAGAGTTTCACACCACTTTGCATTGCTATTGTTTGCACCCCTAACCTGATCCTTAGAGGCCTTGTGCCTTCTCATGTGATTGTGAGTGTAATGGGCAGAGTGAGCCTTCAATCGTCATTTGCATAAAAGAACTAATTATAGCATTGTTTTCCAAACTGTCGTGTGGGGTACTTGTACCAAGACAGACTGCAAAAAAGTACAGGAATTTGTGTCCAAATAAGATTGGAGCAACTTATTTATGATCAATGTTCGCTCACGAAGGTGTCCATACTATTCTTGTATTAGAGAAACTCCTTCATTTGGTTTAAACCAGCATTTCCCACATGTATATTGAGAATCTTTTTTGGCATGTAACACCTCTTCCTAGTTTGCTGGAATGGTGCTTTTAGAGGAGTATCGAGGAATTTCTGGAGCCTTTCTTTCTGCTCTGCAGAAGGCAAGGTAGTATATCATTCCTCATCTCTGAAGGCCTTGGGCATTGATGCTTTGAGCTTGGCTTCACTAAGTTTCATTTGACCTAAGAACTCAGCCTCTAGCTGGAAAGTCAGCCAAGAGAAGCCCTGAAAGGAGAATCGGGCACTTTCCCTTGGAGGCAGATACCTTATGACACCCTTAAGCTGAGCATCCTTCATCACTGAGCTGTGCTTGCAACGAACACATTCTCAAGGTTTCAAGGAAAAAAAAAATCCTTGGCAAGTCGTAGAAGTTGGAAGAATTTTGTTTTCACAGTTTCTCCTCTTTTCTCTCTTAGGCTCTCCCTGTCTCTGTTTTATGGTTACTGAAAAATTATTTGGCTTCTTTCTTGTTGGATTTTATTCCTGAGCAATTAGTAATAAATGTGTCCAATGTTAGTGATAACTTCAAGCTAAGAGTCGTATGTACTGCTCATCTTTAGCTAAATTTAATGGATATCCTGCTGCTTTGTTTGGTCTTACCTTATAAAAGCACTTTGGTTAACGTAGGGCAGCAAAAACACTTGGGATGGTGCCCATCCGGGCCTGTCTTTTGATTTGTACGTTCGTGTCGATGGGTCCAGGGCAAAACTTGAGTGTGGTGTTCATCTGTTCTCCATCTTTCAGTGAAATGTGAGGGCAGATGTGTTTTTGGCTCCTTGGGGTCTGTACTCCATTGTGAGATTTCAGCCCTGTGCAATGTGCAGCTCCTTTGAGACCCCTTTGCCTCCTCAGATCCCCTTCAACTTGGCCCCACATTCCTATGGGGATTACACTGAGTGAAATGTGGAAAACAGAATCCATAAAACTCTCTGTGGAAAGGTGCCTTGTATGGTCTCAACCAGATTATTTATTATGTGTTTTGCTTCCTTATTGCTGTTAAGATGATAACCGATAGTAGATATTCCATTTCCTGGACACTTACCGGGCTCCAGGCACTGCGTTAAGAACTTCACCCATACATTCTGATTTCACTCCCACATCTGCAGTGTCTCGGTATTACCATCTCTGCTCTGGTGACAGGCTGATCTAGGGCTTGGAGAGGTAAGCTTCCCCAAGGAGGTAGGAAGTGGTCTGAGATGCAGAACCAGGGAAGCCCTGCTATTGGTGACAAGCCAGTGTCTTTTGCTGCTTTTTGGTCACATCTCCGTATGCCTCTCAAAGATGGTAGAACTTGGGAGCTGCCAAGTGATTTCTCATATGACCCAGAGAAGGCTACTTAAGGCAACGTTCGTTCCTTGAAATAGCTCCTGGTACCTTATAGTAAGTTTCTATATAATTGGACATGTCTTATTCACGTGTAAAAAAAGCATTTTTTACATAGGTGAGTGTCCTACGTAGAGACATACTTCATCCCAGAGTTCTTTAGGGACCGTGTTCCGTTCAGGCAATGAGTTTCAACCTATGGGCAGTTTCCCTCAAGGCTCGCACGGAGCTGGAACTCACATAAGACCACGTGTGACTCTTGAGCGTTGCTGACTGCCTTAGATATACTGTCGCCTTGAATGCTTACAATGGCCCTTTTCTTGGGCATTGTTACGGAGGAGGAAACTGAGGCACAGAGAGGTTAAGGCACAATAAGGCCAGGCGACTAATTAATGACAGAATCAGGATCAATCACTGTACTTGAAACCGCTGTGCTTTTGCCTCCCCCAAATGCAGTGTTGTGTCTCGTAAACCCTAATGCATCTCAGCCTCGAATGCAGACTTGCCCGGCTCCCCATCCATCCATCCATCCATCCCCATCTGTGCACTGAGGAGGGGTCAGCAGCTGGCACTGGCTGGCCTGTGGGTTTGTCTGGGTTACACCCTGGAGGTGCAATACTTTAGTTGAGTCTTTGATTGCTCATCTTTGAGGTTGGATAGTGGTTCTTGTCCTTTATCTACCTTCTAGGGAAATTTTCGGGGGGTGGGGGAGAGAAGGAGGCTTCAGGAGATAAAGGTGGATTAATTAGATTTGTACTTGGCATCCAGCACACCTATAAAGGGATCTGTACCTCTGTGCCTTTTTAGCCAGGTTTATAATTATGATATTATGGGGCTCTATGTATTATATGGAACTTTTGAACCTTTCAGAGTAGGGCAATGAGAAGAATAAATTTGTTTGCTGGAGATAAAGTGAACATAATGAGCCCATTATGGGAATATGTTTCTGTATTTTATAGTTTAAATAGGGAAAAAAAAACTTTTCACCTGTAAATATAACCCAATAAAAATAAATCTGCAGAGTGGTTAAAATATGATAATAGAGACTATTTTAACCATTGAAATGGCCTGTCTGGATAAATGTGTCCTCCTTGTGTTCATTCTTATTCAAATAGCCTTTTCATCAGTTCTCATATTAGTCAGGAATGAACCCACCTGTCTCTTAGAGTAGTTTTTCCGCCTTTGTTAGACTAGCTTTGAGCGGCTTGCTTCAGTTACTTGAGCTGTAGGTCATAAACAATACATGACATTGTGCACGATAAATCTCCATTCATGTGATTACACGATTTACAGTTCTGCTTTCAAATGGAATGGAATGACTGAGAAGGTGGAAAAGAAAAAGCAGCACTGTATTACACGGGACTCCTTTGTTCACCACTAACAAACCCGCTGGAGCTGGCTTGAGTCATAAATGAGATTTACAAGGGGACAGGTGTGGACAAAGGCAAGGACGAAGTGGCCCTCAGGACTGAAGAGAGGAACCAGAGATGAGGAAGGGAGCTCTCCGATCAGTGTTCACAAGCACACGTGTGACACAAATGTCACTAGGGTGAGAGAAGGAAGGTAAAATCTGTGCAGTCTCTTTACCCTCGAGCACAAGATTAAAAAGTAGCTTTATTCTTGGGAAAAAATAACTCAGGCTCATTATTTGAAATTCGAACAGTATAAGAAAAGTAAAAATTGTATCAAGATTCTAATAATCGGGAGCAGTCGTAACTATTTTAATAAACATCCTTCTTGGCACGTGTAAGGACATCCAGGAACACAGTGGAAGCATTCTGTTCTTGGTCATTTCCCTGTTTGATTCACTCAGAAGTGTATCGTGGATCTTTTCATATCAATAAATATCAATAAATACATGTTTACTTAGCATCTCCTATTTGTGGACCTTTAGGATGGTTACCTTTTTGTCCCCTCGTGATGATAAGCAGGGCTGCGTATTTCCATCTGTCTTCTTTCACAGCAATCAAATTGGGTAAATTCTCTGAGTGAATTCTTGGAGGAGGGGTTGCTGGATCAAAGGGTTTTACATTGTACACTTTACATGCTGACATAGTTACCTGAGTGGCTACATCCGTTAACAATAGCTCTTACCAGTCTTGGGCATCCCTACCCATCTGACGGGTAAAGTAAGACCTCAGTTTTCTAAAGTGTACTTTTTCATCATTAGTATAGCTGTGTATCTTTTCATATGTTTATTTCTCTTCTGTTCTCATGGAAAATTGATTAATTTGCTTTGTCCATTTTGCAGGGGATTATTAATTTCATTACCAATTTTTAAGACATTTTTGCATTAAGGATAGCAACCACTCCTATGTCTCTTGTATAAATATTTTACCTAGTTCCATATTTTATCTTTTGACAAAAGTATGTAGGTTGGTTTGTGCCTTTTTTTAAAATTTTTGATTTGTTTTTGCTTTTCGTGTATTTGAGATTCAAAAACATGTTGCCAAATGTCTTGGTTCTTGAGTTTCAGATTTGGATGTCATGTTATAAAGACCTTTCTTATCCCTGTATTATAAAATTGTTCGTCTGTATGTTCTTCTAGTACTCATATGATTCTATTTTGAGCTTCTTCTCTTTAAATAGAGAGAGAGAGCGTGTGCTAGGTTTTTTCCCTCCCCCTAAATAGCTTACCACCACCATTTACTAACTAGTCTCACCTACTACCCGGATTAGATTACATGTACGTTGTCTGTTTCATACGAATACTTGACTCTGTAGCTGCGTGTTTATTCTGGTTCACATATGAGTTTTCACTCAGACTACTGCTTGTTAATTGTGGCCGGCCCATTTTGTTGGTTTCAACAATTGATTATGGTGCTTCTCTATTTCAAATTGGGTTTGCATGGATAAGGTGTCAAATGGTTAGCCTTCAATGCATCAGGGAACTGGGAATGAGACTGGAACAGCTAAAGCAGGAGGGGACTGCTTCACAGATGCATTATAGGAACTAAGTAGGAAGAAAAAAAAAAGTGAACAAGACAAGACCTTGTGAATGCTGATTTTGAAAAGAATCAGAGTGCAGTGCCTGTGATTTTTAAGTGTTGGTGGGGGCAGGGAGGAGAATGTATATATTTGATCTTTGTTTAAATTCGAAGCCATTAAGCATTCCTATCACAGGGAAGCAAATAATGTGTTTTGCTTCTTTGCCAACTGTAACATAATTTAGGTCTTCCAAATAAGTGTCTTGGGACCTCAATTCCCTGTTGGTAAAGAAAACTCCCAGCCCATGTGTTGCAGCGGAAATTCATTGTTTCCTGAGTTATTTCCTTTCAAGCTTAGTGTGGGGGGAAATGGCCAAAGGTATAGATTGAGATTTTTTTTTCGAAATCTGATGTCTATAACATATCTTGATTCTGATGATTTTTATTATTGTTTTAGGTATTGCTGCTGAAGTCTTCTCAGATGCTTCAGACTATTTTCAGGGACACTGATTCTTTACATAAACCGAGAATTTAGGTGAGTCCTTTAAAAAGATGTTTTATTATCAGCTGGCTACCCTCCTGCGTTGGTCAAGTTTTACAGAGCCTTAAAATGTTGTCGCTTTGCACTGTCTTGTTTGATTTGTACCACGGTTCTGTGAGGCAGGAATGAGGCTCCCTGGTCTTACTACTTCCATTGCTGTTTGATTTTTCCACTCAGTCATTTGGTGGGGTGATGGGAGGGCCTGGAAGAGGAGATGAGCAGTTGGTTTTTTAACTTACTGCATGAATTCTCATTCATTCACATATGTTTGCTCCCTAAATTTTTTTGTGGTTGGAGGGAAGTGCTGGATAAGGAATTAGTGTAGAAACTTCCAGTGATCTTTGCCCTGAAACGATCTGGTGGTTCCTGTAGCCCTCCAGGGATGGCACACAATTAGTCTAGCATGAAATGAAGTAAACTTTGATGATAGATTTTTGATTTTCCCCTTTGGTGGTTCTGGTTGTGGCTGCACGCAACCACGTAGTGTGTATCCAGTGCCCTGGGCAGATAAAAAAGATGACCTTCTGCAAGTCTTGGCTCTGCCTTGATTAAAGTCTGACAGGTTAAAAAGGGCAGGTTGATGCTCCTTTCCTCAAAAACCGTGTCATGGCACATGGGGGGTTCCCTTCTGTTCTTGACTAGCTGTATAGCGAGGTGCAGATTCGTCTCTGCTCATCTCCATGTCCTTATCTGTAAAAGGCAGAGGCTGGCCCAGCCTCATCCTTCCCACACTTTTAGAATTTGTGGACTAGCGGAAAAAAAATTCAGGCCCAATTTTTACTAGATATTTTGGGCTCTACATAAACATAGTTCATAATGGTTGACAGCAGATAAGTACGTGAGAGTTCACTCTATTTGCAGGAGTCTCTGTTCTGTGTTTAGAATTTGTCGTTAATGATGGTGGTGAGCTATTTAGGAAGAGGGAAAAAAATCTAATGTGCATTCTCTCTCTACTTAATTTGTCATTAAGATTTTTAATAAAATAACTACCGTCTACCAACACCATTTCATGAAAGAAGAAATATTTCAATTCTAAAAAAGTAGGAATTGCATACATTTGACTTTAAATTATATGTGTTTAGTGGGGAGGGTATAGCTCAGTTGGTAGAGTGCATGTTTAGGTCCTGGGCTCAATCCCCAGTACCTCCATTAGATGAATGAATGAATGAATGAATGAATGAATGAATGAATAAATAAATAAATAAATAAATAAATTTATATGTGTTTTGCCTTGTGAAAAAGCTCTTAATTTCCATCCTCTTTCTTGTTTCTCTCCTGACCACTGACTGATAGCCATGAATTCATCAGCACTGGCCTAGGGACCGGTGTTTGGGAAATACTGGGGTGCGGCACTGCTAAGGGCTTGTCTACGTCTAAAACTGTATCATTCTTCTGAGGAAAGGAAAGATACTCTAGTTATACATCCACTATTTCCAGAAAATGCTGTGACAGCTAGCATGGTTGAACAAAGAGAAGTCAGAGGTCAGACAAAAGATAGGGTATTGTTCTGCTGGGAAACCCAAATAAAAATGGCTCATCCACGTGAAGGTTAAATTTAGCTGTGAGCCACCTTGCAGTCAATGTAAAAATGAAAACATGACAGCATGTTGAGTTGTCTGTTAAAATGTACAGAATCCCCCCTTCACACTACTATAGGCAGCCTCTGCCCGGGTGGTATTTGACAGATAAGTGTCTGCTTGCCGCGTGGGGATGCTGAGAGCTAGCGGTCAGGTGGCCTGAATGACTAACTCCAGGGACGTAAATGCAAATGCCAAGTGTGAGGCATGCCAGTTTGGGTGGGCGCCAAGGGTATGGCCAAGAGTTATGAGCTGAGGACGGTGGGGTGAGATGCACACAGGATAGGGAGGAGTAAAGGAGCTGGTCTGCCCTGGGCTCATCTGGGTGTCTTGGCACGGATGTTGTCCTTTGAGGATCTGCAGATGGCACTAGGTGGGCCAGTCTGGCTGAGGGCGCAGTGGACGGGAAGCAAGTCAGATGAATGCCTTTCCCATGCAGTTCACATTTCAGATCCGACAGCCATGTGCCACATGGGTTCTTATGCCATGGGTCTGTAGAGAATGGAAGAATACACTTCCTGTTTACCTCTCCTTGGGATGTGGGGCTGTGTTTGAGGGGTAGGATGGGTGGAGGACAGAGGCAATAATGGACTGAGTTAATAGGACAGTAAGACAGTGTGACAGAGGAGCAACAGTTCCACCTGTTTCAAGACGCCTGCTTGGCCCTGACTGCCTCTCAAAGTTCTGTGACGTCATACCGTGGTCTTTGTTGACTGCAGCATGGTGGTTCAGTCCTCTTGAGTCCCACCCCCGCCCCTCGTGAGTTCTGGCTTTCCTATGTTTTAACATTCCTGTTTTCTGGGAAACGTAAATGAAATTGGACAGACTTACCTGGTTGTTTTCCCTTCTGTCAGCCCAACGCTTGGTTTACTGCCTGATTTGTATGCTTCGATTGGATTGCTTCCACTCCAGGGATATTTATTTCCCTGCCCTTTCTTAGGAAAAAAAGCTCTATCAAATAACAGTGATGATCACAGCAGAAACATTTATCTTAAACTTACAGGAATATGAGAGATGATCTGAAATGTTGACGTTTCTGGGAGTGTCTAAAGTCATGAAACAATGCCGGCAGGAACTTTTGACATAAATGAGGAAGTAGAATTTCTTTAAAGGATCTGGGAGAGTCCAAGTTTGAATAAAATGTTAAGAATGAACAATGTAATTGATCAATCATGTTCTGAGTCTTTCAGGAGGCCAGGCCATGCTGGGTCAGATGTTGTAAGGATGAGTAGTTGAAAATTTGAGACAGCCATGCATCACAGGAGTAAATGTGGTGCTTTAAAGGGCTGCAAGCGGGAGACAGGAGAGAGATTGATGGAGAATACATTCAGGGGAGGACGTGGTAAATGATTTGCTTAGTGTGGAACTTAACGACTCATGGTATATTCCAGATCTGAGAATAAATGCGATATTCTGAACTTATCTCCATTTTCCCTCCAGGCTGGTAAGAAAAATATTTTAAAACCGATTTTAAATGAAAAACATTGTTTTTGGCTCTCTGGGGATTTTTAGTTCCCAGTGCTATTTAGGGAGGGTATTGAATCTGTAAAATTCAAAGCAGGATCTGTATAGCTCTTTGTTACTCTGTATCAGTCACTTCCAAGGCTGTGATGTCAGAAAAGATAAGTTGTTCCTATGTTTGCTTTTCTTCATTAAAAATGCAGTCTGTTATGCACTCTTGTCTCCCTGCCATCCTCCATTAGCTAGATTCTCTGGATGACTCTGCTTGTTGACTGTAGGCATTGCCACTTGCCACCCCCTGTGGGCTCCCTGAGTGGCTGGGAGTCTTAATTAGCATCATCTCGTTGATCAGGGTTTCCAGCCATGTGTTGGGGTGCTGATTCTGCTGTCTGTACGTGGTCAGTGTTTCCAACAACAACAACAGTAACAATCTCCAGATTGTTTTTTGTAATTAAACTTAATGCATGGGTGTTGTAGAATGTGCTGTTTCTTTAAGATCTTTGGCTAATTATGCACAGCAGTTAATTTCTCTCAAAGTTAAAAAAGCCCTTCTGGAGAACTCAAGCTTTGAGCCTTTTCTGTTTAAGAACTGATTGGATTTATGGACTCGAAGGCTCTGGAATACCTGCATTTAACTATTCTCCTATAGGATGTGAACCTTGAAAGACGACTTTTTTTTAGCTGTTAAGTCCCATATTTTGAAGATCTGAAATGACCATCACAGCCTTTCTGTTCTGTTTACAACAAACCAGAATTGGACAGCTTTCCAGAACCATAAAATGACTAGTGCACTTGCAGAATTTTAAACATGACTTTGCTAAGATTTAAAAAAAGTAAACACACGGTAAGGCCAGCTGCAATCTTCTCAACACACCACTGTAAGGCCTGGTAGACGTGGAGGAAAATCCTCCTGCTGTGATCTAAACAATGGTCTCATAGAGGATCTTTCATTTAAAACAAAAAAATTCAGTCAAAGTAATGCATGCAAATGGCTAAAAATAGAAAACACTATAGAAAGCTTTTAATGGAAAGAACAAGTTATCTTACTTGCTCTATTCCTTCGCTTACGAGCCTTTCTTCTTAGAAGCAACCACTTTTTTCCCCTCTGCAGATCATTTTTGCTGCTTTTGGTGATTTCCACGTGTATAACTATATTGCTTGCAGCACCGTTTCTCCCTGTGTCAGTTTTAGAAGCAGTTTCCTGGAGTCTTGCGATCACCGATTAGCTTGTTCTGACCGTCCGCTTCTCCCTCCCCCTTGACGGCTGATTCATGCTTTCGGTCCTCCTGCTGTACCCTCAGGTGGCCCCTGCGGCCTCTTCCATACTTACTCTGTCTCCTAGAGACACTGTTTCTTGTCCGCCACCCTTCTCCCACCCGGCCTTTCCATTTCGGGGAGCTGTACCTTTTAATTGTATATGCTCGGAGTTGATAATAATTACATTCTGTTCTTTAACCCCAGTAAGGGCTTCCATGATTTACCTGTAACTTGACTGCGAATGTTAAAACCAAGAAGCAGCATTTTCTCTGTTGTAATTAGGTGGCTGCCGTTCCCATGGCAGCCAGGTTGTGTGGAGGGCCGATATTCCTCCCTGTCTGAGCCTGACGTCCTCACACCGACGCTCCCTCCATGCAGCACTTGTGAGTGGGTTCTGCCTTTCACGTGGCACCAGCTGTCTTGAATGCAGCCTCAAGTTTTCCTAGACTCAGGCTTCCCATCTCTCCTGGGCACCCACTATATTTTTGGAGGTCTCACTCCCACAGCACCCCGTCCTCCACCTTTCAATGAGAACAGTGTGGTCTCTGTGTGTGCCACCTGTCTCTACGCCCGTGCTGATGGCCAGAAGTTTGTTCCCACTATTGGAAACACAGCTTCAGGCTCTGGTGTCTCAGAAGGGGCAGTAGCCTGGTCTTTGAAATTAGCCACCATCTAATGAGGACCCATCGTGTTAGGTACCCAGGGACTAGAGGCTTGGTGTCTGTTGATAGCCTCACACCAGCCCCAGGGAACAGATGTTACTACTGACATTTTGTACATACAGGAGTTGAGCTTCTGAATGAGAAACCTCGAAGGTCTCCCCTGGGAAGTGCCTCTTAGATCCTGGGACAGGCTGGGGGCCTGTTGCCAGCGGAAGTTGTGTAGGCTAGAGAAGACTTCTGTCTCTGAGCTGTCTTGCATGCTTTCTGCAGCCAACCTCCATCCTCCTCCCAGAAAGTCCTGCTGCTCCAGGAGAATGTGCACTGCTCTGGTCCCCCGCCTCAGCCTTGCTGTGGGCACACTGTGTGGCCACGAGCTGCTCATACACAATGGCTGGAAATGGTATATCCTTCCTGACTGAGGTTCCCTTTGTGAGTCTGAAGTGAGAAAGAGGGCTTCATACTCAGCCCCGCTGGTGAGTTGGAAAGGCGCTTTGTCAGTGGTGGTGGCTGATCTGGCGCCTGAAGTCTGTGTCCTTCGTTTAGTCCTGAAGTCCTTCATTTAGCGACCTCAGTGTAAGTTGTGTTTTGGTAGTTGTTTTAGGAAGACAGGAAGACAATCAGGTTTTACTCTGAACACTTTATTTTCTCTCATGAATGCAGTGGTCTGCACGAATCTTCTGTTATAACTGTGTTGAGTGAGTTACTGTTGTGATAATGACCAGCTGGATGGCGGTTGGGTTCCTCACACCGTGTTGGCATTCTCCCCTCTCTGGGCTGCCTGCTTTCCTCACTTTGAAGATCCCAGGCGGAGCCTTAGCAGTGGAACCAGCAGTCTCTCCACTGTCGACTGGGGGTCTTGTCATCTGCTTTCTGAGCGACAGGTCGGTGACTGTCCATGGAATTCCCCCTTGTTCCTCTGTTAGGTCAAGGCGGTGGCTTTAACGTGGGCTACTCGGTGGAATTCGTTCTCCAAACATCTTGACCTATTATGTTTATGCCCCCGAATAAGTACTGAATGGAAAGGAAATCTTGAGAGCCTTACCTCGTTTACTTACAGAGGGGCTATCTGGGCTTAGTGAAATCCAGACTGAATGAACATCTGCAGTCAGCTCAGCTGACCGTGCTCGTCTCCCTGTGCGGGCCCAGTGTGCAGTGGCTGCAGACAGCAGCCTCTTCAGTAGTGTATGCAGCCTGTTTTCTGTATGGGTTGCCCTCGTCGACCTTGGAGACAGCCCTTCCCAGAGGACATTCATGCCCGGATGCCGTCCCCATCTTAGGCTCCAGCCAGGTATGCGCAGTGCATTTAGGAAGCCCCAGGGTGCAGTGGCCAGGGTCCACAATGGCCAAGTCATCATGTCCATT